>NC_084990.1:19891072-20223850 GCF_963691925.1 Scomber scombrus
GAACAAGAGTCCATGGTTTAAGACACCTAGTGCTGGTCAATGCTGTCCAAATATGTTCATCATTTTGCAGATTGTGTTCATATGGACTGCTTTCTCAAAGTCTCTCCTCTCTCTGATTCATCACTAAATGAAGACGCGGAGGGTTTATCTCCAAAACATTATAAATCTTTAAAGAAGTTACCTGAAATTCATTAACAGATGTCTCAAAATGACTACATCATCCTAGAAAACTTTTGCTATTCTGCATCTGGTGTTAAAATGCTTTAAAATTGAATGTATCTCATTTTGGAATTAAACTCTGCACGTGAACATTGCAGCTGAATCTTCATGAATCATGCTACACTGGCTGCTTGTTTTTTGGTGGCTGTATTTGAAGAGACTATCACTTATTCCTCTGCTATTTCTTCTCAGCTGTAAAAGGTTCATCTACTCAACGACATCCACGACTTAATCCCACCCATCCACAATCAAATATACACAACACACACACAGCATGAAAACTCTGGTTATAGTTTAACCATGCGCCACCATCGTGGACTGTTGTAAATTTTAGTGCACATGAAAGCACAGAAAACACACAAGCGTTGTCGTGGGAAAGCAGCAAGTGAATAAGACCTGCAAACTCTGGCTTTCAACAGCTTTCTCAAGAATACATTGGTAACAGTGCAGTCTTACTAACTTACTGTAGTGTACATCAAATCAGTCCTAACATCTGTAAAATTTGCAGATCCAAACTACTATTCTTTACCACACAAAGTCACATAGAAAATCGACAATTACTTCAAGTCATAACTTCTCCCTCTTACCCAACCCCCTCCACAGTGGTCATCTTTAAGAGTCCTGTCCTCTATAAGTCCATCCTGTGAGGTCCTTTTGGTTTCCCGTCACACCTCAGACTGCAGACTCGACACCCGTCTCCAGGGACGAAGCACACAAGGGCTTCCTGCAGGCTGGGCTACTAAACCCTGACCTGCCTGGGCCTCTAATCCAGTCTGGGACCCATGATAGACCCCATAGGCCCCATACACACTGTCCTGGTATAGCAGGGCCCGTTGGCCCCCACATCGTCCACCACCACAAGCCAGCAGCTGGCACACTGGGCTGGGGCTCGGGTGGCCGCTGGAAGCCTGGTTGTGGTTCTGCAGGTCCAGGGGGCCATGGTAGAGGGGTAGTCCAGGGTAGGAGTTCAGGTAGTGGGCGTACTGTCTGCTCAGTAAGCTGGTGGCTCTCCGTACCATCCCTTGCCCTAACCCAACCCCATGTCCCACTGCTTCTCCATACGTGGGGAGGTGGGTGGAGTGGGAGTACCGCAGCCTCTGGCCTTTACGCCCATTGGGCCTCCTCTGGTCCTCTCGTATGTGGAGGTAGGCCTGGTTCCGTGGGAGGCACAGGTTGTTTCGGAGGTGGGCAGGGTTGTAGGCCTTTGAAGATGTAGCCGGTGTAATATTGCATGGGAACAGGTCCGGAAGGGTTGAAGGTGATTGGCTGGAAAGGGATGACTGGGATTCGTCGAGCTGGCGGACCTGCTCATTGCCCCAAGTGGCTTTAAGGAAAGAGGGGCGGCGGTGCCTGCGTCTTCCTCTCACCATTAGGTCCTCTGGGGGCCAGGAGCTGTAGTTCTCTACACGAGGACACATCAGCTCCCCTGGGTAGATGCTTTCATCACTGGGGGCAGAGATGTGGTTTTCTTGGAGGTGGTTTGCTTTGAGCTCACTCAGACAGATGGTAGTTTTGTCATCCATGTGTTTTCTCCTCTCCACATCGCCGTCCTCACACTGGAAACTCTTGGACCTCCTTTTCCGTCGAGAAAAGCCTGTTTGGATGTGCTGATTTTGGGGCGAGCAGACTGGGTGAGAGGCGTAGATGTCAGGTAGTTGGAGGTCCGTGTAAGGGATGAACGGTGAGTGAGGATGAGTATCTACATAGAGTCTCCCAGTGGTCTGGTAGTGGTGCTGGTGCTGATGTGGGAGCGGCTCACCAACTGCCAGGTGTGGGGTGCTGAGGCTGGACACAGGAAGTGGCCGGTCATACAGACAGGAAGAAGAGCGAGTTGGGAGGGTGTAGCGCAGTGGTGTGGGCCTGGTCACACCCCTCTGCTGTGTCAAAGAGGTAACAGCAGCGATAGGTGGGGTGAGGGAGCGCTGGGGGAGGGAGGAGTGATTCTCCATGACATAAGCAAATCCTCCAGGTACGGTCTCAGTCGCAAGTTGAGGAACACGGACAGGCAAGCTGCCGCCATGCCGACTCAAATTTTCGATGGTCTTGGTGGCGTTGTCCAGAGAGCACTCTACATTGGCAGTGGAAACCAGGTCTTTGGCTGTGCGAAGCATCTTCAACATGTTTGCTTGAGCGTAGTTTGAGGTTAGATCAGGTTTGGCCAAGCCGGACGAACGTCCAGGATCCTCCATTCCATTGAAACAACTGTAAATACCCTGAGAAATAAAGTGAACAGAGAAAAAGAGTGGATAAGAAAAACAGAGGGAAAAGAGAAGTAGGACATAAATAAACTAATTATTTGTAATGAAATCAATATGTAGCCACAAACTGTTTAACCTTGAGTCAACCTAGTGGTCAATTTCACAGACGAGATTTTAACCAATTTGTGCATCTGAAAGTGACAATCCACTTCCTGACTAATAAAAACACCATGGGCAGTAAAATAAAAAACGATTTTCATTAATATCTCATTTCATCACTGAGGCAAGACTTAGTCACAAATTCATTATGCATTCTCCCGGGACTCAAAGAAAAACTGTTTAAGCTGAGAGGATTGCCCCAATAAACACACACGGACTCACACGCCCAAAAGTCCCCTGCAGATCCAACCGTCTCTAACTGCATGGACAAACACAGAGCCAAATCCCATGACTGCTCTCTGCTTACATTTGGCTGAGAGATCCTGAAAGAGCCAAATTTAATTTGGCCCTTGGGTCCGCCACATACGGATTAATGATCAGATAGTCATTTAGCCGTTAATCTGATAAAGCCCAGATCCAGGCACAATGGTGTAATTACACAGCAAAGGAACACAGAGGCTGGAGTCCATAGACATTTCCCTGGCCATAACTTCAGCCAGAGCTTTTAACATCAATAGCCACACTTCCAAACAAACATCAACAAACTCGGCACTGATTTGGGATTCATTGCAAATGAGCATTAAGCAATCAAAAGTTAAATGCTGAGTAAACTTCAGCACTAGTGCTGCTTTTCTTTCTTTTTATCTCTCATCTCTACCGTGCCCTCTCATCCTTAATAAGAATACTGTGCCATTTTAGCTAATATTTTAACAAGGCCTTCCTCTGTGTAATTACATGCAAATATCCATTTGCTCTGATTTATCATTACATAAAACCCACTTCATGTAAAACAGCATATTAAATGAAAAAAGCAACCAACCAACCATTTAGAGTCAAAATAATCCAGCAATCTTTCAATCACTCATCCAAGCTGTTACTCAACTAATTCAATTACAGCCAGCCAATCAGTCTCTTTAACTAAATAATCAATGTAAAAATCAACGAAGCAATTTCTCAACCCCACTTCCCAAAACTAAGCAATCAGCAATCAACCCAACCGAGGATCCATAAAAAACAAGCCGCTCACTTTTCTGACTAAACAATGAATCTATTAATTAAATGATCTACTTGCAAATCTCACCCTGCTAATGGCCAACAGAAAGTCAAGTTTATCAGACTTGTGGACAGAGTGGCGTAGTTTCCAGTAGAGTAGGTGTTCCCAAGCAAACACCAGCAGGCTGAGGCCCATGGCCACCAGCAGCATGTAGAACACGCCCGCCATGTTGTCGATGTCCAGCTTACTGCTCATCACCTCGTTCTTCTCGTTCTGGCAGATGCCCGACAACCACACTGTCTCCAAGCGCTGGGTGTCTCCTGTAGGGATGAAAGTTTAAGGGAAGAGGACAGGAGTATGAGATTAGCTGACAGAGAAAGAAAGAGAAAGACATACTGTAAAACACCTTATGATAACTAATTCTGCATAATCATCTCTACTTTCTTGGATGTGCTCTACAGGATAGTGACACATTTTTGATGTTTTTGCTCTGCAATGCACCACACTGGATTTAAAATGAAAAACTTTTAGGTTAAAGTGCTGATGATGAACAAAATTAATTCATGATATTTAACATTTTGTTTCAAAGTCTCTATCTAGAATAGGCGGCTTCCCTGGTGATGCTCTCAAGGTCTGCACTGCAGCCATCTTCACTTCATGCTTGTTTTGAGGGGACTTTCCTCTCATACTGCGTACTGCAATGTGGCAGTTCATTTCCAGTTCAACTTTCCTATCATAATTTAACAACACACTTTTTATTTGCACTTGTACCTGGTTAGCTACATGAGAATTTGTACCACAGGGTTTCTGAGTCACTTTACTCTAGTGTTTTATTGTCTTGGCTCATCAAAAGCTGAACTGCCAAATGACAAAATGTAAATGTAAAATTTATAGCTGACATTGCAGCAAAGTGTTTGAAATAGCAAACTAACATGGATGCCTAATGTTAGCCAATCATGCAATGCAATTAAACATCAAGTGCAGAACCATGCAGAGTAATTTACATGACCAACGCTGCAGTCATATATGTCTTAAGTTAGATGTTGTGAGAATTTACAAGTTGTAAGAGTCCTTTCCTTTGCTACTTTCCATGACATCATTGTCCTGGTACACTGTTCTAAAATAAGGGACTATGTATGAAGAGGACTACGAGCGAAAACACCCGATACGCATGTGAAAACATGCAGATTAAAACAAAAAGTCAGCACTTTACCTCAAAAATACGGACACACAACCAGTGGGTCTGTCAGAGCAAACTCATACTATACAGCCACGTTTTGTTCAAACCAACATAACTTGATAATAAATTCTAACTGCAATCCTAAACTGAAAGTCTGCCTAACCATAACAATCATGTTAACTAGCGCTGATATCATCACAGGCAGTGTCCGCAGGCGCAAAGCAGCGCAAGCAGAGCAAATTCACTTCTGAGTTTTCCGACTGTTGTGCATAAATGACCAAAATTATAAGTTGTTTTCATGTTCCCTGTAATTAAGTTATTTTACTGTTTTTGCCATAATTGTCTCTTAATTACTCAGTTCACGTTGAGGGCACCGTATGGTTGCTAATTTGTTAATGGATCAATGCGCTGCAGTTGTGGTATCTTTAAATATGTATAGTAATGTGATTGCTCTTAATTTAATACTACCCTAGGGGGTTTCCTGCATTTGCAAATTATCTGCTTAGTTTGGTAAGAGTTATACGTGCCTTTGATTTGGATTTAAAGGGCTACAGTAAATAGCTTTGTTGCTCTAAAAGTACATTAATTCACATTTATCATAGTCTTAGATATGTTGTTTGGCAACTGTGGCATATGCATGTCTTCTGTACAGTCTACAGTAAGCTCCTAAGCTTCAAACCTCTCTCCTGTCCAGATTTTTTTAACTGGGATCATCTGCTGACCGAAAAAACTATTAACTTTCAAAAGGACCAACCCTTAATACAGTTTCTTTCAGGCTTTATTTTGTATATGAAATGCATATATTATGCACAAAACATCTACTTTATTTCCTTTTCTTGGAATGGTGCACCATTAAAAACATTCTTGGGTGTGAACATTTCCGTCTGTAAACATATAGCATACAGTAAATGAAGAGCCGTAACACCCTGATACCAAATGTACATGATACTCTTGGGCAATATTTCTTTCAAAACCTAACTCTACATAGTAGGATTGTATATGTGGGAAATTCGATCACTTTCTCCCCTGCAATGTACATCCATACATTTATTTTATCTTCTTTATGCATTCGCAGGGTAAAAGGCATTTTAGCATGCTGACAAAGCACTTTTTTAAATAGAATTTAGATTGCTTAACCACATCTCCATTAGCTATCATTACCACATAAACCTCTCCTCTGGGCCTCTGAACAGGTGGTCACCTTTTGAGCTGAGTTATACTCAGTGGCCCCCAGGGATCACAGCCCATTGTATTACTCTGTTACCGTATGTTGACCATAAACACACTATTTATTATGTCATCACGGAAAGCTCAGAGTGAGTGTGAGTGGGTGCTCTTAATCTCTCAGAGGAGGGAGGATATTAACTCCACACCGGCGGCCGTCATGGTGAGTGTCTTTGTGTGTATGTACGTAGGTAGAAAATGTGTGTGTGTGTGTGTGTGTGTGTGTGTGTGTGTGTGTGTGTATGTGTGTGTGTAGGGGGGTGTGTGTAATAGAGATAATCATATCCCTAACACCCCCTGCTGTTATGCAGGATATTAACTCTTCCCTGTAAGCCCACTTCCCTGCTGATATAGCACACACTGAACTGGATTGATGCCAGTTCTGTGGTTCACATACAGTTTTCCAGTGAGACAGAAATAAACACAAACATATAAAATTGAGGAAAGTGTGTGCATGCTTCAGGTGTGTGTTATATCATGCAAGGTTTGGATTCATGCCTACCATCTCCGAGGAACTGCAGCAGCGCCAGGTCAATAAGCCGTTTCCAGCGGGAGTCCTTCTGCAGAGCGATGCCGTACCCGGTGGTGGCGAACACTTTCCCGCTGCCGATGGTCACCAGATTGCAGCCTTCGTCCTTCCCAGCCATGTAGTTCAAAACAGCAGCGTCATAGATGAAGGCGTCCAGTTTCCTGCATGCAAATAGATACTCTTTGTTTGAGAGAATATTTGGCTCTTTCAGTGCTTAGTAAGATCTTACATTCATCCTTCCTCCATGGTAGCATTACATTTATAACTCTCATTGTCTCTATTATAGGAAACATTTGATAATTTTGGAGATACACTCATTTTCTTTCTTGGTGAGAGTTGGAGGAGAAGATTGATACCACTCCCATCTGTTCATTCAATTGAAATTTGTACCACATGTTTTATGGGATGTTATGCACTTGTTTGTACATAAAAAGTATGTTTTTGCAAGTGAGTTTTAGTGATGCTGGCAGGCTGAGTGGATAGGCATGGCTAATCTTTTGACACAGTTTTGTGTGTAGTGGTTTTTTTTCCTTGTGCTCACATGTCTCTCTTCCCAGACTTTGTTAAATTATCATCTTGCATTCTTTTTCACTTTCAACCAAATTCTTGGTTCGTTCATTTACTTCCGTTCTTGCTTATTTGTTTCCGGGTTAGTTCTTACATTACTCTCCTCATCCCCTGGATTCATTTTTGGGATGTAAAACCCACCATTTCCAGTCTTTATGCTTAGATAAACTATCCCACTGCTTGCTCCAGTTTCAAATTGAACATACAAATGTATGAGTGGCATCTTCTCTTTTCATTCTCGTTTAGAGTTATAGTTGCAATTTCTCAAAATGTCAAACCATTCCTTTATAGGGGCCTTGGTGGATTTGTGTCTTTTAGCCCATGAAAAAACGGTGAATACATAACATTACTGCCAACCACTTTCAGTGTACCACAGGTTTTTAGATTGCTTTCCTACCTTACAGGCTGCTGTTGCTTTTAGTTCATTAGTTACTATCAGTTTGCATAGACTTGAAACTTGATTAAGATGGGTAATCCACACAAATGAACATTTAGTCAAGTTTGTAGAAATGTTTTGTGATGGTTACATGAGGTTGTGAGCAGGGACACTTCCTTACTCCAAGGTACAGTAAAGGTATTTGGTCATAAACTGAAGTATCGGACAAAGTCACATTTTGAACTGATTGTATCATTCTTGTAGATATAGCAAACACTTTGACCTGCTAGTGGCATTCGAGCTTGTGTGACACTATTAGATTAACCATCAAGTTAATTTTCATCCTACACTGGCACATGGAAACACACATATACACATTTGTAGTTAAAGGGTTAGAAAATGTGCAAAATCACTGCTGTGTGTTTTGAATGTCAGCTTGTCATGTTTGACAGCACTTTCTATACAAATTAAGCTGCAGTAGACATGAGTTTTTCATCTAAAAATACACCCATCACATCGGCCTAATTCTCAAATAGATGCTGCAACACAAAGAACATCTCTATCACCCAAATTATCATTAGTGCTACTTTGGTGTCTAATTTCTTCACTCGCAGGAGGGTTGCGTAAATATAGCCTCGTATTTATTGATGTAATGCTTTAAAATGTAAGGCAAAATTGTACCCGGTTTTGAGGCTTTCTAGGGCTTCCTCCACCCCTTTCTGGTTGTATTTCGTCATGTGTGTGTGCATGTCGGGGTAGTTGCTGCGGATGTTCCTCTCTGTGCTCCCGTTTGGGACCGTCCCGAAGCGGAAAGGAGGGTAATGCTCATGTGGTTTCTGGAACTGTGGGGAGATAAAGGAGGAGAGGAAAGGGAAGGGGGGAGAAGAGATGAGGAGAGGGAGAGAAGAAAACAGGCAGGAGTGAGAAGAGAAGAAATAGGAAAGGTTGGTGGAGAGAACGGGGGAAGAGAGGAGGGAGTAATGAGAAAATGGAAAGTGAGGAGAGAGACTGAAGGGAGTGAGAGAAGAATAGGGGAAGACAGCAGGCAAGGACGAGATGACAGAAAGAAGAAAGCGAGGAAGGAGTAGTTCAAAGAGATTGGATGTAATGAGGAAATAAAAGAGGGGAAAGGAGAACACAGGAATACAAAAAAGAGTAAAAGAAAGTAAAGAGTGTGAGGAAAAGGCAAACAGAGAAGAAAGAATGGTAGAATACGAGGGAAGCAGAGGAAAGAAGAGAGTAAAAAGATGGATGAGAGGAAAGAAAATATATGAGTGAGTGGCAAAAGGGAACAGATGAGAAAGTAGGGAGTGATGTGGAAGACGTGATGATGTGGAAGAAGGGGTGGGAATGACAGGGAAAAGGAGGGCAGGAAGAAAGGGGAGAGAAGAGAGGTAGGGAGGTAAGTGGACAGAGAAGTAATAAAAAGGAAAATTAAAGAAAAAGGTGATGACGACGGACGACGGACAGGCAAGGAGAGGAGAGGAAAATCAAAGAAAAGGAAAAGGTAATGAGACAAGAGGAAGGATGGGGAGACTCAAAAGGAAGGAAAGGAAAGATAAAAAGGTAGAGAGAACCAGAGGTGCAGAAATAGTTGCAAAGAGAGGAGTAAAGGGGGTGAAAGAGTGAGAAAATGGGAATGGAAGGAATAAAGAGGATGAGGGACTACTCAGTTAAATGAAATCCATTTTTGAGTCACTTTTTTTCCCCTCCAAAACTGATCAGCAGCCAAACTCAATGCTGCATGAATGTACTCGATGCCACTGCACCCACATCAATTTGATAAAACTGATATCAGTCAACACACATCTGTTTGAATCACTTCGCTGCCCACATATGATCCTTATCCAGTTCCATCTGCACCTGACCGTAGTTCACATTTCACGAGCTGACGCATAACGCAGGATGAAGCTGGAACGTGTCTGTAAGAGCTCAGTTAGATCTAAACAGGAAAGATCTATTCATCTTGGTTACAGCATTGACCTTTTGAGCCGAGCGCAAATGAATGGGCCAATCAAAATGTGAGTGTGTGAGTGGGTGTGTGTATATGTGTGTTAATATAATCACTCTTCAGCTGCAAGTGCAGCGGATTCGGTTTAGATGCTGGTCGCCTTTTTATTTATTTATTATATAATCAGCTGTTCAAACAAAAGCCCACCTAACAGAGAGAATATTAGAGATTAAAGGAAAAGGCTGGCAATATTGTACCTTTCTCTTATATTCAGTAAATCCCATGAAATGAATAAAACCAACAATGAACTGATCCCACAAACAAGTGTTGTTTGTATAGTCAAAAGTCTGATTTACTCTGTGCCATAGAGCTCCAAAGGCCTTTTTTACACCAGACATTTTAACTTGTCATAGCAAAAAAAAAAAAAAAAAAAATGAATCTACTATCATATATTATTTAGAAAATGCATATCTAAGAAGCTGCAAGCAACACATATTCTTTTATTTTTTTGCTTGAAAAAAAGTCTGAAATGATTAATCCATTATCAAGATATAGACTAACTTTCTTTCAATCAATTAATCAACTACTCATTGCAGTTCTGAACACTGAATGTTGCTTATATCATTAACAATCTGTTTGCTCTATTCAACTGTACATCATTACAGTGTGACAGTCAATGCACAAGCCCAGGACCCTGAAGCTAAAGTAGCCATCAATTATTATTTATATCATTTACAGTACCAGTCAAAAATTTGGACACATCTTGCAAAGCACTGTAGTTTATTTATTTCAATCAAAAACACATGTTCCTGGTGATGTAAACACTCACTAAAGCATCAAATTTGTAATAATTTGTGGCTGAAAATAATCCACAACATAATACACTATACTACTGTTTGAGTAACTTTAGCTGAGAACAAAATGCCCACTGTATCAGGATATAGTTTCATCTTTTTAAACTGTGAAACTATACATTTATTTAAAAGATTTACATCTTTATAAATACCAATTGGCTTGAGTTTGTCATTTCTATGGGTTCACTCTGCTCCAAGTTATCAATATCAAACCTGGTACCTAAGTCAGACTGGGTCCAAGTTAAATTCAGTCTGATCAGAGCAGGTAAGGCTCCATTTGATTGCTGTGAGAATCCACGATCCGACATGGTGCAGCATAGGAAATCAAATTTTTGATGTATGAAGTGAAGGAAACATGACTTGTGTCTTTTTGACCATGGCTACTTGTTAATTGGTGGCACATCATGCTGCTGCCAGTGTTGGTGTTTCTCTCTGTTTTGAGTCTGTTCGCATTTTGAATCATTCATATGATTCTCTGGCATTTTCAAATCAACTATTGACTTTTCTTGAGTTGCTTCTGTATCAATCTATATCATATCTACATAACTCTTTTCATTGGATATGTGGATAATAAAAAATATGGACCAATATCAGCCTTATCCTTTAAACCTGCAAGGCGTGAACGCAGCTAGCCTACAGCCTAAAACTCCATAATGCTCTGTTGTAAGATCTCAGAATTAGAGGGCAGCTGAGGTTGTGTTTTTCGGGGTGATGTATATTAGTCCATTATGCTGTTGGACATAATGAATCTGCATAAAGTTAATATAGTCAGTTAATACAGTCATAGATCACTGAGGTGGCTCCGCTGATCCCTGCCTGGGAGTTATTTTCGCTATCTGTGAAGGATGAAATGCTTTCTTGTAAAGCTCCTCTGAGGCCCTGCTTCCAGTTCGAGTGTTTGTGTGTCTCACACACACACACACACACACACACACACACACACACACACACACACACACACACACACACACACATACACACACACACACACACACACACACACACACACACACACACACATATTTAAGTGGTAGAGAAAATGTGTGGGTGTTGTTTTCCTCAGTGGATTGACTCAGAGACTTTTCTTTTTTTAAATCATTTGACATTTTGCGATCTTGTTTTAACAGTGTGAGCGAGACGAAAGATGGAGATCGCACGGGGAGAATATTGATGGACAGACCGAAATACTGACAGGACAAGTCGAGACTCAGACACCATCTGTATTGACAGAAGGCTGTAATGGATCAATCAGTCATGCTTCTGGGCTCCCCACTGATAGGAAAAGGACAGAGACGTCTAAAACAAAGACCTTTTACTTGACTTCATCTTAAAGGATTTCTGCAAGTCTTTTGTCTCTCTTGCATTCATGCTTTATTAGTCAATGTAGAGTGATGGAGAAAGAAAAGAGGAGATGGTGTGGGATGAGCTGGATTCAAATGCAAAGACGTCGCTCCATAGCTCACTGCTTCACAAAAATAGCCTGCGTCTCTGTATGTCTGAATGGACTTTGAATAACTGTCCCACCTCATAATGATTCTGAGGTTATTATACCAAGTTAAACTCTTTTTGTTTATTCAGTCTTTTACCTTCTTGTCAGAGAGCCCTGAAACGGTGTCGATATATTGTTCCTGGATCATGAAGGCGGCCAGGTTGGCAGTGTAAGAGGCCAGGAAGATGACAGCAAAGAAGGCCCAGACCAGGACCATGATCTTACTGGTTGTCCCCTTAGGGTTTTCAATGGGGACTGAGTTGTTGAAGACGATGCCCCACAGCAACCACACAGACTTCCCGATGGTGAAAGTTGGACCGCCAGGAGCTGAGGAAACAGACAGAGGAGAGAGTAAGAGAGTCTGCTTCAGTGAAACATGGTCCTGTATTCAATATGGAAGCATTCCTAATCCATACCAAGTAAAAAAAAAAGGGCTCTGGATTGGTTCACCCAAATTCCACGAATCATGTACAAACACACAGTGAATTAAATCTAAGGATACTCTCAACAAACAAGTAAATAGTTTAAAATAATAGTTTTGGTTTTATTTGCAGACAAAATGCCCTCCAGAATTCCACACATTTTCTGATCTGATGCCACTACGACTTTTATTAGTGTTAAAATAACAGGAAACATTTGGTGCCAGTGTTAAAATAATAGCAGGTAGGGGAACAAGGTTATTATAGCTCAAATAAATCAGCATTGACTGATGGAAAGCGCTCAGTAGTCTTGAAGTCTGACATTTTTGTTGACCCATCCAACGTTGACATCCTCCATCTGTGGACTTTATGGATCCATAAGAAGGTCACACTATTTCCTCCTTTGCTCCTGATGGACAGGAGTCATAATTTCAACAGCTCCAGCTCTTTTTCAGTTGCATGTATTTGTTGAGGGGTAATGAAAAAATATGTTTTTTACAGGGTGAACTGACCCTTTAATACATTTTTGCCATGGATGGATTGCCTAGATGGATTTTTAAGTCCCATATTTGTTTTAACATGTTCTGCCATCAAACTAAATACATCTACAGTTCATCGTATAAGTATTCATGAGCCACCTCATGCCCTTCTGCAAACTTCCAAACAGCAGAACAATTTCACAGCCTCAGCCCGTTTCCATCGCTCTCTGCCACTGTTGCTCATGTGCAACAACGGAGGGTGCCACCGCCATCAATCACACTTCGATTAGCGCAGCGACGAATGCTAATTAAAACAGGAAAATGACCTTTCGGACCTAGAGACGAGGCACGCTCTGTCAGCGTTGTATTCTGGGATTGATTAGCCCTCACCCCCAAAATCCTGTTGAGGAACTCCTAACGTTGCAGGACGTGCAGATGAGGGTGGATTTAGTGGCCTGCACACAGGCTTACAGTAAAATGCTTTGTAGGAAACAAGTTTAATTGAAGAAGTAAATTTGTTTTTTTTTTTGCAGGTCTGGGCCATAACATACTTAACTTCATAGGAATCTGGGCCATCTGGATATTTTCCTGTTACAAATTAATATTAAAACCAAAGATGCTTGCCATATTACAGTCTAAAAAAGCCGAATATGCTAACACATTGAAAAACTATGATTGATATGAATGCATGCCCTGCTGGCAGTTTTCCTGCTGTATCCCTCCATTGCAATGCAATAGTGATTATTTACTTGTCTATCATCCACTATATTCAGAAAATAAAGCATCCACTTGGCAAGCAGTGGAGCAGTGAGGTGTAAAACTCACCTTTAGCGCTCACCAGACTACGGTTGTAGCCAACTGGACTGAAGTATTCAAACACAAAAACTGTCACCGCCACCACAGTCAGGCACATCACAAACATCATGACCCATACTGCTGGGCTGTAGGGCTCTGGAAGAGGAGAAATGATGGATTAAAGTAAGTCTTTTGTACTTCCTGCTTCTAAATCTCAGGCTGTGATGAGGGTCCCCATGTGTGGTCGGAGGATAGCAGCAGGGAGAAAGCAACAAACCCAGACCGATGTGGAAAATGAGAAGACATACGCTGTTGAGGATTTTGTGCTGAATTTTGTTGTTTGAGGTTTGTAAAAGGGATTTAGGTGTGTGTGCAGTACGTAAGGGGATTTAGTTGTAGGCTATAGTTATTGGCAGGATAAAAGCTTAATGGGAAGTTTCCTGAAGCGTCTGCAGAGACAGAACTCGTTTAAGTAGGCCATCCTGGGAGAAAGTGGTGAAAAGACGGTGGCAGCAACATGGCTAACACGGATGTGTGACGGATGTATGACCGGTTTGAACTACCAGAATCAAACTGAAAAGGATTTGAAGACGCAGTTGATTTTCTCACCGAGAAAGGCAGATGGGGAAACTGTCCCGTTGCTGCGGGCCACCATTACGCTGATGCCTGTCTCAACAAACGGCACTGAGAAGTCAATGATTTCCGAACGCTCCTCGTTGATAGTTAAAGAACCGATGGCCATGTCAGCTCGCCTATACACAACCTGAAAGGAAAGGAAAGAATGACAGAAACACATAATAAAATAAAGTGAGGAATTGAAAGTGGTCAGGAAAAAAAAACAACAAAAAAACTTTATGTCCTGTATTAATTCTGTATTTGTATCTGGCTATTTTTGGTTACTGTACTTCAAAGTCTGCAAAAGAGACCTGAACGGGTGTATTTTATTGCAACAAAACCTGCTTTCCACGAGTCCCAAAAGACTGACTGCAAAGTTCTTCTTTGCTGAAAAGAGAGCAGATTTTGAATTTCATGAGCGATCCTTTTTGAACATGGAAGCCACAATGCAGCATACACTTTGTGCTCCACACTAAGGCGTCACTCTAATAATGGCTGTCTGCAGAGATAAATGAAAAATATGTCTCATCATCTGAGCATCCAGACAGAGAGAGAGAGAGAATGAGAGAATGCTACGCTCATATCCAAGCTTCCTTTTCTGCAAAGCATGAATTTTGCAGAGAAATCTTCCTGTCATAATGGAGAACACACGCTCTTACTGTACACAGATGCACAACCAGAGAAAAGTGCTTGAAGGCACAAAAACACAAGCAAGAAGGCGCTCCTGAGGAACACCTGTTCAGGGTGTTTCAGTTTCACATGCAGCTGTGTTTGATGGTGCCTTGTGTGTGGGAGAAAGTGTGTATTAGATCCATTTGTGTACGCATGGCCTCACACCACTGGCCTAGATAAAACCCATCAAAGAAACACTCTAAGCCATGCAGTGCAGATATCATTACTACCATCTACCATTCTTGCTTCCAACTGTACTATAGTGCAGAGATGGGAAGTCACTACAAACATCTACTCATGTACTGTCCTGAAGTACAGCTTTGAAGTGCTTATACCACTACATCTGTGTGAAAGCTGTACTAATTACTTTATACTTGACAATTATACGATGAGATAAGCTGATAAAATATGGCTGCTGGGTGAAGACTTTGTATCTCCAAAATGTTTTCTTTTCAGGGACTGAGAAAACAGCCATGTTTCAGCTTCAGGACAAAATATATTTCAGCTTTTATCTAAATCATTTTTTAATTGTTCTATGACTGGCATGAAAGTGTAATACTCCTCAAACTTGACACACTGGGTCTGTACACTTCATCCTGCTTACTATAGATGGGAATTAAAGCTAATTTAAAGGGGGTGTATCATCAAGGTCTATTTATATTCTGAAGGTCTACTGGAATATCTCTACAGTATAAGAAACTCTCTCAGCTTCTGTTTAAAACAGGCTGTTTTCGCTTTGTTTCTTTAAGGCCCCCCTCCTGATGATCCCACCCTGTTCTGATTGGTTACAGGCCACATAAACAAATAATAGATGTATATTTATGTTCTTTTACTCATTCTTTACTCAAACTTTTAACCTCTCAAAAATGTCTGTACATGTTCCAGCTTGAATCCGATCCAAAATATGTATATGCAAGTGGACAACATGTACAACCCCTGGAGCAAAATCTGCAACAACCTTAGCATGTGTACTGTATACATCTGACATCAGTTATATATGGAAATAGAGAAAACTTACTTTACATATGTACAACCTCAAGTTTTGGAACTTTGACGCGTTTAACATAGACATCCCACATTATAACAATATAAAAATTATAGAAAATCATGTTTATTCCTCTTTTAAAGACTTGAGACTAGACTACACTGATATTGACGGTTGTTGTGGAGGCTCTTTCTGTTTAGTGAATATTGAAGTTTGTACACTGTACTGTATGATTTAGAGTTACTTACATCAAACCTTTTATTTCGTTCTTTCTTCAAAGTTATTCTGCACAAATCAATGTTTTTTCACAATAACAAAGTATCACATAACTATGTGTAAAATGCCTGTAGTGATAAAACCCACAGCAAATTATCAGCTCCTACTCAACAGGATTCATTTGGTTGAGTAAATTGAACAGAAAATAAATAATAAGTGCTTTTACTGAAAGCAGTCTCTACATTCAGAGTTTTGGTCTGTTCTCCTGTTCTTGATAATATCTAACACACTATTAACTTTCCTTAAATTTAATTAGGCCATGCCATCGCCCTGAGCTACATTTCAGATCCATGAATGAACATTTTAGAGACACCTTGCTCCAATAATTGTCTGTAGACTGTGCAACTCAATGCAGCAGCTCAACACACCGGCTGCTACGTACTGGGATTTATACTTTAAATAACTCAGTCCTCAGTCTCACCTCCCCGATCATGCCGTTCCAAGTCCCACGGACCAGCTTGCCGTGTTTTCCGTTGGTGACCAAGTAGAGGTCATAGGAGAACTTGATGGTGCGGGACAGCTTCTTCAGGATGTCTATGCAGAAGCCCTTACAGCACAGTTTGGTGTACGACTCAGAGTGACCGATGATACTGTGAGGAAGAAAAGCAGAGTCATACATTCAGTGAATAGTTTTGTTTAAATATCCTTTGTTCAAAAACCCAATAGCAGCCGGGACAGTTGTTATCTTTAGCTTCTCAGACTGAATCTGTTGTTTCACTTTGTTTCAGACAGTGAGTGCTAAATAGTCTAGGGCTTTCGCGATGACAGTGACCATTGTGTATGGCTGCAAAGTGAAGGGCAGACAATCGCTGGTTCATTAGCTAAAATCAATGCCTGTTAACAAGTCGTGTTTCAGCGAGAAGAAGGAGACGCCTAAAAATTGCAGACACACACACACACACACATACAGGCATTGTTACAGGGCCCACAGAGGATGGTTGAGCGACTGTGATGGCTTCTAATCAAAGGCCATTAAGGTGTGTAGCATGTGAAGGACACACACACTTCCTCTCAGTGGCCTCGCTACTTAATGGGGTGTAGAGGAAGAGAACAGAAGGACAGGAAATGGTGAAAAAGGAAGAAAAAATAATAGAATGAAAAATAATGGAGAGCCACTAGGAGCAAAAGTGGGAAAAATTGGTTAAGAATTGGGGAAACCAATTTTAAGTTTAGGTTTATAAGGAACTCTTTGAACCACAATTTAGGGTAAATTTAAAGAATCACAACCATATTTGTGTAGAATATTAAATTACATTGAAGGGGCTATAAGTCTTTTAGCACAACATTAGCATACATTTTTGAAAAATATAATATGGTGTATTGCATCTCTCAAGTGTTGGTCTGCATCTCTTTGTTGAAATGTAAACACACATTAATACAATGCGCCCTAATGACCAGTTTGGAAATACAGTCACTAATGAACACCACCTGATTTAAAGGTAGTATAAATGGAAGTTGTGCAGGTGTTTTTTTCTTTTGTCCTCTTTCTTTTAACTTGTTCATTTTTCTTTTTAATTCTCATCTCTTCTAAATTTGTTTCTATCCCTATACCCAGCATGTACTCACGACTCAAGACAACTCAAAATGAGGTCGAGCTAATCTTTAAACAAGGGGATATGACAAAGCTGGAAATAATCTCAATAAATGCTAATGGACTAAATAACCAAATTAAGAGGAGGAACATTCTCCTTCAATTTAAGAAAGCAACGGGAGGCGTGCTCTTCTTTCAAGAGACCCATCCGAAGTTAAAGGGAAATGACGTGAGATAAAATGACTAAGAGACTAATTTACTCCAGTTTACATGCATGATAAAAGAGGGGGGTAGCTCTAATTATACAACCACACATAGCATTTAAAGAGGAAAATTATATTTTGAAAAAGAGGGCAGGTTCGTTTTAGTAGCTGGCAAAATAGAGTCAGATAGTTTTTCTTTTTTAAGCATATACTACCCACTAGAAACAGGCTCAGAGTTCATGTCTGAAATCATCAAACTATTAATGACAAAAATGCAACGGCATTAATGGGAGGAGACCCGAATCTTACATTAAATCACAGATTGGAGTTTTTGAATATTAAAGTAGAGCACTCACAAAGCATCATCAATTTTAAGGGGATCAATCTCAGGGCTTGGATTAGTATGTACATGGCGGACGCTAAACAAAAACAAAAAAAGCATAGATATATTATTCAGGTAGATTCTCAATTTACGACAGATTAAACAATTTTTTATGTTAAAAAAAAGATGTAGAGTTACATCAATAATAGGCACAAAGGACTTATCAGATCATGCCACAGTGATCATGAATATAAATCTTATTATAAATGACAGATAAATAATAATACAGAGGATAAAAAACTAGAGATAAAAAGATAAGACACTAATCCAATTATTATATGGGAGGGAATTAAAGCTGTTTTATGAGGACACATATTAGCATACTCTTGATTAAAGAAAAGGAAAAAAAAACACAAACAAAAACAAAAACAGAGGACCCAAATAAACTAGGGTTTAGAATTGGAAAGTGGAAAAACTGAAGACAGGAAGCAGCCAAGAAAGAGTAAAAGAAAAAGATTTAAATTTTAAACAAATTTAAATATTTCTAGATAAATACATCTAAAACATATATTTTTTGGATGCATTACTTTTACTTGTAATGGAGTATTTGTACATAATATAGTTTTCTAACTTTCCTCTGTGCAAATGTATTCAGACTTTGATGATAGCAAAGGGAATATTCTCTACTACTAGACTTTGACTATGCTGATTATTTTCAGGGCAAATAAACAGTAGTCCTAAATTGTGCTGTTTTTTATTGGGATTTGATGTTATGTGTAAATGAAAGAAAACTGCAAATTTACTGCAAAATGTTGACTGAGTTGTGTTAATTTAGTCATTACCAGAGAACCAAGCCATGCATTTGTTTCCTTTTCTCAGACCAAAGCACTAATTATTCTTTAAACACATGGAAAGACTGGAAGGCTATAAGGCTGCTTTTACCCAAGAGATAGACTGAAATCTGTAAATAGAGTGAAACACTGCAAATGTGTTGAAATATTTTCTTCCTTTGACAATTAAGCATTTTGTGCATGCTTTATAAGTGTTATTATAATAATGTTAATGTGGCAAAATCAGATCTGAGATCAGATAAAGCATTTGATCCTCTTGTGTCCTTGCCATTATCTGAGTATCTCACAGTTAATATGAGCACTATTGTTTGCTCTTTTTGGTAGTTTTAGGTTGGAACCTTAGAGAAAAATGTGTATTCAAAGACAGATCTTTTATTCAAATACTGTAGGGCACACAAAATTTAACGCCACCTCTTCATTCTTGCTGTTACACATGGCTTTGGGGAAGGCCTCCAAAGTCCTTTCTAATTCTAATTCTAATGATAACATTACAGCCAGTTCTCATTGGGTGGAAAAAGACAATGCAGAAGTTTCCCAACCAACCACTCAGTGAAACTGACAAACAGCAGACTAAATCTTTAAAATATGCATGTATTAATATATGAAGGCAGCACAGCTTGATTTTCCGTTGTCATTTCTGCCATGACTGACTGTAACCATCCTCCTCCATCTTTTTTTAAATCTTCTCACAAGTCACCCCAGTTGGGAATGAATGAATCATCCAGTTTCCCTTGTGCTGACTATCCGGTTCAAATGGAAATCAGACAGTATGTTTTGTGTGTACTCCATCCATGAGAATCCATTGATGTTGTTGGTCGTTGTGTCTTCTTATTGTTTCGCACTTTATTTTGATGTTGTTGGCGGTTGAATGAGTATGTATGTCTGCTTTCCCAGAGAAGTTGAGTGGGAGGTTCTTCAGTGTGACCCAAGACACACTGTGTACACACTGCTAAAATAATGTGGCCATGCTGCCCCGACCACCTCCGAATGTGGTCTGAGTGATCAGATCTCACTACTTCCTCAATATGTCTTGGGTGTGTTCACACCTTCACTTAGATCTGTCCACTTGTGATGAGAACACCCAAGACAGATTTTAATGCCAGTCGTAAACCAGGCCTCTGTGTTATTTTCAACACATCTGTTCTGAAATATTTAACACAAAGCATGTGTTAAATGTGTTGAATGCAACACAAAATGAGTTTTCCTTAACTAGACAAAAATGACACAAGATGTGTTATTTTTAACACATCTGCTTTGAGGGTCCGACCGGTAGGCTGTTAAATGGACTCTAAATATAACAAACTATGCAAAGAATAATGACACTAATCTTTTACTTCTAAATAGGGCAGGTCCTGATTCAAATACCATGGCAACGAATGAAGCTTCAGGTACAGTCCTACATCTAGCGTTAAATGCTGAGAAAGTCGTTTACCAAGTGTTGTGGCCATGTGTCTAACATTGTCAGCAGCTTTGGCTTCCATGAACAGTTTAGTGTCTGGCTCCAAAAAATGTATTAAATCATGGCACATTGTCCAGAAGATTTTCAATCAAAGGACAAGACTTTCTCTCAATTATATGTGTAATTTGTGTACAGGCACTTCAACGTATATGGGAAAATGACAATATTATAGGTGTAAGTATGATAGAAGAACAACATAAATTGGCATTGTATGCAGATGATGTGATCATTTACTTAACATCCCCAAATCAATCTTTACCAAAATTAATGGAGTCTAAGAATAAAGCAAGGACTCAGGCTATAAACTAAATGAAAATAAATAGGAGCACTTAGAAAGATCTATCTTCATGGAGACATGAAGACCTCATTTATGACAACTGCCAGGTTTTGGAGAATAAATTCAGTCAAGACTTCAGATGGAAAACAGTACTAGAATCTGTACTGAGTTGAGTAGAAACTGTGAAAATAATGATTCTTGCACAATTCTTGTTCTTACCTTACTAATACCCATTCAACATAGCTGTCATGTCCAAGAAGAAATATTAAGTTATGTTTGATTTTGTCTGTCTCGTGACTTCCTAACTCTCCTCTCGTTTCAGGTCCATCCTCCTTCCCCTTGTGTGTTTCCCACTGGTCTGATTGTCTGTCCCGCCCTGATTGTTTCCACCTGTTTCCCATTACCTTGTGTGTGTGTGTGTGAGTGTGTGTGTATAGTCTGCGTATCCCTTTGTCCTGTGCCAGTTTGTCTTGTCTTGTTGGTAGCCCCCTTATCCCAAGTCAGGTTTTGAATTATGTGTTATGTTTTTGCCATAGTCTTGCTTAACATTATTTTAATACTTTGTCTTTGACAGATATCTCATGAAACAGTAGAGAGAAGAAATGTCAAAGAATGCATGGGTTAATGGAGTTTATCAACAAAAATAGAAATGGTGAAAATTGTAAAATCTCAAAACTGTATAAAATCCTACAAGAAACACCAAAGAGAAAGGGGAAATGGAACTGGCAATAACAATTTCAGATTGCAAGGAAGCATGTAAAAGAATTTTCAACACAACATAATCAAAATATTGGAAAGAATTTGCCTCGAAAATTAACATGAGGCTTTTTGTAACACCAAAAATCTAAATATACAGTCAGGCGGTGCAGAGGGAATGCTGGAGGGAATGTGTGGAACAGAAAGTTAACCATGCACTCATTTTTTATTTCTGCCCAGTGTTGAAAACATGTTGAGGGGCAGTTCAGGAGAAAGTCACCAACATTTTTCATGTAAAGAAGCCGTCACAGCCATCCTATATTGTTCAAGGTACCATCCCATTAGAAATAGAGAGGTATAGGAGATCAATATCTGTATGCAGTAATATGCATGGCCGCATTAAAACCAATCACACAGAACTGTCTGGATGTTAAACCTCCTTCTATTAACACCAGAAAACTAACAGTCGAAGAGAACAAAGAAATGGAGAGACACACCTATAAGTTGAGAAACAGAGAGGAGGAATTTAAAAGAAACTGGAGTAAATAGGTCACAGAAATAGAAGGAGTGGCACAGTAAAATTAAGAAAGTACTGCAGGACAGTTTTTTTCCTTTCTATTTTCCTTTCATTTCTTTTGTTATGCCCATAGTAAAAATGTAAAAAATGTATAAATGTACAGTGTAGCAGGATGATTGAAAAAAGTGATGAAACTGCTAACTTCTAATGTAAAAACTTGCAAGGAGTAATTTTTTTTTTTAAAGAGTGGACATTAAAAGTCAAAATAGTGAGAGAGAGGTTGACGTGGAAGTCGGAACACTTTCTAAAATAAAGATTTAATGGAGAAATTTGCACTCACAAACAATAAATCTCCCGTTTTTTCATTATCCAGCTTCCGTAGCGGAGGCCGAAAACCAACCAGGGTTGTGTGTGTGTGTGTGTGTGTTTGTGTGTGTGTGTGTGCAACTGATGGCAACAGCATTTTAGTGAGTCAGCATAAGAGCCAAAGACCAATAAGACCATGCGAGTAAATAAATGAGTGAAAAAAGAGTGAAGCAAGTAACTGACATTCAGTTGATTATTTTAAATGGCATAAATGTTCATCTTAGATACATTTTAAGTGTTTTTGAAAGGCATGCTTCTTTCACTGGGGTCGATAGCTCTAATAAAAGCTGTGTTAATTAATTGCTGCAGGAGCTGGCCACCTGTCATCATTATACACACTAAACTAATGCGCACACACACACACACACACACACACACACACACACACACACACACACACACACACACACACACACACACACCAACAAACACAAACATACATACAGTACAGTATCCTCTGAGGATCAGCAGCAGTTGTGTTGTGTGGTGTGTTTCTCCACAAAATGCCCAGAAACTAGTGCAGCGTGGAGGGAAGCACCATGAGGGAGTTGGACCAGAGAGACAAAGAGGACGACTATCAGCCGAACGGTAGACAGGAAACACATGGCAAACAACCAGATGAGGAATGACAGGGCAACACAGTTTAGAAGGAAAGGAGGGCAAGAGAAAAACAGGATGGAGAAGGAAGAAGAGGAAGATAACTGAAATTGCCACAACTGCGATAGTTGTATGAATGATGAGGAAAGCACGGGAAAGTTAGTGTCCTACAGTCATTGTGCGACTGTATGTTCAAACTATAATTTCCAGTTAATCTGTGTATTGTTTCAATGAATTGTTTGTTCCATAAAAGCTCAGAAAATGTTCATCAAGTCCCAGAGCTCAATAATCATATCATATGCTCTCTATCTATCTATCTATCTCTCTCTCTCTCTCTCTCTCTCTCTCACTCACACACACACACAATCCCTCCCATTCAGCCTGATTTCATTCATTCAAACCAGTTCAGTGTATTCATTCATTAGTTCCCATTCAAGTATGTTGCTCTCCTCAATGTAGAATGAAATGACTGATGCAGACTCACGGAAGACAGAAAGAGACCTAAAATGTATTAGTCATGATTGAAGGCTCTCTATCAAAGAATGTGGCACTTTCCGTTTTAATTCAACAAAAAATGTCCTGCCAAACCTCCCCTTGCCTTGTCACTAATCTTTCACCCTGGCTTTTAACTATAAGTAGACTCCCACAGTCAGGGCTCTCTACAGACCAGGTTCTTTCTTGCCAAACCAGGAAATACATTTATTTCTGGCCCTAAACCAAAGTGTTTGCACAAAGTTGGAAGCACGGTCTTGTCTAAAATATTGTATGCTGTTGCATTATAATTTCCCCTCACTGGAACTAAAGGACAGGGTTAGGCAAAGTGGGAAAAATAGATCCAAACCAATTCAGCACAATAAGCACAATAAGTTTGTGGACAAGCAGCCTAGTATTCCTGGGCATTAACATTCATATTGGACAATTGTCATATGCAGATATTTAAAAACAAAGAAAGAAACATTTCAAAAGGTTGGCATTCACTGAACATAATCCTAAAACCACCCACGTACTTTTGGCCATATAGTGTATCCAATTTAAAATGATATAAAATGCAGCAAAGACGCAGGATTATCGACTAATAGTCAAATCATTTTAAATGATTTTCTGTCAAATGATCGACTAATTGCTTTAGATTTAGCATCTGGTTACTGCACATTGTTCTCTGCTCATATAACATAACCAGGATTCAAAAATGTTGGATTTTAGTGTGGAATTCCTGCTCTTAATCAGCACAGGAATGTAGGTTCAGCTTTCTGGCAAACCAAGCCATCATCTGTCCAAAGAAAAGGGTTTTTAATGAGCAAGACAAAAAGTTTTAATCATGCTAAACATCTGCTCGACAGGGAAGCTTCTCAAACCACACAGCAAGATTAACTGGTTAATTTAGCAGCAGTCTTCGCTCTCTCTCTTTCTGTCTCCTTGTTTGTTGGTCAACATCCAAATGGGACATGCCAGCCAAAGAGAAATGGTGAAAGCGAAACAGAAAGAGGGTAGGATGGGATAACATTGTCCCATGCTATGACAGATGTCCCCTATGTTAGACTGATAAATCTTCTTTACTGGCAATCAATGTGCCATCGCACCCAACAACAGCCGCTACATATTTCTCTCTGTAATTAATGTGCCAGCCATAGTCAGCGCTGCAATCTGCGTTACCAATATATACCCACCACACATACACATGTGGAGACATTGAAATGAACATGAGCACAGCATTTACAGGCTGAATAGTCTATTTTCTCTTGTTCAGGTGATGCAAATGTGAAAATATGAGAAAATCATGAATCTCTAACAATTTAACATAAGTTACATGTGAGGTTTGGTGGGTAAAAGTTGCTGCTCAGTCTATAACAACATGTACTGCATCCAAGTCTTATCAAGTTTCCCTTCATCACTTAACTTAAAGAAGTAGTTTGACATTTTGGGAAAAGTGCTTTCTTGCAAGTTGAGGTAGATGAGAAGATCGATACCACTCTCATCTAAAAGTGGTATTGATCTCCTCATCTAACTCAGCAAGAAAGTGTATGGGCATGAACCTATATTGCCAAAATGTTGAAATACTTATTTAAAATACCTACTCAAACCTACTTTTCACAATAAACCTATGTGTTATTATGTCTCTAGTCCTTCCGTCTCATTATAACAATGGCATTCTTTCTATTTTAGGCTTAAAATATGAAAAACTAAGACATTTTACTGCCATAAGAACACCCATCTGTGTTCAGTATCCATCAAAGAACAGACATTGGCTAAATAAATAAGGATATATGCTTGCAGGTTGCATGTGCACATACTACTGAATTTATTTATTGTGGGTTTTTTTTGACAGCTGCTAAATGTTGGAATTTTCCTTTAATATAAATAGAAAGGGAGGCACTCTCAAGATCACTCGAGTGACAGTCCATCTTGTCAGGCTTTAAGTTGTGTGCTCCAGACAGTGGTTCAGACCAATCAGTGTCCTATGAGGAACTATTGACAGCTACATGTGCGGTTTAGGTGTGACAACAGCAAGAAGGTAGCCCACTATAGATGGTGAAAGACAGATGGTCCATCCAATCATCTGCCAAGTATCTTTTTGAAAGCTCCTGCTCTTTTCAATCAATCATTTATCAAGAACGACTTCTCAGATGGTTCTGTGCAACAAACCATCTGGCGTGTCAGGTTAGTTATTCCCTGCAGCCGATTTTCTCAAATATATCAAATACAAAATATTTGTGTCACTGTATGACTGAAACACAAATGTGTCAGTAAAAAATACAAACACACTGTCAGAAGGATTATACTGTGTGGCAAATGGAGGCGGCTGTACAATTGGCTTGGTTCCACTCTTAGGTAAACCCCCAGGTGCAGGTACACAACATTGAAGCATGAATGCAGAGTAATATGATCAATAACAAGCAGAAAGAAATCCTCCAGTGAGAATTAGGTTAGAAATAACAAACCTCCAGTGCAGAGAGGAGCAACAGAGAGAAGGTGAATGCCGGGGTGAAAAGGGTATTTCGCCAACAGCAAAAGAAAAATCAACGTAAGGCCTTTAAATAAATAATGAAATGTGTGTGGGTGTGATGTGGTGGGTGTGGCATGTTAACTGTTCATGAACAAGTTTATTATATTAACTACTTATATCTGGTGATTCCTGCATTTCTTGGTATGCTGGACAGTATATCAAGATTCTCCGATGAGGTCTCTGAGGTCATTGCATTAACTGAAGTCTGTGATTCAAATCATTGGCTGAGGAATCAAAGAGATCCCTCATTCAAAGAGACATCAGGCCTCATCTTATCCGTAATCTCTCTCTTTTTTTTTTTGCAGTGAAGAGTGTTCAAACTCTCTTCACTGCACAAACTTGTTGAAAGTCATTCATATCAGGTGCATCAGAAGATACTGGACCTGCATAAAGACCCTGAGGCAGCTGTCGCAGTGAGAGATTTTCCTAACAATTACAGAAATATGTAAGTTGCTGTGCCGAAATATGCAACCAAAAAAGATTATGATTTTGATTTCAGGTCAAATGAGTTTTTCACTATGTGGACACAAAGGCTGTCTGTGTACTACTCATACAAAAAGTCTGGGCCACACCTTCTAAGTATGAGAAAACTGGTGAATGCCACAAATTAAACAAAACAACTCTAATTGGAAAATTTCATTTTCACATTTCACATGGACAACAACCATAAAAAAAAAAGCTATATAATCACAAATTAGCATTTCAATTACCAGTAATGAACACAGAAAAAACGCTAATATTCATTAATCTAGGGAGAGCCACAAAGGCCAACATTACTGAGGAACAGCAGGCTTTATGCAGCACACTTTGTCTCAACTAATTTGCAAAGAATTGACTTTTAAATGCAGAGAAACAGACGCAGTTGCCATTATCTGGACAGGTGATACAGCCTAGTGCAGCTGGTTTATCGCCATAAGCTTGACTGCAGTGTTACAAGGTGATGGACTTGTATTAGTCATAATTCCAGATACAATTTATTGTTGAACAGCTGAAAATCAGGAGTTAGTAGCACATAAAAAAAGAAACAAATCCACTGTCCACTGAATCATTAAATTAGACTGACCTGCCAAATCTGAGTTTTATTTGGCCTTTAACAACTTTTTTAGCAATATATAGTGGTGAAGTCACAAATTTCTCTTTACAAGCATCTCTGTCCATCTGAAACTAGGAAGCAATTCACTGGAAAAAGCTAGTAAGTGAATGTTGATGTTATTGATTTTACCCAGACAAGCTTAGGTGAGTGTTTTAGTCACATTTTAAGATCCAATTTTTCAACTCCAAGGGTATACACTATTGATTTTAGCAGGATACCTTAGCAACCCCTGCAAAACAGTCAAGGAAACAGGTGAAATTTAGTTGCCACAAGAAGATTTTATATGGGAATTATATGTCCCAAAGGTGGCAGTAAAATCTATTATGTGTGCTTTGTGAGTGCTCTGGTTGTCAAACCTGTTTGTGTGATTTTACAACAGACCTGCAATAAAAAAGTACAATCAACATGTTGTTCTATTGTCAGTGGTTGGTTGAACATAATGAAGACATTGTGTATTTCTGACGAGCACCAGTAGTAGGTAGTTGAAGATAATAGCTCTTTAATGGCTGTTTTCTGCCGTGCTGCGATCAGTGTGTGACACTGGAGGTGTGTTTTTAAAGTGCTTAGACACTCAGCACACACAATTACTCTGTGTTTAATGAAGTGTGGAGGTATGTCGTGTCTACTCCAAACAAAACTGGGGCAGAGAAAGAGCGAGAGAGAGGGAGTATGAAGGTGCCTGTATGTGTGCAGGACTGGGCATGATTTTTGAAATGTTTCGATAAAATACCCACTTAATACGAAGGCAGGAATGTTCAATGTGCTTCTGGTTTGTTGTGTTATTGATTGTCGCTCCACCATTCATGTACAACCTGACTTTTGTTACACATTATTAGTAAAAATACCACAGTTAACTTTGAGAAATATGTTTTTACCATTTCTTTTCATATATCAAAAGGCGCTTTTCAAATTATAAATACCGTCTAAACGCGAGCAGCTGTACAAGAACTTTAAAATTCTCAAAAACTAAAAATATTGATTTAAAACTTTCTGATCAAAGAAGAAACTATTACACTTGATGGTTTATTCTTCAACTTGGAAACAGCACCAAACAAAACACTCTCAACTCATCCAATCCCTTTACTCACTTGATCTGGAGCTTCTAGATTAAGTGGACATTTAGTAAAGTCAACAATGAACTATAAAACTCAACTTTTTGAGTTTGAACATCTGCAGTTTCGTGGCAATTGAGCAAAAGAAATCTGAAGATGAGGACTGTGTGATTCGGTTGAAAGTGCCAGGAGAAGTGAGTAAAGGCCCCAGTGCAATTCTGGGCTATCTGGTGACCGATTTTAAATTGTGTTCATATTCTTATAATACAAGAAATTTAGGACCAGAATCCAACATCGGGACTGCTGATGGAGCCCATGTTTATATGAAATTAAAATTACACACTATACACTTACGAGCTAACGTAATGCCACTGCTACAAACACAATGACTTTAAACTTAATTTGCAAAATCAATATTCCATGTTGCTCTCCTGGCCCAGATCATGCAGCGGTTCACACTATCATTCCCCTCCACTTTTTTTTTTTTTTTTTTTTTTTTTAATATAAAAATGCCAGTGCAATCACCAAAGCTTGACGATACGTCTCTGTTTGCATCTGTTTTTTTGCACTATTTACACTGTGGTGCTGTGATAAATCAGGCTTTCATCACACAATCTGTCATGCCCCAAAACTGATATAGAAGTACAATCTGACACAGATTGCAACTAAAACATTATTAGACCTATCTTGCAGAGTTTGGCATGCAACAAACTTGTAATATTGACGTTTTTGCAGTATGTGAGTGTCTTAAAGGACCAGTGTGTAGGATTTAGTGGTGAGGTCATAGACTGCAACCATTCGAATACCCCTCCCCCTTCATCTTCCAAGCGAGAACCTACGGTGGCCAACGCTTGTGAAGCTTGTGAAGAATGCAAAAGGCCCTCTCTAGAGACAGTGTTTGGTTTGTAAATTCTGGGCTACTATAGAAACATGACGGTGCAACATGGCGACCTCATGACAGATATAAAAATATATATAAAGGGCTCATTCTAAGGTAGCGAAAACACAACAATTCTTCAAGTTTCAGGTGACTATACACTTATTAGAATATACTTATAAATATTCAATTTCTGCCAAGTCTGTTCCACCAGATAACGCTAAATTCTACACACTTCACCTTTAAGTGGACCTGAAATCATTCTGTTGGCCAATAAGTAAATAAATCTGACCACCATTCAGTGCACACTTTGGGTACTACTCAGTTTTCGATACTACTTAGTGCTACTAACACACATCAGCTTGTCGATATTAGACAATTATGCAAAACCTCAGATGGCATTTACTGATAGGGCCAGGCAATATCATCTGACATCTACTTACTTTTTTACCTAAGTTTCAATTGAAAAGTCACCCTCTTATTCATTCTTTGCATCGAACAACGAACAAAGACTTAAAAGGAAAGAAAATTACAAAAAAGACAAAACATACAATTGATTCACCCACACTGTCCAACTCACCCTGCATCTCAGTTCATGAGAACAGTTGCCGTTTATCTTTCAAGTACGTTTGAAATACAGAATTTAACTAAATTAAGATGGAGGGTTTCATTAAATCAGCAGCTGTCTAAATAGCAGCACTCGCCTCTTTCTTAAGACCATCTATAGGTGCAGTCGACATTTCTAACATTAAAAGATAATGAAAAGAGGACGCCCACTGTTTGATATATAAGCCATGCAGGGGTTTCCATCTTACAATAAGAATATTCTTGGCAGAAGTCAGGCCAGAAAAAAGCACCTTTTTTAAAAAACATATTTGAACAGTTTAAGGAATGAATCGTCATTCAGCAACACAACGCTTGATTTTGCCCAGTATCATGTTGACTGAAGCAGAAGTGTGCCCACACAGCTAACATGGTATATTTATTCTTATCTGTGCCTCCCCTCCCAGCTGCAATTTCTACAATATTTGACTGGACACGCATGTTGCATGTTTAATTACAATGCCAAAACTGCTCAGTGGAAAAATGACAAAAAAGGCCACACTACACTGGCACTGAATGTTGACATTGGACATACATGGTCATCCAATAAGAGCACGCAGTTTCTAGGATACTGTTTATTTTTGTGCAGATGTACCAAAGTGAACATTTGTGTGTGCGTTTCTGTGTGTGTACCTCTCAGTGCGGTTTGACTGGCGCCTGCAGGGTACCGTGTTGCGCACACATGTGCCGGTGCCTGGGTCCACGTTCTCCACAATCACAAAGGGACGCTCCTCCAGCGTGGCCACAGTCAGGTGGCGGTCATCAGACACTTGTTCCAGGAAGTTGCCATAACGAGGCCAGACAGGGTAGCGAACCTGGAGGATCCCCCGAGCATACGTACCCACCTGAGGAGGAAGGATGGGAGATGCAGAACTCATCAGTATCATGCATGTGGGTTTGGATCTCAGCTGTGGCCTCCTCTGTATGCCATCCCTTTTTCTCTTCTCACCTGTCTCTCCCTACTTTACATGTTTTTTTTTTTATATTTTAAAGAAAAATTAGCATGTGCTGACCTGGAGGAAGAGGATGAGTAGATGAAAGGAAAGCAAAAGTTAATTAATGCATACAGAGGAAGCTTCAAAGTCTTTGAGCAAGACATCTTGGAAAGAAAGATGGATTTTAAAAAAAGTGAGAAACTAAAACAAAGAGCAAACCAACTGCATCACATTAATAATACATCCCATCATGCGTTGCCTTCAATCTGTGCTCATTTTGTTGACTGATTATTCAATTATTAATTTTCTTTTGTTCAACTGAATAAACACATTGAAATGCCACTGTTCATAAATGGGAACTGTTCAAGTGATTAGTGCTATTTATTATCTGTGTGTTTTTCTGTCTTTTGTTTAAAATAATTAATGCTCTTGTACAACACGTTCGATAATAGAAAGAAAATGTTTCTGCACCGATAAAGCTCGCTGAACTGAAATGAAGCGACAAACTAAGATGCTGACAGATACCGTTGCGAGATAGCTGTTGAAAACAAAACCGTAAATTGTGTTTTTTAATGCAGAGGGAAATACTTCGGACTAGAATTGCTGTATAATGTCACATCACACAATGAGTAATCGCAATGATGTCGGCACTAAGCTCAGTGAAACCTTCTCTGTGAGAGGCAGGACTGTTTGTCACATCAGCCCAACCTAATGAGCCATACTGCTCAGCCAGTGCTGACTTACTGCATGTGAAACACGCTCCCTCACAGCGTTAATGAGACCTCTTTTTCATACCAACTCTTGATTTGTTCTTCTGCTGTACTCGTACTCTCGCACTTTGCCTTCGTCATACATGGATGATTTACAAATCTGCATTGAGTTCCAGTACGACGTGCAAGACTGTGATTAATTTCTCGGCACCATCTGTGAGTGACAGAAGAGCAGACATGCCACTTGTGTCATTCAATCTTTTCAATCTGTCTTTTATGGGACTCTCATATATCTTATCCTCTCACTGGGCATCTTAATCAGAAGCTCTGTCATACAGCTACAGTATGTAAGTTTTTTCTTATATATTTCTTTAGTTGAAATATGCTATAAAAAGTTTTTGTCAAAGACTTCAGTGACTCAGGTTCATTGACCGGCCTGGCAGCAGTACAGACATATTCCCCTCACAAGTTTTTAAGCAAGCCTTGACCTTCCATCCAATCAGAGGAGGCTAAAGTCAGGGATGGGAGTTTATGACTGTCGGTGTATACGTGAACGCACTTCTGGCGTACAACTCCCCCCGTACCATGGCTCCAATTAGCTGCTGGAATATGTTACGATGGCTTACTCGCAGGCTCCCAATAGGAGGTAGGAAGGGAATGATTTGCTTTCGAGTCTCTTGCTAGTGCTAGCTTAAATTCCAAAAATTGCCTCTTTTAATACAGATTTCTTTTCTTAATAATTTCCTACAATATTAACTGGGCTATATAGCGATGTTTTGTCAATAAGCATCTTACAAAAAGTTTTCCAATTCAAAAAAACCTACTTGGCAAATAAATTAATATTTGTCACAAAATGTTAATATTTGTTATTTAAAATCAAAATCACAACAAAACCAAAATAAGAAGCTGAAAGATGTTAGAACACATTGTACAGCTGAGGGGAACTGCAGAGTTAGGGGATAATCCTTGTGGGTTGGAGCAACTCTTTCACATTACATTAGGTAATTTAATCCATTGTTCATTTAGAAATATATATTTTTGCAGCTTAAAGTCTTCATTTTCTCTGTATAAAAGTAGAAATTAGAAGTTCAGGAAAAGAGAGAAAGGCCAAAGACAGGAGCCCAGAAAAGAAAGCGGACCTTCCCGTCCAAAATGTCACCCAGCGCTCTTTAGATGGTGATAAGGAACAACATCATGTTAAACTGTCAAGGTGTCACAGTGGAGGAGAGAGGCTTTGAAAAGAGCAAGCACACCACAACCTGTCGTCATAATGGATGAGCTACATGACACAAAGAGGAGGGGAAGAACACGGAGTGAGAGATCAGGTTGTAATGAGGAGAGACAAAAAAGGAGAGATGATTTAATGCTTTTAGATGCGTGTAAGGTATCTTGTTTTAAGAGGGGTCTTGTTGTCGATGAACAACATCAGTACATCTACACCACACATGAGAACATAGATGGATGAAGAGTGTGTGAGTTTTGCTGGGTTGCACAAGCACAATGTTAACATCCACACACACATACAGACATGCATGAAAGAGAGCCCCCACTTCAGCACAATGACATGTCCATGTTCATACACACACACATACAATACACACCAGCCAGGAGGTGACATTGATAAAGTAGGTTGGTCTTTCCTGGGCAGAAATAAATGAGTTCAACTGTTGCTGTGAGATTACGTTCAGGTCTCTCTGTTTAGTCGCACTTTTTCAATACACCCTCAGGCTTTGAAAAATGTGTTGCAGAAAGCAAAAATACTCAAGAAAATGGCAAGTAATGTTGACGATGAAACAGGAGTAAGAGAAGGATATGTCTTAAACAACAAGACACAACAATTTATGATCAAGTATTGGATCTTAGATTCTTGATTAATCCATTTGCCCTCAATGTGCCTTGTCTTATTCTATCTAACTTGTTTTTCTCTACTTTACCAAATCCTTTATGATATCCTCTAAGCAACACATCTGAACATGTTGCTTCCTGCTAGATTAGAAAGAAAGACTAACAGTAAGAGCTCCCCAATAGCTGAATGGTCACAGCGAATGCCACATAACTAGAATGTGTTTGGATTGATTGGTTTGATTCCAGCTGGGAACCTACATTACCATTTTCCCTCTCTCTCTCCCTTTGTTTCCTGTCTTTTCCATCACTACTCACAAACACTAAAATGGCCAAAAAGATAAGAGAGCAACAGTAACTGGAGTAAAGGGTGAGTGATACAAGAACATTTGCTTCTAATCGAATACTTAGTAGCATCAGGGCCAGAATCAACATTTTATTATCACAAGCAACTAACGTACTATCACACAGGACATAAATAATTTATGTGCACCTGTCAAAGTTTACAGCAGTGATCCTCGGCTAAATCTGGCCCTCCAGCAAAAATATTTGACCCCCTTAAGTTTTAATGGGAATTCTACCATTTTTATCTCCCCAACTTTAGCCTAGATGAGCATAACAGATTTGTTAAAGTACATGGCAATCATATAGGAATGGTGTATTGATGCAATTTTTTTCCAGTACTTACTAATCACCCAAATTAGTATTAAAGTAAGCTGGAACTCTTTTAGTCCTCAGTTACAAATGAGAAAAATACAAATGTATGAACAAAGAATATAGTCTTATGTTTCCATTGTACCGATTAGCAGCCCCCTGATATAAAAATCCTGAAAAAACTGGCCCATGGTTGAACCCGATTGCCAGGGCTGCCAAGTCTCACCCATTGACCGTGAGCGTCACACAATTGACACTTTTCACAAGCTGTCAGGCCACACATCCATTTTCTCACACAGTGAAAAAGAAATTCATAACTGATAAATGTTATGGTGCTAAAAAGAGGACACTGACAGTGCATGGACAAACAAGACAGAACAGCGGGGGAAAGCAAGAAATATACAGAAGTCTATTATTTTGTAATTGTTCCCATACATACTGTTTAGAGTAATCTCCGTCAGTGCCCCCCCCTGCTTGCTCACTGAAAGCAGTGCACTATCTTCTCCCCCACCTCTCTTGTAATGAACTGTCGCATCCATGAAAGGAATTGATTAATTGGTTTATATTTGTTGACGGTGTTCGGATGCTACTTTTAAGCCTGTCACCACATGCCAGGTAGCTAACAGTAGCTAGCCAGCTCTCTGTAGATACAGTCATGAAATGCAAACAGCAGGAGAAGACCTGTCTGGTGCCAAAAGTCCATAGCTGTATTGGATGATATGTTGTTTTCTTTGAGCATGCATAACGATGGCAGCCCTGCAGGTTTGTTTTTTATTATTCTTGCTCAACAGTCTGCAAGACACAAATATTGACTTTTTACTATGATCCACAGTAATTGTACAATCCTATACTCCACTATGTTCATGTATTTGATGCAGTTGGTCTTTCCCAGATTAATCATCTAATGCTTTAATGTGCCAGTAACTTTCTGGATTCTCGCCACTCTTCTGTACAGTTGAAACAACACCGCACAGTTTACAATACAGCACGTGTGCAAACAATAGGACAAACATACAGTAGATCTATTTCCAATGTTTAGTGTCTGTTTTTTCAGTCTTGCTCTGTCTACTGTGCTCAATCTGTGGTGTCATTGTCTCAGTGTCAGTATGTTATGGTTTAGTTTCTGGTGCCCTGTACCTTGTCCCAGAGTCTTTCTCGGTCCAGAGCAATGATGACCATGGAAGGGTTGGACAGGAAGCCTTGGTTGTTGAACGACAGGTCCCTCCTTTCCCATGTCACATTCAGCATTTGCCTGCAGCACATAGAAACATTAATTCATCAACTCTTAGAGAGAAAGTATATAGTATCCAATCAAGGAACTTTGAGTCTACATCACACAAGAATTTGCATATTCATTAACAGAGATATACACACACACAAAATGATCACCTCCTAATTAAACCTAAAGCTCTCCCAGGAGGGCTTAATCTAATGTGGGGGACTGGAAGTAGCTCATTAGGGGATGATAGAGTCAGCTGATTGGTGGAGGGCACAGTGTTTTTACTGAGCGATTTCACTGTTTTTTATTAGGTATAAATCCATGACTGATTGCGCTGCGAATAATGAATCCAGGTCAATTTGCATTTCAGACAACATGTAAGAAGCGCAAAACACTTCATGCTGTGTGCTACTGAAGTCACATGAAAACCATGACAGCACGTATCCTCTGAAGCTCTTCTGTTTATGCATCAGTAATGGCAGTGAGGATGGTAGTATTCAGATCCTTTACTGAAGTCAAAGTAGTAAATTACAAAGTAAAAATACTCTATTATAAGTAAAAGTCATGCGATTGAATTCTTAGTTGCGGTAAGTAAAAGTAAAGATGTATTATCAGCAAAATGTGCTTAAAGTTTCAAAGGTAAAAGTACTGGTTCTGCAGAAAATGGGCTCATATAATATATATTATTATTTTCCTGTTGTAGTTTAGTCCAGTTACAGTTACAAAATAAACCTCACCTGAACAGAGTGTTGTTGTCTGAGAGTTTAGCCGGCTTGTTGCAGTCACCGTGTCCCTCAGGAATAAAACCATGCAGCTTCTTGAAGCTCTCAGCCCCTTTGGCAACAATGGCAACGCCCTCCCTCACCCTCTGCCGCAAGCTCTTCCTCCACTGGTCTGTAATCACACCGATCACACCAACAGGGAAGCTGTCAGGTGGAGGGCTGTCGGGGTTGCCCACGGCCAGGCTGGGAAGAATCCAGATGTAGCCTGGCCCCAGCAGACCCACCTCAGCCGCCTGCTGAAACAAGAACTGCGCCTCCTCATAGGAGCAGTACGCCAGCAGGACCCGGGAGTCCAACTACAGACACAAAATAAATCTGTCAGTGGTAACTCAAAGTCCAGAGAGAAAACACAGCCTGAACATGCAACATACATGGTTATTTTCATTATCGATTAATCTATTGGTCATTTTCTTGACTAATTGATTAGTCGTTTGGTCCATAAAATATCAGAAAATGGTAAAAATGTCAATCACTGTTTCCCACAGCCCTCAGATGTCTAATTCAGTTTACTGTCACAGGAAACCAAAGACACCAGACAATGTTCACATTTTCTGGACTCAGATAATTTGACATTACTTTCTTTATATAAAATTGACTCAAAACAATTAATTGATTATAAAAACAGTTACCAAAGCACTCTCAAAAGTGCCCAATTTAGTAAATCACAAGTTTGAAACTGGAACTTAAGAAGAACTTTACACATAGACTTTGTTATGGATTTACAAACATCTGAAGCAGCCCAATCCAGGCATCTCATATCTCTTCCTACCTGCTCCAGTATGCGCTTGGTCTTCACCTCGCTAGCCCCAACAGACATTTCCATTGAAACGATGTCCTGTAAATTCCACAAGAAGTAGGAGGTGTCTGTGTAGGACCGAACTATATCCACAAAAGTGTCGTAGCCCGGCAGCAAGCTGGTGATGACCGCAAACTCGCCCCAGTCATATTCCTCCATGAGCTGAAACAGAAACATATAGAAATGAACCTGAACCTTAACTGATTTTCAAAAAACACACTGGTATACTGGTCAATTTACCAGATTTGTCTCTCATGCTCCAGCTAGATGATGATAAACCACAGATTTAAAAACATAACTGAGATTATCCTGTTGACTCAAAACATCAGTTATGTCAGACTCTCTAATCTCGTGGGAATTTGTGCAATCCATCATGAATCAGTCTTTATTCATTTGTAGTAATCGTCCCAGAATTCACCTTAAATATGGGATTCCTTCGCTAATTGTCAGTATATCCCATTATGGTATTAAACAGTCTGCCAGGCCTCAGACTGTGTCAGTCACAGGCTTTACCCTCCAACCGTTTGGTAGCACAAACTAAGGGTGTAAAAGGCTGTATTTCCTAATTTTATTACAGGTCTGTATTTTTACTCTGGGGCTTTACTGGAATATCTTTGCATAAGACACGCTGCTTTAGCTCCTATCTCTTTAAGGCCACACTGTTGTGATTGGCCAAATATCTGAAGCTTTCGACAAACCATAAAACAAAGGACTTCACTACTTATTCTCGTTCTTTAATAAAAAACATCAGCATCTCAAATACATCCATACATGTCTGAGCCAGCAGGTTGCAGCCCTGGCTTTTGACTTGGAGGGAGCATTTCTACATATTTTAACCTCAACTTTTGGAATTTTAACCATGTTTAACATAGATAGCCGTCATCATAGCAGTAAATAAATAACAGCAAACCAGAAATTGCATAACATGTACCCTTTAAAATGAGGCTTGATTGACAGTTAACATTGAACCACATTTCTGTACCTTGAACATGCAGACGATCTGCTGCTCGAGAGAGGCTCCCATCTGCAGGAAGGACGATCCCTCGGTCTGTGAAGAGTAAAAGATTCTCATTTAAGGATGCAGGCATGGATTGTCTTTCATGGGGTGAAATTTGAATGACCTAACAGCATCTCCAGAGCTGGTTTTGCTCAAAGACACTTCAGCAGGGTGGACAATTGCTCTCACAAGGGTTTTAATTGGTGTCTACATGCTGCCTTTATGCCCTAGAATATCTTTCAGAAATGTATTCCATGGGTTCTCAGGTCATGAAATATTCTTCGCCTGTGAGAGCTTTACTCAAGTAAAATATCTCGAGAAAATCACCAAACGAACACTCAAGTACAGTGTTGAACTTTCTGTCACAACAGACACGCACTGTCCAAATTAACTGGTCTGCCGATCCTCATTTTAGAAGCACCTTTAACATTGTTACTGCTGTGGAACATTTGAATTTTTCATGAAACTTTACCACTAGTTGGGTAGTGCATGTAGATCATTTATCCTGTAAAAAGTTAAATAGGCTTACTATCACTTGTGAAACCGCCCCTGTTAAAGTTCACATAAGCAAGAGAGCGTAACAACCTTCCAAAACCAATTAAGTTTATGAAAGGAAAAAAGAAAGGACTAAAATGGGGATTGAGGTGTGTTTGAATCAGCTTTATGAGATGTTTAAAAATCTTCATAAATATCCACAATGTCCTAAAAAGCTGCAATTGAAAGACCATAATAGTTTACAGCAAACATATGAACAATAAAGCATTAAAACTTGGCTCTACTGGGAGTAACACAGCTGTCACAGATGCATTTGCAACCAACTGCAGTAAAGATGCAGAGTGTCTTATAGGGAAGAGTTACCATGAATATTCATCTAGCAGTTTGTACCTTTACAGATGCTCGCATTTTACAACAGAGCTTTGATTGTCTATATTCAGTCTCAGTCTGGTACAAGTGTCTCTGAACTGCAAACACTCACTCCTGCTGCTCTCTTTCTGTCAAGAAGGGGCAGTCCGATGTTGTATCTGTGTGTGTGTGTGTGTGTGTGAGAGAGTGTGTGTGTGTGTGTGTGTGTGTGTGTGTAAGTGTGTGTGTGTAAGTGTGCGTGTGTGTGTATGTGTGTGTGTGTGTGTGTGTGTGTGTGTGTGTGTGTGTGTGTGTGTGTGTGTGTGTGTGTGTGTGTGTGTGTGTGTGTGTGTGTGTGTGTGTGTGTGTGTGTTGGCATACATTTGCATACCTACTCTCCGTGTGCATGTGTGTTAACAGATAAGATGGAAAGTTCACAACACCTATGTCCTTGAAACATCATTCAGATAAGGTAGGTTGAGAAGAGAAGGAATACTTGAGAATGTAAATGACCTTACTGATCCAATTAATTATAATAGTCACAAAGTGTTTTACACAAGAGAATGAAGTGTATAATCAGTAAGCACTGATTTTGTTATTTGCAGGTCAAGTACTGTATGTCTGGATGTCTGTGACAAAATTGTGTCAAATTTGGTTGATATAGGATGGGGTTTTTTAAGATCTAGGTTACATATGGTATCATGATGTTTCAACAGCATTTAAATGCATTTAAAACAGTCTGCAAAAAAGCAATTATACGTCTAAGAAAATATTGTTTTTCAACTAAATGTAGGCCAGCGCAAGTGTAGACTTTAAATCCTCAAAACCATTATTTACTGGACATATAGACACACAAATATGTATATTTACATGTGTTTTATTGAGTCTACAATGTGACATTTTAGGCTCAGTCCCATTTTTAGACAAAACTCTGTAATACTTTGGAGTTTGGAGATCTAAGGGGACCAACAGTTCTGCAGTGCACAAGTAAACCTGTGATGTAAGCAGGTGCAAAATGATGCAGGGTTTTAATAGAAGTAGTAATACTCTGAATTTGATTTGATAACAGACAGGGAGCTGGTGCAAGAGGGCACATATTGGGGTAATATTATCAATTTTTTGTACAGCATCACCATAAACAAACTAGAGAGAGGAAATAGGCCTACAAGTCGGGGAAATCTCAAAGTACAGCGACACACATGTATGCAAATATCATACTTAAGAGAGCAGACACTGTTAAACTGTCAAGTGCCATTTGGGACCAGGTCTCAGATTTTCTCAGTCTGAATCGTCTCAGAGGTGACTAACTGTCATCTCTCCTTACTGTTGCTTCTCATTCTCCCACAGCTCAGAGGCTCCGCGAAGCCCCCAGAGAGTTATGAGCCAGAGGAGTTCCACAGGAATATCAGAGCCAAGCTCTTCTTCACTCCATATTACCAGTTTTATCTCAGACTGGGCTTGTTTGAGTCTCACCTCCAGAGGGTGAAACTCTACTAGACCACTGACTGGGCTACGCACCAGAAAAACTATAAAAATAGCAGTACACAACCATGTCAGGCTGTCACTGAATAAATAAAAAATGGCGCTTGAATGGCAGCCCTGGTTAACTGTAGCGTCCCACTTCAGCTGATATGACGGAGGAGAGGTGAGATGAATCATTTGAAGAAGTATCATTAAAATCCAATTAGTTGTGTCTGAGCTATTAAAACAAACAAATAATGTGATGACACCCCCTCCCTTGGGCCAATCAGTGTTGCATCACTATCCAATTAGTAGTTAAATTGTGAAAAATTAAACAAAATCAGAAGCAAATGTGTTGAGAGACATTCGGTGTCCTTTTCACGGTGAAATCAAGCAAAAATTACAACGAAAAATTAACTTCTTTTCCGTGTCTCACCCTCTCGCACACATACAGACACGCACTCACATGAGAAGACAAAGTTCACCCTCCCCCACCTTCATCCTCCACTTCCCAGCCGTCTTGTTCGCACCGCCTTGGCAGTGTGGCTGTCACACACAGATGTAATTAGCAGTCCTACTGCAGGAGCGTATGGTAATGTGACAGGAGGAAGGTGGACATGGCGGTTGCTCACACACTCCTCTCTTCCCACGGGAAGAACTCTGTGCCGTACCTCCCCTCAGCGGAAAGACGGGTGCCGGTCAAACAAGAAGCAGGTCACACACTCACACACATATGTGCTCCAATACATCCAACATGTATTTGTCACACTAAACTCTCTAAAGGCTGCACATATGCAAGCTTCCATCTCAAGAATGGAATCACAGGCAATTATTGTACTTCTACTTCACAACATTCATCTGATGGACTTTTAAATTGAGTTTTTGCACACAAAGCCACTGCCAGCAATATATAAAGTACTTACAGTCATAAATAAGACAGCAGATATTAGTCCCCATGTGTCAAACAACAACACTGTATCTTACACTTCCAATAATGCAACTTTTTTAAATGCACTGATCCTTCAATGCTCTCTGTTAAATATTTGAAGTCTTCAAACCCAAACTGAGATCAAAAACTGATCAATTCAAGATCCTCTAGAGCTACAGGAGACATTAAACAACTGTTTTCACGGGATGAGTAACAGGCTACTAGTAAACCAGTGAAGTTCCACCAGTGTCCGTCTCACACCCATGACTCCTAGCATGCAGTGCACACAGTGAGCTGGATAAACACCAGTTCAGTGAAGCACACATGGACAAGCCAAAAAGCATCCTGCACCAGATGTTTGAGGTTTTTAACCCACTATAAATAGTTTTATAAGGATATATAGAGGGGTTAATCTGTATTATGTGATTACAGACAGCACTATGGTTACAGTGAGTGTGTGAGTTGTACATTAGTGCTGAAACCAGCCGATACATAAAAGCTAAGCTACTCACGTAAAATTAAAGGATCAGTTCACCTAAATGATTAAAAAAAACATACTGTACATTACAATTCAAAACACAATATCAACAGTTTTCAGTGGGGCCTGCAAGGATTTTTTTAGACTCATTAGAAAACAAATTATGTGTGTCAGTGCATGGGGCCAACCTCTGTAGTACCTCTGAAGTAAAAAAAAAAAAAAAAAAAAAAAAAAAGTGCCTTTTCTCATCAATTTGGGTGAACTGACCCTTTAAATATAAATAGACCTTTTCATAGGGTGCAAACAAATTGTCACATGTCAACATAGGTTTGCTTCAGTAGATATTTGGGCTCTGTCGTGTGTATGTTTCATGCCTTCTTTTCATTGGCAGAAGTGCTTAACTGATGAGTTTTCAACCATGGTTACATCATCAACCTTAATGTGATGAATTCATCAAACAGTCACAGCAGGCTGGATTCACAGTTTGGGTTGTCATGTAGTGACTGTTACTGATTGCACATGCATTAAAAAAGGAGGATTTCACAAATAATGGGTGGACAAGTTAACAAGAGGTTGATTATGTATTCTTCTAACGTCACGCAATTTGCGAACTGTCAGATTTGCAAGCGTAAACATGATACAAATGGGATTTACGTGAGCCAGAAGGAACGTTGTGTTGATGAAAAGAAACATGAATCAAATATGAGTGTATAAAACAATTACTATAGGGAAAGGGAGGCAATAGTTATTAATGGGCATAATATCAGATTACTGTAAGATCAAACAAACAGGGAACAGGGTGTTGTGGTTTATGTTAATTACATAATCTTGAATTTTAACTTGACCATCAACTGTGAAATCACTTAAAGCTTCAACTGCACTTTATTTTAATCAGATGTTTACAGTTAGAGTTTGCTGCCTTAGATAAGGTAAATAAGAAGCTAAATGCACACACATTGCCACCACAGATCTACTTTCTTAATAAATTTAGACCTTAATGCCACAGTGTTAGTAATTTCACTGACTGCCTTACTGAAATTATTGGGCCATGCTGTGATGCTCTGAGGTGGCCTGGCTATTAACGAAGTTCCATTCCCAGCGATAAAACACATTTTCCAGCAGGAATACTGTGTGTCGGCTCTGGGCTTCTCATGACCTGTTTATGGAGTGTCTAGTTTTCTGGACCATGAGGCCAAAAGAGAGCCAGAAGTGAGAGGGTGCAGAGTACAGACAGAAGTGTAGAAGAACAAACGGAGAAAGCGGGTCAGTCTGGCTGGCCACAAAAACCCCTAAACCCCCCAAAAAAGAAACTAAACTGTGATCCAATGAGAGACGTCTGGCTCATTGCATCACTACGGTCCAATATCAGAGTGTGACCTCAGACTGCAGCAAGAAATGAGACTGTAACTCCTAAAATATAATCTTCTACTGACAGCTTCAAATTGTAATAAATGATGCTATACGCTCGAATACTCTTGCTCAACGTTTTCTTTGCCTCAAAAATCCATCATGTGCACACTTTTGTCCGTGTTTACTGGCAAACACATAAAGCTGTCGGCTTTGTTTATTCCGGACTTAATCATCGACTACAACCACGATCGCGCTGATTTGATGTTGGTAACTATAATAAACAAAAACTGGTTAGTGAGTGATCAAATATTCACTATGTATTCCCTAAAAAACAGTGAGGAGTAATAGTTTTTCTTTAGTTAATGAACATCTTTTTTTATGTTTTACTACACCCTCATTATTCAACAACTACCAACAAGTAAACACACTGGTTTTACAGAAGCAATTACTCTCATTTATATGTCCTGTGAAAATAATTTTTCTCCAAAATATCACCTTTTCAGAAACTCAGCCCTGAAACTTGGTGATGAAGCATTTTTGAGATAGCTCAGTGGGTTTTGAAAGAGTATGTATGAGCGTAGGAGGTAGATGAAATTTCTCAGCACCACAAAGTCACCGTTGCCAATTTGAATGATCTCACTTCACAGCCACATGGAAAACTCAAGATTTATTGGACTTCCACTTTTGATTCCACTAGGGAAGAAGTTTTACCTCATCAAAGACATGTATGTTAGGTTTAATACTCCTGTTGGTGCACCTGACTGCTGGCACTGGCAAACGAGCTAGAGTTGGTCCTCAGGCACTGCAACCACAGCTGCTCACTGCTCATAGTTTAAGGGATGGGTTAAATGCAGAGGATACATTTTGTTTTAGTGTATGTGAGTGCTGAGAAATGACAATAAAGACGGTCTTAATCTTAATACTAACCTCTCTAAAACTGGTACTTCAATCTTTTTTAATACAAATTCGGCCTGCTACATGCTTGCTAATATACCTGGGCGAATGTGACAAAAACAGGAGTAAATGTTTGTGTCTGTGTGTGTGTGCGTGTGTGCATGTGTGTGCGTGTGTGTGTGCGTGTCTGTTCTCATGTTAATGAAAGAGCACGTCACACAGCGCAACAGTGTTACTCATTGATGTGTTATTAATAGTTTTTGGACAACAATGGAGCAGCACAAAGGAATAAGCTATATCAGGCTTTCGCTACACAGACTCGTCAGTAGGATTATTGTTATTTTTGACTGACTCACCAGACTTATCCTTTACAGCTTTTATATACTTTTCTCTACAACTCTGCTACTAGTAAAAAGCAAGTAATCCAAAGATCCTCCTGTCCACATAATTTAGTGCACTTTTACATTTAGACACTGCTGATCTCATTAGGTAACTCAACAGTTTAAGTTTTTTTTAAGTTTTTCCTTAAACACAACACAACCCTGCACTAAGCACCATCCATACAGAAACATTTTTCCCAGTTTGTTGTTAAAGACTGGCCCCGAAAGAGCCCTGACCTTCACCTCATCCAACACCTTTAGGGATAAATTGGAACAGCAAGGCGAGCCAGCTCTTATCACCCAACAACTGTGGTCAACCCTGAGCATAATATTTGTGTTTCCACCTACTTTGAGCCATGCAGTGTATCTGAATATTAAAAAATCACTATATTTATAGTTTTCTCAAGTTAGAAAAAACATAAAACATGAAACATAATCAAAATGAAAATGTGTGCCAAAGAAACTGCACAGTGGACGTATCATGAACATTTCCAGGTTTATGTTCTTATTATGGGGCTCAACCGAAATATCTTGATTTACAGTTTTTTTTATCTTATACTGGCTTCTCAGTTCAGCCTCTGTCTGAAACAGGCTGTTTTAGCCACTGCCTCTTTAAGGCCCCCTCCCAGTAAACCCAATTTGTTCTGATTAGTTAGTTTTAGGTTTTGAAGTCTACGTAAACAAACAGTTGAATTACGATTTCATTTATTTTTCTTAATCTTTATTTAAAATGGAAACGCCTCAAATACATCTTTACACGTTTGAGCTGGAATTAAATCCAAAATATGCGAGTGGCCAATACAAACAACCTTAGCGTCAAAGACTACACAACAGACGGCCATTTGTATACATATGAGAACAATATAATGTCATCAGAAGGAGGAAGTAGAGGTAAAAAGCGTTAGGGGGGCATTTTTACATACGTCTACCTCTGACCATGTTTAACACCGACATCTGACATTATAACAGTATATCACAAAATGCATGTTATCTCCCCTAAAGTTTTTGGTCCTCTCTTCTACCCCTGACATCCTGTTTGTATCAACGTTCTCCCCTCTCTCACCCTCCCTTGTCTCCTTTCCTTCTCCTCCCTGTTGTCTCCTTTCCTTCTCCTCCCTGTTATCTCCTGCTCTACTACTCCCATGACTCAACATCTGGATGCAGCACCCTCTAATGATCACCAAGCACACTGCAATGACTCACAGCCAGACTGCAAAGAACACACACAAAAAGAGAAAACGCACTCAAAAGTCTGAATATAAACTCCTCCGAGAGACACGTTACAATGTTCTTTTTCTCTTTCCCTTGCGGGCCCTATTGAATAGTCTTTATGCCACTTCTCACAGCCCTTCTTCATGCTTTCTCATTTCCTCCTTTTCACCTTTGCTTCATACATGTGCTGTCTGACAAAAGACACACTTCCTCTCCTCCTTTCAATCTTTTCATCTTTGTCTCATTCACTCCTTCCTTGTTGTTTGCCATGGAGAGATCACTGAGACAGGAACCATAAATAGGCGGCCCGGGCGGCTGCTGCTTCTTTTTAAACCTGCCATCAAAGATATTCATCATCATCAGGCTATTGATAATCAAGCACTATTGAGCTCTTTTATCCCTTAAGAGAATCATGCACTCACACATATGTCTTTCTTCGTCCAATCCACCTGTCCCATTGTACCAGACACCTCTGACAAGCTTTTTTTTTTCTCCTTGCTGACAACAAAGGAGTGCGTAAGAGATGGAACGAGTCTGAGGGGGAGTGTGACGAGGAGGGCTGAATGAGGCCTTCGACAAGCAGACCTCAGAGGAGAGTGTATTACTCTTTGTGCTATATAGAGAACTGTCATTCAACACTTTTGGGCTTGTCTGTGTGATAACTGCGCCTTTGTCTTTTGCCGCTGTTAAACAGAAGGGTTAAATGAGCCAGACTAATCCAGCCGTGATCAGCTTCCAGCAAATCACAAACCAGAGATGGTTGATAACTTTGCTCAGAGGCTCAGACACTGTGCACTGTCTGAGATGAGCATTAAAAGCACATCTGGGGTAAATACAAACACCTCTATGCTATTTAAAGGTTCAGCAGGGACTGATAGGGGAAGAGGGAGGTTACATGAGAATAGGCAGCAAAATAGAAAAATAAGAGGAAAAGTAGTGGTGTTTGGGTTGAATGATAAGAGCTGTGGGGGGCTTTAACCTCCTGAAGGGTCTAATTAACAGTTTAATGGGGTCCTGGAGCTCAGAGAGAGCAGAAGTGAGCACAGACCTCTCGCTTCTAGCGGTGCACAAAGGAGCTAAAAAACTGTGTCTAAAAAACTGTTAAATGTGTCAAGAAGTAAAGGTGATGGAGGGAAAAATGGTGAAATTGTAGAAGAAGAGAAGCCAAAGTGAAATGAGACAAGGGGAGAAGTGGACAGAGATGGAAATACCGCAAAAAAAGCACAAGAAGATGGAAGAGGAAAGGAAAAGAAAAGAGCGGGGAAACAAGAACATCTATTATACTCATGAAACTGGAGGAGAGGAAAACTTATCTGTGAGACAGTAAAACACTGCCTTCAGGCAGCTGTCAGCCAAGCTTCATGGAAGCATCTTTCTCCTTTCTCCGACTCTTACTCACTCGCTCTGCTTTTCCTGCTCCACCATCAAAATACAGCAAATCAATCACCCTCCTGCAGCTACAACTCCTTCTGTTTAATACTCATCTATGCCGTGACATCTGCACATACCTTTTGATTAACAGGAAGCTGATAAATACATGCTATGGTTTATAAAATGTTGCCTGAGGGTGAAATCCAGCACTCGGAGCCACAGAGCTACACTTCTCAGCTCAGTTTGAATGCCTCTTGTGCTGTATAAGTGTAGGAATGCACCCATTTGGATCTGTGCATGCACTCATATGTGAGGGTGTTCATTTGCATGTGTGTTTCTATGTGTGAGAGTTGCTTCTATAAATACAAGGTGTTGATGATGACAGTTAAGCGATTAAAGGAAGGCGGGGAAGACGAGCGGAACGCGTGGAGCGTGAGAGAAAGAAGGGATGGAGCCATTTTGCAACCCAAAACTAGAAAAAGTATAGATTACGAATCCGTCTGATGTCATCCATCTCGGCTTTACAATCTAACTACACAGCTCACTGCCCTCCATCTCTATTCATCAATGAGATACATGATAAATCATAGCAGGAAAAACCTGCTGCTCTTCAAGTGCGCTGGGATGATTGATTGAGGCAGAAATCGCCTGTAGCACTTGTCTCCCCGCGCAAAATTTCCTTTCCCACAACTCAGACTTTTCCCAGCCAGGGATTAGAGAAGCTGATGAGGGTCGATGGCTGTAGTCATCACTGATAATTCACCCATCTGTATTGCTCATATCCAAATATTTGCATGCAGTCAGTTGCTTGCCAAAGTAGGTTTCACCGCTCTGACCTACTTAAGTTGTTTTAAGCTGAATGACGGTGGTGGAAGAGTTCTGACTAAGACAGGAGTCTGCAAAGGGCGGGTACAGGGTTTACATTACAGGTTTTTGTTCATCTCATTCCTTGAATCTTTTTCTTGCCTTGTTAATTGCTCATTATATATGAGTAATGTTATTTTAACACTTCTAGGTTACATTTTTTGGGTCATTGCAGCAGTACAGCAAGAAGGCAGACTACTCTAGGACTAGTAGGGGCTTCAGGGTAATGATGCGTCAATGCTGAGTGATTGATTCATTATTATGACAGTACCTTGTACGGTATGACAACTGCAGAGCCGCCACTGATGCCCACGATTGGCAGAGCTGTCTGAGTGGAGAGGAAGTCCAGGATCTGTGCCACTTCTGCAACCTGAAGACAAAACAGACAGATTCAATGATTGCATGAAGGAAGTTGGAAATTTCACAGAACAATAAATTTTTTTGGTAAGCTGTAATTCATGAAAAATGCCTCAAAGGTATAGTCAGTCATTCTGGAGAAAGACCGTTGGTATTTGAACCAAACCCCCAAACAAATACAACTTTCCCCTCATGCTTGTTCAGAAGCAGACCCCCCAAATTTATGGAGAGCATAGCCAAGGCAATGACCAAAAGAGAATATAGCAGGATCCATAGTGATGTGTCAGCCATAGAGTCACTTCTGTTCCTCTAACACTGTATCACAAGCAGTAAAAAAAATCATCTTATGTGAGCACAACAGTCCATCCACACTCTCAAACCTCTCTGCAGCTTCCACACCTCTCACTTGACCTGCATTTAGCGTCTCTGTCCACAGAAGCAGCCGTCTGCCAGGTGCAGCTCCTGGGGAGCTGAGAGGACAGCAGCCGGACAAAGTGCCTTCACCAGGCTGACAGCGGAAATTTACTGAACCAAAACAGTTTGCATGTCAGCTCCACGGGAAGAAATCAACAGTGTTTGTATTTATTGATTCATTGATACGGTTAATAATTTCAAAACACACAGCGGCATATTTATGTGATTTAAACAGCTGCCTGCTCAGATTACGCTTCACTAAACATGACAGAAATAAACTCAGAGCATAAAAAACATGAGGGGTGTCGGCGAGACTTTCAGATTCAATGTGGATTGGTGATTTAATAAAATGGAAGTGCTGTGAGACTGTACTGTGAGAAAACACTTTCTATGTGAATTGGCCACAGCCTCTCTCTTTCTCCAGTTCACCAGCTCTCACCCACCATTCAACAGGTGCTGGAGATGGGAGACTGTCATGGCCTCACACAGACAGCTGCTCTGATGACTTCCCTCTGTAATGTGCTCGAGCACAAACACCCACTGACTGGCTGGAATAGTGTTGCGTGGCTCGGTCCAAGCCACTTTGTTTAGATGCCCATTTACAGAGCCCGGTCTGTGAGTTTTTTTCAGTGCACATCAAGGACGGTAAGCTAGAGGACTGCGAGAGGATATTTGCTGAAATTTACAAAGTGTGTATTGAACAATCCTTCTCCAGAATCACTGACTCTACCTTTAAATGCAGGTTAATGCATTTACATAGGTAACACTGAGTGTACACAGACTCTTTGTTTATTTACAAGAAAACTCCACAGGGTAACTTTTTAACCCTTTGTAGGTTTGCTTTTCCTTCCTCTTTGAGGCCATGACAACATAAAACATGGATTTTTTTCTCTCATTGACCCAAAGTTTTATGTTTTACAGACCTCTAAAGACCTCATTCTGACTTCATTTGTTCAAAACTTTTTTTAAACATGTGAGAGACTCGAAAAAATGAAACTCAACTTAAAAAATGTGTCCAGCAGGATTCCTCATGTCAATGAATTGTGTTATTCTTCTTTTATACACTAGCACAACCTGTATCTAGCAGCCATAACTAAATATGATGGTCTTTTTGTGCATTACATACCTCATACAAGCGGTAAAGATTGCCCAAAAAGTTTGGGTTAAATAGATTTTGTTTTTGACCAGATATCATGACACAAAGTGACCTCTACCAAACGGTTGAGCAGACCTACAAAGGGTTGAGTGCTCCAAAAAAAAGGAACATGTACAATTCCATGACAACTGGGCAAAATCCATCTGTCCAGCAGGATCAGTAGACAGTCGAGAGCTCCAGAACAGCTAGTGCTACTTAACCAACAGGGAAAAAAGTGTATGCAGTCATTTTAAGGTGGCTGAATTTAAGACCAGTTTGTTCTGGTCTGATGACATAAACAAAACTCATGCACTTTAAACATTCTTCAGACTTAAATTTCGTATCATTTGATGGGAGTCAGAGGTGAAAATAACAAATTGCATCCATTTTACTTCTACTTAAGTAAATGTCTTTAAAGCGTTCCTTCCCCTGGTCTTGAGGAGACTATTTATAGTTTTCTTTTGATTTAATGTCACTTTTTTCCTCTTTATGATCAGAAAGCATGCAAACACCATAATTTAATTTGAGCAAAGATAGTACATGCTTGGCATCTCAATTAGTTCTTCTTTATGATTTAAACCGACAGGACAGGTGCTTTTTTAACATAAAAATGTTGCCTTGTGCAGCTTTAGATGTGGGTGACTGAACACCGTGACTCTGAAGAGGATGTTTTACCAGGAAACTCAAAAATGCATAAATCATTTTTACCTGAGCGCCGGCACCCATGCCCACATCATCCTCAAACACCACGCCATGGAGCCTCTCTGTTGCCATGGTATCGCAGAGGCGTGTCAGCAGGTCCCGGGGGTTGGTGTCATTAACCAGCACAGTCACAGGGCTGACCACCACGGGCAGGTCGACAAAGTTTTCCCCACTGAGACGACCTCTGACCTCATTCTGGTAGCTGGAGCCGCTGAACACCACTGCAACATTGATGGACGGGTGAATGAGGAGCGGCCGGGCATGCAGGGGCAGCGGGGAGGAGATGAGGAGCATGAGGAAGAGGAGTAGGAGGAAGAGAGGAGGCCAAGGAGAGGAGGGAGGATATCCCCTGGGTATGGCCATGATGGCAGCCTACTGCCTGGAAAGGAGGCGAAGAAAGAGGGAGACAGATGAAGGAAGGAAAAAGAGCAACAGTCAAACATACAAACTGCTTTGCTTTTATGATGTTTTTGACATAATGCCTCATAATCCATCAGTAAATATTCATCCCTTATTACACTCTCCTGGTCTGTCTCTCTCTCTCTCTCTCTCTCTGACCCTTTTGTATGACAGTATTAGCCCTGTATTTAGAATCTGGTATCATGAGGTAAAACTGTGTATCTGTGTGCAAATGTGCATGCATGTAATCCTCCATAATCCAACCCCCAGTGTCATGACTGTAATCACCTCCCCATCTCTACACATCTCTGATTCAGCGGGCATACACACACCCACACACACACACACACACACACACACACACACACAACCCAAACAGGTCGTCGACCCTCACCACTGGGATTACATTACATTAACTTCAGCTGGCCTCCCTCCTCACGTGGTGTGACCTTGCCACAGAAATACAACAAGTGAAACAGCTGCAACACTAATTGCTGATGAAATATGTATATTTTTAGGTAACATCCTGAAGTCCATAAATATACAAAAAGCAACACACTGGTGCTGCTGTTTTCAGTTTTGGTAGCTTTCATTTGAATTTAACTACTTCTTCAAATGTTGCCAAAACTGAAATTCAGTGAAAGTGATGATGAGGATGTTAATGAGGGTGATCACACACTAATCTCGGAGTGAAGGCAGGTTTAACACAAGTTTACAGCACAAGCAGTTACAGAGCAACATTATCATTCATTTGGAGTCGTGTTTCTGTCCACCACCTGCATGTTAGTCTAATATTCACTCTCCTTTAGCTCTGTGTTTGACCTCCAGCAATCCTGAGGGAAATATCTGGCTCTTAAGCTGCTCCACTATGTTCACCAGCTAGTTGCTAAGTGTGACCTTGCCATTTGGTTCTGAGCAGGTAGTGTACAGTGAGTTTTTTAGAGCTATTTCTCTGCCAAAAGCTACCTGATGCAGCTGAAAATGACACTGTTTGAGTGCTGAGAGTGAACCAAAACACTCTCCCACTCTCCCCGAGGAGAGCTGCAGTCACTGATCATTTTAGGTTCGTCACTACGAGATACATTCTTATTATAAAAATATCGGGTATAGTTGCTTTTTTACTAGTTAAATGTGTGTTTTCTTCAGCATTCAAGATTTTAAAAATACAACAATTGTCAAGTAAATTTTTTTGATATAGTCCAATATCACAAATCACAAATTTGCCTCAAGGTGCAAAATACAACACTCCCTACCTTTCCTGCTCTTTAACTGTAACATTAAAGACCAAGTGAAATGGAAAATACATTCATGCTTAAGAAGCAGATTCAAGTTTTTAAATATCAAAATCTCTCTGTTGATGACTCTCTCTACAGTTTGAGGTATAGGCAATTATAAATGTGTCCAATCAAATGTGCTTTGGGCGTCCAACAAACCTCTTCTGTCATATAAAACCACACTTGACTTAATTAGTGTGTGGATTGTAGTGGCTCACGGAGCAATACAAAGCATTTGAGTTGTGTATTTGTATATCACTTGGTAACATCTTTACTTTAAAAACAAGAGACGCCAAACTGACTAATTTCTCCTTCTGCCCCCACCAACTGACCTAATAGGGTGGGTGACGGAGATGTGGGTGGAAGAGAACAGTCTATTAAAACAAGTGATATTCTGCTCCAAACCACTGTGGTTCTCCTGAGACTCGATGTATGCTAAGTCCTGCTTACATTTGAGCAATCAATTTGACGATCACCTTATAAATATACACCACACATGTATACTCTTTCAGTCAGAAATATGTCTCATTAATGGAGCTAAAGATTCTCTAAGTGTCATTTCACAGGGACTTACATACAGATGGGAATTATGACATTAAAGCCCTACCCAGAGGACCTACCAAAAATGTTAAAACGTCTCCGTAACCCAATTTGAAGAAAGAAACAACAACCTTGCCTTCCAAAATCTGGTGGTGTCCATTAACCATACAACTCACAGCAATAATACCTTCAACATTTGCATCTGGATGAAGCCACTTCAATCAAAGCGTTGCTGTTTGAAGATCCTTCCTTACTGAATCAATACCTTTGAAGCTTTGATAAAGGCAGGTGGGCTTTCTTATAGCAAATAAAGATCTGCACATACACACACATATTTGATACAGTGTTTTATATAGACAGTCGGTCTCTTCTGTGGCCATCAGAGACACCCTGATAATTAACAGCAGCTCCCAGCTTTGATTCAAAGCTTCTTTCAAAGCAACACAGGGTTAAATGCGTCCCACCCCTCCTTACTGTTCATGCTCCTGGCATATCAATCATCCATCTTAATGAGGTTTTTAAACTCCAGGGTTTTAGGTGCCCATAGCAATAAACATACAGTTTCAACCATTTAAATACAATCCAATCCTTGTCATTAGATGCTACTGACAGATTAATACAGTCAATACATGGTCAAAGCTTGAATGACCGATATGGATCAGCGTTTTTTGAGAAATAATTTATGGAACTGTGTGTTTTTGTCTTTCAGACATACACTCCTTTACGTTAATCTGATGGCAATTCAACATCAGTCTCGTGTCTGCATAACAACTTGAGTCGCTTTTACGTAACAGTTACGACGGCAATCTTGACATTTCTGTAACACTTTCAAATCTGACTTAAAAGCTGTCAGATTAAAGTAAAACCACAGAAGCACAAGATTAAACACTTACAGAGAGAGAGTGTTCCTGTTCTTAGATTACTGCTATAGATTTATTATCTCAATCTTCATCTCTTATCCACAAAGAAAATTAAATCCGTTCACTTCTATGAAATGCTGTGAAAGAGACTATTTTAAATTGTTTCTTTGTCAGATCTCGAAATACTGGGGCAACAGAGTTTTAAAAAACCTACATGCAACCTTTCTCCCTATTTTTATGTTTTTATTAATTCCAATTGATTGGATGAGTAAATGTAAATTGAGTAAGTAGAAAAGTGGTTACACTATGTTATGAGGATGATGTTTAGCTTCACAATCTGAAAAACATGGTGATGTTTTCTTTAAGATATTTGGGTTTGCAAAAGGTCAGTGATGTCATGATTTCCCTTGGATTGTGCAACATCACTGAAAATATTAGAAACATATTGAGCAGTGTCTTCTGCATACAGTGATATTTTGAAAAGTTGGCTATTATCAAGTCCATGTAGACACAAAAGGGATTATTGGAGGGTAAACTTACATAAACCCACATTTCAAAATCTGAAATAAGACTGGGCAGATTCCCCATGTGGTTTATAAATATTTTAGACACGGCAGTGGGCTGATATAAATAATTTTATGGCTTGATCAAGTGTTCATTTAACAGTGTAATCTCTGGGAAAAGGTAACATAATGGTGCCTAAGATTGAGTGGGAGTGTCTACTCCAGATTTGCAGCCATATAACAGAGTGTGATTATGGCATAGCAATACGTTGTAAACCATAATGTGCTGCATGTAAATTTCAATCACACACAAAAACATCACACAACATTAAAACAGTGTTTTAAACTGTTTTAAACACATGAAAAAAAGATTCAGGCAGAGGCAATGGCAGCAAGAAAGGGATTGGTAGATATTTGCGTAGTCATATTATCCTTAAATCTTGTTGTGTTTCACTCTTATTTTCCAAAATTATATTCACATGCACAGATCAAGTGAGTGAGCGTGGCAGTGCATGAACAGGATTTCTATCATTATGTAGATTTCCAGATGGAGTATGGCTCTGCCATGAGGGATAAAGTCTTTCCTCTCTTACTGAGACTCAGGTAGGGCTGTGCATGTGTCAGCATCGACATGACTTCACACGCGCGCACACACATCCGAAAATCATCCAACCGTGTACTATTTATGAAAACTTACCATGCAGCTGTGATAAGTTTTTGAAGACAAGATAGAACATTGAAGAGATGAATCACGGGATTACTGTGTGACAGTGCACACAAATGAGGGAAGCAAAGACATGACAGAAAAAAAGGAAAACCTGTAACAACTGAGCAGCTTTTCCTATCCTCCACTGGCTGGTTCTCATATTGGTTGCAGGTTGATTTTAACAGCTCTAAAGATTATTCAGACATGATTTACTGAATGATTAAAAAGAAAACACACTTTGCTCTACAAATGTATCATAGCTCTTCAAGAGGATTTTATATTCGATTAGCAATTCGTAATATCTTAATATCTTTTTATTCTTGGACTGAAATATCTTTGCATGATTTACTTCTAAAAAAAACCCTTTATTGATATTATACTGGTTCTTTATGCAGCCCCTATGTTCAGCCTCTGTCTGAAACAGGCTGTTGTAGATCCTGTCTCTTTAAGATCCCATTCTGTTATTATTGGTTAGCTTCCAGGAACTCGCCCTCCGTGGACTTAAAAAGTCTACATAGACAACAGTAGTAGTCACTTCTTCATCCCTTCCTTTACTCAGTATGGAAACTTCTCATATACATCTGTACAGTTTTGAGCCTGAATCCAATCCAAAATATGCAAGTGACCAATGTGAACAACCTGTGGGACAACCTTAGCAACAAAGGCTATGGAACAGACAGTCATTTGGAGGTATTTGTGCACTCTGATGTCTGTTCGATGGGGCTTTAGGGGTAACAAACAAAGCAATAAGAGCAGACTGAAACCTGAGCATTTGACTTTCAGGGAACATTTACCAAGTTTTGGATCTTTGACCATGTTTAACATAGACATCTGACATTATAACAGTATAAAAATAACAGAAACTTTGAAAAAGCATATTTAAATTTCTTGGAATGTGACATCCTAAAAATTAAAAAACTTCACTTTTTCATTGAACTGTTCCCCTCTTGGTTTATGAAACCTACAGCAGTTTGTCCATTAGCCACTTAATATGCTGCATTTTCAGATGCCTATAATGAGAATAAAATGGTATAATAATGTTTTCTCCAAGCAACTCCCTCGTAAAAATGGTTAAAAATAATACTAACGCTGATTATGGATGCAGGCCAAAGTGTTACTGCTACAGTCTCTACCTTACTGAAACAGAGTAAACAATATAACTATGTATATTATGAGACAACCTGTTGGACCACAGCCGGTGCTCTAGCCTCATATACCTCCTGGGACATACAGTATATACAGTGGGGAACAGTTGTTTAACTGCTTAGCTGGGATATGATGGAGTCCCCAGGGGGTGGGGAGGAAATGATCAGAGAGGATCTAGTTGATGGGATGAGCATCATCACCAGAGAATTATCAACATGTCTGGTTTGAACCTTGTTTTAACTGCACCTTCAAAACTGATTTGATTGCATTAATTAGGGAGCTTGAATTAGTGGGCTGGTATTAACGTAGTAGACGGCCTTCCTCTCATCAACTTACTGCAGGCACGACGCTCTGACAGCTGCATGAAACATCAGGATTCTCTAGAGCCTCATTTATGCAGACTTGACATCATTCCAAGAAATCCCAGAGTGGAAATGTATTCTGCAGCAATGATTTCATTATTTTCTGATACTGGTATTCTGACTGATACTAGGAATTCATCATTAATACTGTTTATTTAAGAATGTAAAATGCAAGTGTGTAAACGTGCTAGGCTTTAATGCTTGTAAGTTAAGGATGTATGAAAAATGACTGTTGACGTGTATCTTTCACCAGTAGCAGCAAATATTATACGCCATCTTGGATTTTACATGCACTCTATGGGGGTGAGTTGTGTTTCTTTTACTTAAAGTGGCTACAATCTTCTTTTTTTTTTTGTGCAAAAACAATGTATCAAAGTCAGAGGTATCGCTCATAGTGATCAACCTACAAAGAATTATCACCTGACTATGGAGCTCCCCTCAGCTTTACAGAGCTTCATAGCAAGTTTCAGCTCATTATTTTTCTGTTGAAATCACCCCAACCGCTGTCATAGTGCTGTTTTTGGCTGCAGCAAGCAGCTGTTTTCATAGAAAACCTCAAAAAGCTCGCTGCATACTTCCAGCTCAGCACCAAATGGCAAACAGACAAAGTTAGTGACCAGATGGTGAACATAGTGGAGCATCTAGCAGCTAAAGAGCCAGATATTTCCCTCAGGAGTTGGTAGAGAGCAATAACAGAACTAATAGAGAGTGACTAATAGGCTTAAATTCATTAGGTGGATAGAAATATGACTCTAAATTAATGATTATTACTTTAACATATCATCTTAAAAGATGAGCATATGTCAGTCTTGTTTCCACTGCCCCAAGTGGCCAGTAAATCAGTTAATGCAGATTTAAAGGAGGTATTATTAGTATTTTTTTACATTAACAATGGCTCATCTTGTGTTCGTGTAATGGGTAACCTACAGCAAATTATAACTAACTCTGCAGTTCCCCTAAACTCTACACAGCGTTTTAGCATCTTTGACAGCATTGACTTGCTTTTACAACGTGCACCTTTACTGTTTTGCTTCACTCTTACCTCTCTCATCACCATAATTTCCAGTTACAGCAAATAGGCTCCAATAAAAACCCATTTCACTCTACCTGCTCAGCACCAAATGGCAGACAAACAAATATAGCAACGAGGCGATGAACATAGCGGAGCATTTAGAAGCTAAAGAGCCACATATTTCCCTCAGGAGTTGGTGGAGAGCAACACATAACTAATAGAGTACATTTTGGACTTACATTCATCAGATTGGCAGAAATACAACTCAAATGAATGCAAATGTTGCTCTGGATCTTATAAATGTGGAAATAGCAACTGTTTGCTAACAAGTTGGCTGTAACTCAAAAGGTGAAGATCTGTTGTGTGTTTCCACTGCCAAAAAAAATTAGTGTTGAGAGATGGAGTAAAACATTGCTAATTGTCACTAATACGCCTGATATTAGCATTTTTTTTTCCTCTGATAGGTTGCTAAGAAGCTCACTTTCCAGACGTCTACATCGCTGCCCACATCTCAGATTTTCCGTAAGCGATACAAATTGTGTGAAAGTGAAAACTAAATGACGATCCAGTCTGATTATCAAGTTACACCTTCCCATCTGTGTTTTATGTGTTGAACATTCCTCTATTAACAAAATTTATGAGCAACAGATGCATGAAATGTGTCGGTCAGGTGTGGTTTTATTGTTAAGCTTGTGGTTGAAAAAAAAATGTTATAAATTGTTTAGGACTTCAATAAATGTCACAAGTCTAAAAAAAAAAACAGTCAGTCTGGATTAATGAGACTCCAGTCGATTTCTTAAGTCATTTTTAAAACAGTCACATTAATGGTTTTGTATATGACAGCATAAAAACCGGCATGGAGCTTGAACCACTCTGTCAACGTCAACCAGCTCAACTGCTCCACCCTTCTTCTCCTCTTCTCATCACTCCATCCCTCCGTCTCTCCTCCTTATGGATGACTTGTAGAAGCACGGGTTGATTTGTGAGTGTTACACATGCAGCTCACACAAGCACATGCACACAGCTAATAAACCCTCCACATACAAATTAAACTCTCAATATGAATAAATGAGTGTGTCATGCTTAACCTCTGAGCTTATTATGAAACATATCACATAATGCCTGCCACATAAATTTATCATAATTAGAGTTTTAACTGCTAATATTGTAACCGCATCTCTCTGTGGTTCCTGCTCTCACACACAAAGATTTGACAGTTTTACAGGAAATCGTTGCAGCCCGGATGTATCGGCCAAGATGAGTGACGTTGACGGGACGGGGGCATTTCTAGATCAGCTTGGCCCCCTGCCACTCAAATGTAAAGCAATAAAAATCTGCAGCCATACTCACTTAAAACACACATTTTACACACTTTCAAACACACAAAATATGCAACCATTCACATAGGTTGGAAACCACTGACATAGATAAGTAGGAATAAATGTGTTTTCCTGTTTGGCTTATGATCCCTTAAAACAAATCACTGTCTGCTTTCAACCCCTTAATGACTGGTTTAGTGTTGTGAACAGCTAAATTTGTCTCATCTGATGGATTTTCAGAAGCCTGAGGCTGTAAAAGCATCCAGTATTTCACAAAGTGGCTCAAAGCACTTTGATATAATTTTGTGTAAAAGACATTTTTTCTTTTATTACCCTTTTTTAATCGTTTTGGGACGCTTTAGGGACAATCTCAAGTTGTCTCAAGTCTCAAGTTGGGAACCAATTTTCTATGTAACTGTAATTTGAGAAGCTAAAACTAATTGTAGTAAATAATGTTGTAACACGATATAAATAAACTGGAGCATCAGGAGGGATTTACAGAAACACATTTAAAGGTTAAAGACATCTAGTGTTTTACCAAAATTAGACAACTTAACTGTCATTAAAATAAATATCATTTTTTTTAAATAACCCTTTAATCATCCTGTGACCACTAGGATTCATGTTGGGACCTCATTGGGGGCCCCAAACCCTATTTTGGTAACTGTGAGCAACTACAACAAACTGGTGCATTATGTTGCAACATGACAAACATCTGGATCAATTTGCAGCCTCCAACAAGATTTTAGGAATCCGGAAATAAGAAAAGTATTGTATTTTATTGTGATATGGACACGATCAGCTGTGTCCTTAATAAAGTTTTAAATTTTGAATATGAATATCTAGTATTTCACCAAAAATATAAAAAAAATGGATTAAATAATTCTCTGTAGGATATATAGACTATATTGTGATTTCTGTCTATGTAACCAGGAGCTGTGCATCTAAAAGAAACGGTGGTACATGATGTTACAACATAATAGACATAAACTGGAGCAGTTTGCAGCCCCAGGGAGGATTTTCAGGAGCCTGAAGAGGTGAAAGAAAAAAACATATATCCAGTGTTTCATTCATTCACAAGTTCCTGGGGGAAAAAAACAATTTTGTGTACAAGAAATGTGTTGTTTTGTATTTTTGATCATTTTAATCATCTTGTGGCCCTTCTGGTTTAACTTGGGACCTGATATTGGAAACTGCTGTCTATGTAATTATGAAATGTGCGTCTAAAAGCCTCAGGAAGGATTTTCAGAACTTTCAGAACTAAGTCAAAAATATCCAATATTTCATCACAAGAAGCAAACTGTAAGCAAAATTCCTAAAAGAAAAATATTTATGCATCGTCATTTTCTGGTTCTTTTATCATCCTTTTAAATCCTCTTGTGACCCCTTTTCTTCATCTTGTGACCCGTCAGGGGGCCCTGTACCCCATGTTGGGAACCACTCTCTATGTAACTATGAATCGTGCTTCTAAAGGAAACTGTGGTACATGATGTTGCAACATGATACATATGTAAACCAGAGCAGACTAATGGAGAAAAATGAGAGCCGCTGCATGCAGCTTATGGTAAAAATCAATGAGAATTACCAGATAACTGATACGACAGTAAAACACTACGACTATATCATCAATAATCCATAAGTAAATGATTCATGCTGGAGTAAACATGCAGTTAAGGAAGGACTGTGCACACTTAAACAAACACACTCCAAACAAGCAGTTAACCACCGAACCTCAAAGTGAAAAATGGTAATAAATCCTCTTACAGTAGTTCCTGTAATAGTAACAACTGGCTGTGCTGTTTCTGTCAGCAGCAGATGGGAGCTTTCTCTCGAGGAAACACTTCACTTATGAAAATTGAAAGTATGACTGCACTCGTATGCGTCTGTATTCCTGTTTTCCCCTCTGAGCTTCTTATTCTAGTCTCTGTCTTTTTTGTTTCTCTGTCCCTCCCACTTATGTATAAACTATGAATTCCTGACAGCGGATCAGATTAAATGACAGAATAAGAGTGTGAGGGAAAGAGACTTACCTGCGCTTTCTGCTGTCATCCAACTTCAACTCCTGCTGCTCCATCGTTCCCCGGCTGCTTTCCACCAAAATGTTGCTTCCTTCTCCTTTCTCTCTATTTCAGTTTCTTTCCTTTTTTCACCCGGTTTTCACCTGCCTTTCTCCCCTCTCAGCACCTGTAGGAGTACGCATTTAGACCAAGTCTCTGTGTGAGAGCGAGCGTGTGTGTGAGTAACCAGTGACTGTATGTGTGTGTGTGTTTGGCAGCTTTGGATGTCTGCACACTCCCCTGGATGACTTCACAACGTGACAACGATCTCACTGTTTCTCCTCAAATTCTCTCCATCTGACTCCTCACTTTTTCTTCTCTCACTTCTTCCTCTCTTTTTCTGCGACGGTGACAGCGTTTACAAGTGGTCATGGAGGTGAGGACAGGACATCAAAATGGGGAGAGAGGAGGAAGGGAAAGTGAGGGAAAAGGAGGGTGACAGACGATGAGAGGTGCGGGAGCCCCTAGACTAGCAACCAGCCAGAGTGTTTGTGTGTTAGGAGTGTGCGTGTGCATATGTGCGTAAACCCACTGTGTTTAGCTCTCCGTCTGTATCCCTCAGGCTCCCCGCTGGTCGGATGAGGAGAGGAGCGAAGGGGGGATGAAGAGTGATAAAATGCCTCTTCAGCGGAGGAGCACAAACGCCGGTAACACTTCAGCAGCGACGGCGCTTCCCCGCCGTCTCCTCCTTTCTCCCCCTCTCCACCTCCTCTGTCTCCTTTTCCCTCTCCCTGCTTGGGGGTAACAGACACGACAGATCCATGGGAAGTTAAGAAAATCTCATAGACAAATAAAGAAAGGTCCTGTGCACACTCTCCGCATCTTTGGAGTAAAAGTTTTTCCCTCTTTTAAGTCCAGTTATCTGCCTTTGTGGTGATGGTACTCCGCAGTAAGGGATCCCCTCAGTTGAATATGATGTGCTTCCTCAGGTCCTGTGTGATCAAAAAGGATGAGGGGAGGATAAGATTTGGTTGCGGCCCCCCCTCTTGCCCTCTTTCCCATATGGAGGCAAGGTGATCCAGATGTTGGGAGATGGTGGGAGGGTCAGGAACACGGAGAGAACAGCGGGACAGATACCAGGGTCGGGCCGGCTGTGCACTAGCAGGTCCTCATCCTGTTGCACTGATTTGTTTATTTGTTTTTTTCTCCACTAGAGTTTCTCTCTCTCTCTCTCTCTCTCTCCCTCGCTCTCTCTCTTTCTCTCTCACCGTCGTGCCGTTCATCTGCTGGTGCTGTCACACCAGTAATCCCGCTTTCCATTTCCTCTTTAACTCCATCTCTTTCTCTATCTATCTCCTCTCACTGAGGGGCTGCATGTGAGTCCTCATAATAATGGTGTGAGGATTTAGCCTGCCTCCCTTCCTCTCCTCCCTCTCGCTCACTTCAGCGCAACCCCTCCTCCTCTATCAGCCCACTTTGCTCCCGTTTTCTCGGTATTATTCACCTTCTCTCCACGCATCATCCTGTCACGTATCCTGCCTTCTTTTCCCTAAATCACCTCATCATATTGCTCCGCCGTTTCACTGCCTCTCTCTGCCTTTCTTCTCTTTTCCTTTGCCATCAACAGGTCTGAAATGAATCCCATTAACAGTATTGTTTTTTCCAGTCAGGACCCTCAGGCACAGTCCAGTGTTTATCAGTGTGAATACATTTTAACAAAGTCAGTACGCCTACAAACATCACATTCGCCTTAGACTATTGACAGAAAACCAACAAGCCACTCGCCTGTAAACAAACAGACAAAGCAAATGAACTTGGCAGCGCTGAAACCAGTCAGTTAAAGGGGCAATCCACACATTTTACACAGGATGTTTGGCTTCCCTTGCGATGGCTCTGGAGAAGCTTCTTAAAGTAAAGAAAATAACCTCTCATCACAGCTTTTTCACCTTGGAGCCTGATAGTCTGAGGGTTGAAAAGATGTGGGCATTTACCAGGCAGGAGGAAGTGAATTTTCTCCTGGTGTTATTTGCTTGAAGTTGCCTACAAAACAGTTTGTGCTCTTTAGCCCAAACAGAAAATACAGACATTACAGATAGTAGCTTTGGCTCGCTAGCATACATATCGACTGTGAGTGTTTGTTTGAACTCACCAGGAAATCCACATTTTTCATTTCCTTCCAGTTTCTCTCCATTTTCCTCGCATCGTATATTCTTGCAGTAGATTTTTGAATCTCTGAATTTTCCGCTCAACTCGAAACTTTGGACATGGACGTTTCTTTGACTCAGTTCGCGCCCGCTAATAACCGACAGCTTTCATCTTCTGTGAATTTGACACGCACACCTTTTTTTTAAAAAACTGTTTCACATTCTGTCTTAGCACACCAAAACAAGAGGTGTTGTCAAGGAGCATTATGGGAAATGTAGGATCACATGCAAGTTTCCAAATTTTGTGAAAGGGAAATACTAGAGTAGCCCTCTAATCAATTAGTCAACTGAAAGAAACTATTAAAATATTTTATAACAACAACAGTAATAACAATAAAATGTCAAACAAAAGCAAATAACTATAGCATGTGTCTGGCAAGTGAAACAGCAATAAATACAGTAAAATGGTGAAAAAGTCAAATAACAACAAATAAATAACAAACATGTCTGCCAAGAAGGATATACAGCAACAATAAAAACAATAAAATGTAGAAAAAAGTCAAATAGAAACAATAAAAAGCAACCGTGTCTACAAATCATCCAAAACAGGAACAGTGTACAACAATCGTATCATTTTTTGCTATTTATTATGGAAGTACATTGCATTCACTTCTGTAATTTAACGAGCAAAAATGCCATTCACTTTTTTACAACTTCTTAAATTGACGATTTTATGTTTTTTATCCGTTATATCAAAGCAAAATTAATATCCTTAGGTTTGACAAGACATGCATTACTTTAGAAATATAAAATGCTGCAAATACTTTTAAAAACAGGCAAATTATTTAACACATTCACCATCTTGACAAAAAGATGGAAGTTTATGGAAAACGTGTATTTATTTAAGGGCATTATGAGATGCCATTGAAAGCTCTGAAAAGCTAGTGAACATTATTCTTAATTTGAGCACTCTAATTTCATCTAGCACTGCAGCCGTGTGCTAATTGCAGGCATGCTCATCAGTCGTTAGTATTTCCTTGAAGCTGAGTGTGTTTGTTTTATTCATTTGTTGGTGTTTTTTATCTAAATGCAACATATGTGTTGTCAGAGTGATAAAGTTTTGTTTATTTGCTTGTGTTTCCTCAAGTTCCAATGCATTGAGCTGTTTAACTCGTTAAAATGTCACTATTTTCTGACATTTTATTGACTGAAAGATTTATCGCAAAGATCATCAACACATTAACGATAGTGAAAATAATCTTTGGTAACAGCTGTAAAGTCAGCACATTTACTTTGGATTATCAACAGACACAAGCCAGTAAAAGCAAAGAAACGAGCAAATATCACAATGAACTTGGAAGTGCAGCACCCATACAAATGTGTCTCTGTGTATTGTCTGCTGCTCGTCTCATTCACGGATCAAAGTGCTCATTGTGAAGGCAATCATCTGCCTGTGAGGAAACTGAAAAGCAGGAGAGAAAAGGGTGGGGGTAAAAAAAAAAAGAAAAATCAATCCATCATAATTCTTACTACTTTCATTGTGCAGAAAGAGGCTCATAGTTTTTAAGTAATAACGATTGACTGGAATCATGTTGACATGCATAAACATGTGTGTCTGTCTGCTGAAAGCACAAAGTAGTGAGTAATGCTGAGTGTGTGTTTGTGTGAGAGAGAGTGAGAGAGAGAGAGAGAGAGAGAGAGAGAGAGAGAGAGAGCGAGAGAGAGAGAGAGAGAGACAGAGAAAGAGAGAGAGAGAGAGAGAGAGAGAGAGAGAGAGAGAGAGAGAGAACTGTCTGATTGCCTCTCACTTTTCCTCTCCTCACGGCTTACTTGTGACAGTAATTTCGCGGAGGAGAGACAAACAATTTCGCTTTGCTCTCCTCTCCTCTTTCACTCACATTGTCGGACAGGCGTTTCATAATATTAAAGAGCGCTGTCTTTTGCAGGTTACCATCACTCCTAATAAAAGCAGTTTTCTTCTCTTTTTTTCCCTCACTAGGCAGCTTGGTCAGGTGACAGGCCTTTTAACACAGCGCTATAAATACAGACGAGTGTTAAAATAGAGTGTTTGAGATGTGAGATGTGTGACTGAGGCGTCTATATCTGTATGGGATGTGTGTAGCAGATACAGCGATACCTCTGATGAATTACAGACAATAGCAGACAGATGTTTCAAAGGATAGACTCTCTCTCTCTCTCGGCAGCTGGACAGTGCGTAAACGGCCCGCAGAGAACATATGTTCTCCAGCCAGCAGCCAGATCAGACCTACAGATTATCTCAGATTGATTCGACGAGTAACAAAATTATGTTCCCTGGGAAAAGCTTGCTGGGTGACAGACAAATAATTAATTCTACAATTTTGTGTGTTGTCAAGAAGGATTTGTGTTATGTATGTCTTGTGAGACGTGGATTTGTCGAGAACCCGTACTGTGTGCAGTTACGGTATTGGTTCTCTGAGATTGTCCACAAATCCAAAGTATGTGCGGCGGAACAGCTGCAGCTGTCCTGTACACACTGTCCTGCATTCACACATTGCATCATCCTACTTTGTGGTGTCAAAACAAGTAGTTCAACAGTGATGTTGATGATAAATTCATCTTTTAAGGGACTTTTTCAAGCTTTTATCTATCTAAGCTTTTATATCATTGTGGCTTTTGTATCTTTGGGGTTAGGTGGGACGAGACAGGCATTTTAAAGATGTCAAGTATGCTGCTGTAACAAATGCAGAATAATCTGCTGCATCCTCCCGTACTCAAATCTCTACTCCTAAGTCAAACCGTCCTAATTTACAAGTATGGAAGTCTTAACTTAGCATACTTAGTATTGAGAAAGACCCTTAACTGGCCCTATAAATGCATTCCCTGGGGGCTTGGTCAACACGTCACCATTCCCTGTATCCATCACCCTCAAACAGTCCAGCCATATTCTGGGTTTTGACCTAGTCTTGTTTCAATAGTGGTGAATACAACTGTTACTAATAATAATAATGGTAATAACTTTATTATGCCTCGATGCTGGTGATAGTCGTGGCCAGAGGCATTATGTTTTTGGGTTGTGCATCCCATTCTCATGAACCTGATATCTTAGAAACACTTTGAGGAAACTTCTTCAAATTTGCTACAAACGTCCACTTGGACTGAAGGATGAACTGATTATGTCTGGAGTTCAAAGGTCACTGTGACCTCACGTCCGCCACAATCTCATTAACGCAATATCTCAGGAATGCCTGGATGGAATTTCATTATATCTGTCACAAACATCCACTTGGACTTGAGGATGAACAGAATAGAGTATGGTGGTCAAAGGTCAAAGGTCAGGACATTGTGACCATATTTTTAAAATTTGGTCAGAAACTGAATTGGTGACACTAATGTGAGCCTTCACTGTGGTGATTGTAAAGATCCTCTGATGTTTGTGAAGCATCCACATTTCAGAATTTGTCATTTCTTTGCAGCAGCATCCATATCTGAAGCATCATCTACTGTCATGGCTTCAACTTTGTGTTCTCAGTTTTATTGGTCAAACATGTGAATACATACAAGGAAAACGGATTTAATACCAAAAAATAACAAAAGCAAGATACAATTAAGATAAAGTTAAGACCAATATACAGAGTAGGGAGAAGACCAAAGGACAATGAAAACTAAAAAGATTTAAAAAAAGATGATAAAAAGTGGATGTTATATAAAAGCTAGTCTATAAAAATGGTTTTAAGAATTCATTTAAATTAAATCAGTGATTTTACAAACCTCATCTCCTCTTTCGTCGTTACGAAGGGCCCCATTGGCAAAAGCACTGTGACCTTTAGATTAAAGCCTCAACTTTGAAACAGCCAGAAAGGCCCAATCTGAGGATCTAAGGCTGCACACTGGCTCATACGGGGTCAACATATCTTTTATGTCACTTGTAGCCAAACCCAAACATCCTTTAAAAGTGATCAGTGTGTGTATGATGTATATTTAGCTGATTAGATAAAGCCGAGAAAAAACACTTCAGTCAATCAGCTCGAGTTGCATTGCCAACAAGTCTTCCAAACAAAATGCCAAATATTATATATAATAAGTCAGAGTGGTCGTATGCACATCCACAATACCTCAGTGGGATTGGATGCAAAAGATATATTTCCCAGAGAAAGACCTGTAGTTGGTCGAAACGTCGAGAGCTTTGATTTATTGTCATTGTCTTCCAAAACAGCCTATAAGAATATTTTATGATCTGACGCCCTTATCAGGAGGATGACATTGTTTGTCAGCGCCTTCGAAAAAAGATAAAAAGATTATTTACATGCAGTGGCAGCTGCAGGGAAATTTTCTCAGTAGGACTGTGTCACATCCAATCAATTTCAGCAAACATCCCAGCAAAACAATGATGGTATCAAAAACACTATAATAGTACTACTACTACTACAAACAATTATATTATTTCATTATTAAATAAAGACGTAAATAACACCTTGACAAACGAATCAGGACATCTTATTTTTCTGTCACGCACAGGCAAACTCATTAGAATAAAAAACATGTAATAGAACATGTGTATTTATAAAGATGCCTTATATTGTTGTGGAAACCACAGGAAATAAAGATCAGTACAAGTAAACATGAAGTACAATTAGGAATAATGTTGTTAAGTCCTTGTTATTCAGACACTTGAATGGACATAGGCGTATGGGAGTCAAGAGCTATGAGGTGTAGAAATAATAAACTCAGGTGCTCATGATACATATACATATGAAAAACTAACATGACATGCCTGTTAAAAAAAAGGATTTTAAGCAAACCACCTGCTATCTAGTTTTTGGTCATAAGCATGGATTATTTGAGATTTGTTTTAAAATGTCAACTATGCGCTTAGCATAAAAACACCACGAATACATCTGTTTGATACCTGGTTATTCATTAAAACAGCTGTGCAACTGTTAATTTACCAGTCTCAGTTCAATTTTGATTCGTCCATGACTAATTTATGCAAATGAGACTGAGGACAACTATGTGCAAGAGAAATCAATGTGGTGAGAAAACCTCCATGTTTGTCTGACAGCTTATTTGTAGAGGAATTTTGCTCTTCTCTCCTTACTCAATGGCAAATCGCTCAATGACCTTCTTATTGAAGGACAAGTCAGGACAAGTTTCTTCTCCCTGCAAAGCACCGCCAGAACAGTAAGGTGATCCTGTGTCATGATGGGTGTCTCTCCGGAAGGTCTTGATCCTCTTCAAAGGAAAGAAGCACCTTTTGGATTCAGCTGTCATCATGGGCGTGGTGATGAGGATCTTGAGAAGACTGACGGTCTCTGTGAAAGCGCTCCAAAGGATGTTCTCCATGAAAAACTGGCACAAAGGCACCACACCACTGCAAGCCTTGAACCCACTGTGCTCAAGGATTAGAAATGGTTCTGTTTCAAATGCAAGTTCAAGTTTGTTATTTGTCCAAATAGGGTAATGTATGCTGCAGCAGCATAAAACACATAACGAAACATAAAATATGCCGAAGAAACATACAACAGTTCACAAAGACAAGCAAGTATCCACCGTAACCCCCCAAGACATCAGCATTTCATGCAATGTGCTGCCTCTCGGTAGTAATAATTGACACAGTCACTCCATCATTTTCAGCTTAGCCTTGTTCAGCATGGGGAAGTGTTCACTATTGTTTCAGCACTGTATCGGGGAACTTCACACTGCGTTGTGGGAAGAAGAACTCTCTATGCAGCAGTGTTGTGCTGATGAGTTGCAGGGTGAAAGAGAGCTGCTCCTTTTGCGTGCTTCAAGATGGTATCACACACCTATATTAAGATAAATCATCAGCTTAAATCTGCAATAAAGTTACTTTGATGAAAGTGATTCTGACAACATGTGCTTATGTCCAAGTTAAGTATATGACTATAAAAGTTTTAACTCCTTTGCACTTTACAGTATGTTTACTTATCCTGAGCTTTACCTCCCTGTTGGTTTCCCCAACAAAACAAGGTCTAGAGGGGCATTTCAGTAAATAAACCACATATTTTCTATTACTTGTGAGGATGCCTTAGTATACAATGAATTTCTTTCCTATTTGTGTGGATGACAAAAAAATCATCATGCAGCTTGTGTCTGCTCTGTCATAACCGTAGAATCTACTGTGTGTACAAAAATATGAATGCAAATATAAATTGCAAACCGCCTGCTGCATCATTTGCCTGAAGTCAGCTGTGGCAATATCCTGTGCACCGTGTCTGCTTAGGGTTTGTTTTTTGTGTTTTTTTAAGCTGCATACCAATAGGCCAGAAAAAAGTCTGTATCCAGCCTCTCTCGTTCTCCTGGTTTCAACATCCACTGTCGCTTTATGGGCTGGTCAGGTGCACTGTCTTCACTCAGAGGGAATGGAGGCCCTGGGCCAAAAAATTAAGTTTAAGTTGCTAACTTGTTGTCTCCAGAAGAGTGGAATTATCCATTGTGTGCTCATGTTTCCTAAGTTTCTTAGACAGGTGCTTCATATCCCTAAGTTCTGCAACTGTTCATGCTAGATCTGTCCTGTTGTCTTCCCTTTTTTGCAAACCTACTGTCTGATTGTGAGGCCAGGTTGATTTGGGCCCAGCTCTTTCACCTGTAGTTTTTCCTTTATAAGTTAGAGTTGGGTCTTGGAGGAGTACAGGCTGTCATGTAGTTAAAATGGTGCCTGTAGAGACTAATCCTGACCTTAGCAGTGACTATAGGATGCGCTAAATTCTGCTTTGCTAAACTTATGTCATGTGTTCATATAGCAGATGATTTTCTGTCATATTTTACACACATTAATGAGTGCATTCCATATTTTAAACACACAAATATTGAAATGTGTTGTTTTTTTTGTTTGTTTGTTTGTTTGTTTGCAGATTTGTTAGGTCAGCACACTAACACCCCCTATTGGTCAGCCGCCTTTGTTCACATTAGCATTTTCTGATCTTCCTCAACTGTGGTAAGAAGGCTGGTTAAGTATAAAAACTAAAACTACATGGTTACAGTAAGGAAAAGATTTAGATTTGGGTTAAAAAAAAAAAAGGTTTGGATAAGTTTATCGAGAGATCATGGCCATTGTTAAAAGAAACCAACATGAATGTTCTGGGAAGAATCATACGCTTTGTTGGAGTTGTTGAATCAATCACATTCCCCTCCCTTCTCCCTTTAAGGGTTTGCTGCTCTGTAATAACATCACACAGCTTCTGCTTTTGGCTACAAACAGGGAAGAATGATGATTCGTACAACAACCACACGTCTTCATCAAGTAAACTTTAAACGTCCGCCGTTTTAGGCACTTGAACAAACGACAGATGCTGCTTATTTTCTCTCCTTGTCTCCGAAATGCTTTGTTGTCGTTCTGCTCTGCCAGTGCAGCTGCTGCTTCATTGCTTTCTGAAACTATCTCTGCTTGCTAAGCTTTTAATCAGCTCCACCTTTGCTCCAGGGTCCACCTATAAGCTTCGACTCTAGTCTTAGGGGAAGGGAAGATGTCTGCTATCATCAACCCCCAATCTCTCTCTGTGCAGGATTACATGTTTGTAGGCTTGAAGTCAAGTCAAAGAGGACCAATGTTAACTATACTGCTGTGCTGTATTCTCTTATCAACAGACGGAAATAACTTACAAATTAAGTTCAAGTGTGGAACACAGTGGAATAAAAGGAATAAACACAAGTAAGAGCAGAAAAAGTGAACATATTATAAAAGCTATAAAAGAAATCAAAAGTTTAGGAATAAAACATAAAAAGTATGATTTTTTTAAAATAGAAAATTGACACTTAACTACACAAGACTGAAAAGCTAAAGCCCGGTCCCTCTTTGGTCTTAAACCAGAAGAACCTTAAACCTCAGCAGCTCTAAAACTGACAGACAACCGTTAAGCAAAAGCAATGATATGAGCAATATGATCTATCTAGGAGTCAGATAAAAGCCTTGCAGGAATAAAATGGCCTTAATAGAGTGGAGTCCAGGGAGTTACACTAGTCTATGATTAAAGATAAAAGTGGAGGTAGAGAGATAGAAGAGCAGCATAAGAATGAATAAATCCTCTAATTTTAGCGATGATCTAAAAGAATTTTAAAAAAGTAAGACTAAATAATCTGACTAATGAAAGACAGCTCCAAGCCAAATACCTACAAAAATGAAACTGCATATTGCTACTGATAAAATTAAATTAAAATAAAAAGTTTTTTATGTTACATAGCTGGAAAACATTATGACACTTAATAGTCATAGTATGCGTGAGGTTCGCCAGTATTGCCGTGTTTCAGTGGGACACAAAGCTGTGTCATCCGCATAGCAATTATGCTTACAAATGATCATGCTTACAAATGATTTGCCCTAAAGGAAGACTGCAAATTAAAAAACAATGCGTCCATGGGGAGCAGAGATAACTGCAAAGACGGTCAGACATGAGCCAACAACCGAGAATCTTTTTCAGGATCTGTGTTGCCATGTTTTTTCCAGACAATTCATCAGGATTGCAAAGTCTGCTGTGTCAGAGGCAGAGCTACAGTTTAGCTATAATTAAGTCGAATTTTCACCAGTATCAGTCATTTGAACATTGTTTCAGGGAGGAAAAGAACTATTAAAGCTGGATTTTAGCTATTTTCACCTTCGATGGGTAAGACTAAGAAAAATATGTCATACCATAAAAGGCTTTTATGACTTACATGTCTACTTTGTGAGTGGAAGTTTTTAGTTCACCACCTTAATTTTTTGTTGCTAGTCGTTTATTTACAGTAATATATATCAAATCAATATTTGATGTGAGCACGTTTTGCCTTTTAAACAGCAGCAGTTCTCCTCGGCACACCTGCACACAGATTTTCAAGGTACTCAGCATACTCTGTGGGGGCCAAATTATCTGTTGCAGGACCACTTTTGACATTGATCATAGTTCTTTATGACTCTGGCTGTATGTCCGGGCTCGTTGTCATGCTGCAGAATACATTTGGGACCAATCAGATACCTCCCTGATGGTATTGTGGTGAATGATCTTGAATCTACACATCTCAAGTTCCTAAAATGTTTGCACCCTACAGTTTGGTCCAATTGGAGTTTACTCATTTTTATTTGAGATGTGCTTTCCACTGACGTAACATATATTGAGGTGTGCAGAGACTTTTGACATTTTTCGAGGACATCTACCTTTTAGAAAAACATACCTAAAATGAAACCAACCCAAAATGAATATCAGAGGATAATGTGTGTATGTCAGCCTGTTGTATAAGTCGCTGGAATGAAAAGCATAATGTTTCACAACTTCCAATGCAACACTACAGCAGCTCCATTTGAAGGAGAATATGGCTAAAATAAACTATAGTTTGATACATAAAGTAAGATTTATATGTGTATTGCCAGGAATCTCAAGGCACACACAACCAGCTCATGCATAAAAGGCCTTTTGTTAGTACTGCATTATACTGTGTGCTTTTATTTTAAATCTAGGTTAATTGTTTTTTTATTGTCTGTTTCCAGCTCTTAACAGTGAGGTTGCTGCCTTTCTGAGATACAATGTGTGTGTGTGTGTGTGTGTGTGTGTGTGTGTGTGTGTGTGTGTGTGTGTGTGTGTGTGTGTGTGTGTGTGTGTGTGTGTGTGTGTGTGTGTGTGTGTGTGTGTGTGTGTGTGTGTGTGTGTGTGTGTAGCTGTGTACACTGGTGAGGACAGATGTTTAAACAGGCAATCATCACTCAATGAGTAAACACCTCTCGAGATTGGACTAAAGTGTGTGTGGCTGTGGAGATGAATACTAAGAGAGGAAGACAGAGAGTGAGAATGAAAAGACAAAGGAAAAATATAGACAAAACTCTATCGGCTCAGCTTAGAAAGCAGTCATCAGGGCTGCATGCAGATTTTTCATTAACCCACATTTGTGGTATTTTTATCGCCCAGTGCAACTCTTTTATCAAAGCCATGTGTCAGAGAAGGAAGAAACATCCTGTGGGACATTTTACCCCAAGTATGGGTTGAAATACAAACTCCTCAGGGCTTCACGGCCGATCGCTTTGGCCACTGGCCCGCACACTTTGCCCAGTATTTGGTCAGTCTGTCTGTCTGCATCTTCATATCCATCCCACCTCCTCCTCGTCCTCCTCCTCCTCCTTGTAAAGACACACTTTGAAAGCGAAAATAGCTCAAGAGCAGAAAGACATGAGACGTGTCAGATCCATAAATAAATTGGGTCTTTGTGCACCTTGTTTGAAACTGGCTGACATTTTAAAGCCTGCCAGGTATTAATACCATTTCTCATGAGACAAAGATTGTATGCGTGGGTGTGCATAAATGTATGTGTGTGTGTGTGTGTGTGTATGTGTATGTGTGTGTATGTGTGTCCCAGAAACATGTGTAACCAGTCCTCACAGAGGTAGGCATGCTGACAGGTTTATGGTTGAGTTGAATCAGCAGAGTATCGCTCAGATAATGATCAAATTCCCTCCAGATGGAGGAAAAGAGGTTGAATTAAATAAGGTCAAGAAGGGGGGCCGCGGGTTAAAGGTTAAGGCCTCCATTAGACAGAGCACACCACACTGCCTTTTTTGTTGAAGCCTACAATTTAAAAGAAAAAGAGAAGCTTGCTGCATCTTTTTTATTATTACTATTATTACTATTATTATTATTTATCTAATCACTTGTTCTTATCCTAAAGGTTATTTTGCTGTGAAGTAAACTCACAGATTTGTACAGTTTATGTTTTTTTAGATAATAACGGTAACTACTGTTGGTAAAATCATATAGCTCCAGATTGTCTCCACCACAGAGGTCACGCCTCTCAATTAATACAATTGGACAATGGCATAAAACAAAAGCAACATATTGGATGCTTTTCTGCCTTTTCTTTATAACTCCAGGTGTTCAGAGCGCTCCAGCAAAACATGTGAGGTACATAGAGCGGAATAGAAAACAACAAGGTGCTCAGCAATGCAAGAGCAGCCAGCAAAAAAGCTTACAGTCATTAAAAACAATTACAAAAAGCCACCCCCAGGCTGTTAAACAGACAGCGCAAGAAAAGTGAGGAAGTGTGAGAGATGGCCGTTAATGGTGACCTAAATATAGGTGCAGCTTCAAGGTCATTTCTCCTCTTCATTGTCGCCGCTCACTTTCTGTACTTGGTTGATTTTACGAGGTGGGGGGTCACTGGTAATTATCTGCTGTTGTCAAACCTCGGAGGCTCAGCGAGACACCAGGTCACCTGTGATTCTGATTGAGGTCCTGGACACCGTCAGACACACACACACACACACACACGTGCATACACACACACACGATGCATACATGGAAGCAGCAGCAGGCGAATGTGCAGTGTTTCATTACGCTTCTGATTTGGTCATTCATCATGTCACAGTGAGGTCGCACACAGCAGCCAACACAGGTTTATGTCCGCTGAGGCTCTCTCTTTCTCTGTGTGTGTGTGTGTGTGTGTGTGTGTGTGTGTGTGTGTGTGTGTGTGTGTGTGTGTGTGTGTGTGTGTGTGTGTGTGTGTGTGTGTGTGTGTGTGTGTGTTTTTACATGTGTTTGGCATGAGAGCTTTGTTTTCTGTTGTTTATTAGTCAAGGTTAACCCTTCGAGGGAAGCAGAGCGGACTTTCTCCTGTTCAATTCAAATTCAAAGAAGTGAGTCTTATTTGATGTCTGTGCCTTAAATCTGCATTAACTGATTTTAAACGGAAACCAGTTATGAACAAAACACTGGCATATCATCACTTTTTAAGTTGATATTTTGAACCTGTTGGCAAACAGTTGCTTATTTACACATCCAGCAGTTACAACATTACCATTCATTTGGAGTCGTGTTTCTGTCCACATGGTGAATTAAAGTCCAATTTTCACTCTCTTCTCGCTCTGTTGTTTTTCACTATCAACTCCTGAGGGAAATATCTGGCTCTTTAGCTGCTAAATGCTCCAATATGTTCAATAGCTAGTTGCTTACTGTGTCTGTTTGCCATTTGATGCTGAACAGGTAGTGCACAGAGGATTTTTAGGGCTTCTTCTCTGAAAGCAGCCTTCTGCAGCTGAAAACAACGCTATGAGAGCGTTGAGAGTGCATCTCCTTGTTGCGCCTAGGCGGGAATGCATGGTGCTGTTTTTCTTTTCTTTTCTTTTTTACCTTTGTTATATGTTACATGTTTTTGGTGTATTGTTGTGTTTCAAGGTATGGGTGGGCTGGGATGGTAGGTGTCCTTTGAGATATTTATGCATACTATTTAGATTCACGATTTATAAGAAAGTACTGGTATTCTTTTGATGTTTGCTCAATTTTGTACATTTATAATTTGTTCACTCAATTCTTAATAAACATTTGAAAAATGAAACATTTGAAAAAAAAAGAGCGTTGAGAGTGAACCAAAACAGTAAAATTGAGAGTTGGACAGCTGAACAATGAGCTGAAACTTGTTATAGACCTCTGTAAAGCCAAGTCGCTGATAATTACATGATCGACACGTCTGGCATTACACTGTGTCATTTCAATATAGATAGATTATATGGAGCTGCAGTCAGGAGCTTGGCTTAACATAAAAACAGCTAGCCTGGCTCTTTACAACATTAAAAATATGCAAACTAACACCTCTAAATGTGTGTTAAGACAAAAAGCAAACTGTTCACCTCCCGTTTCCAACAGCGAGTCAGGATTTTTTTTTTTTTTTAACGTAAAGCTGTGAAGACAAAAACCATCTCCAAGCTGTTAAAAAGACAGCAAAAGAAAAGTGAGGAAGTGTGAGAGATTTTTACTCAAACCATGACCTTTGCCGAACCCTAACCAAGTGGATTTTGTACCTAAACCTAGCCAGACCTTAACCACCACGTGGATTTGAAATGGTTTTGGAAAGCGACATATATGAGTAATTCTGGAGTGTATTACTATGGCCTCCAGATCGCACAAACATGACTAAGGGTTGATTTTTGCTGGCTAAATTTTAGACCTATACTTTTGTTTAATTATGAGGATGTGTTGGTATGGTAGCTAACAAAGTCCGACTGAAGAAATAGTGTATAACTCCCCTGCTTCCAGTCTTTAAGCTAAGTTAATTGCCTTTCTGCTCAGACGTGAGATTCATATCAATCCTCTTAACTTGATCAAATGTGGAATTATTCCTTGTATGAGCAGTTTGTTTCATTTAAAACGCATCTTTTTTTTAAATTTAATTTGAAGCAGTAATAAAGACATATAAGCTGACATTTGTTAAGTTTTGGCTGCATTTTCTTGCTTAAAATGCTGGGTACGTTCAAGCCACAACTGGGTAATTAAAAGTTGAAGGTAGCAGACAGATAATGGACAACATTTTTAAAAATTGATCAAAGTGAGGCAGATTGGCAAAGAAATAGGCTACTGATCTCTAAAAAAACCCCCAACAAACATTAAAACCATGAGAAGGGTGTAAGTGGCTTTTGAGAAACTCAGTCAGGTGCAACACCAAACACCAAGGGCTTCATTAAAAGATGCTTCCACACAAATGTATTTTAATATTATGCACACCTCAGATGAATGTTAACCATGTTGCATTAATTCTGTCCTCCTCAATAAGCTAATGAATGAACGGACTATGTGTGAACGTCCCTGTGTGAGTATTGTGAGATAGCAATCTGATGATTCTGCTCAGAGACACTGAAAACACACAGATCAAAGCTCTGCCCCGGCCTCAGTTCACTGACCTCAGTGATGCTGTTTTCTCAGAGAGATTTCTAATGGCAGAAATGATCTTGACAACAAGCACTAAGGCTTGTTTTTATGGAGATACATTTTGCAGCAATGTCTTTACGGACATCAGATAGCAGTGCAGTCCTGTTTGCAGTACGATTTCTATCACAGCTGAGAGGAGAGGTCACACTTAAAGGTCTATTTGTCTTAAATTGTACAAAATATTAAAATTATGTGTATTAAATATTCTCAAGGTGAATATTTAAAGTTTCAGGTAACTGTTGCAAATATATATCTGATTCCCATCTACCAGGAAGAGGTATGCTGACACCTTGTTACTACTGCTGCTGTTATATCGCCACCTTGTGGTTGAACAAAGTCATCACCGTTTAAGATGTGAGGCTGGAGGGAATGTTTTTACACATTGGAAAGTATTTAACTTGAATAAGAAATGATTGATGAGTTCAATTGGTTAATCATTCATCAAGCAATGAATAATCACTTTAGTGTTTTTAGCTCATTAAAAGATAGTTATAAAACATTTTACTTTAAGATACGGGGGATTAATGGCTTGTTCACCCAAATGTAAAGGCCCCTGCCACTCAAAAAATTGTTTAGCTTCTTTTTAACACAGTTACCACGTTTTGTGCAGAGTTTGACACAAAAGGCTGTTCTGCATTCATCTGCTGAGAAAGGAAAGTTTTCTCATCACTAATCTCTCTGTAAGGTGTGTAGCTACAAGCATGATTTGAGACATCACAACTAATTTGGAGCCAATCGTGGTCCAATATTCAACTTTCACAAGTGTGATGTGAAATTTTGACAGCTCCAGTGCAAAAACACTGACAGTGGACTAGTAGGAGACAAACATATTTGCATATTCATTGATTCTGGATTTTTAATGAGGGAGGATTTAAAGGCTTATAATGAGATAATTGAACGTTATTAAAATGGAAAACCATATCATATACATACATATACCATATGTATCTTAAAATATATTTGGTGGTGAGCTTCAAACAAAAACAGTTTATTCTCATTTACCTTTGGTGGTATCTACCCATGCAGGTAGTTGTGCTTTTATTTGCAAATATTTTTATTTTTTAAAGAATTCAACAGCAACAACTCACAACCCAAAATATGTGTCCTTGTTGCTCACATGAACAGTTTTCATTGGAACTACTTTCCACTAAACAAATAGTCCCATTGAATCAGCTCAAGGTTATTCAGAATAAACAGGAAAACATCCCTGTTGAATTTATTAAATGTCACAAATGAAATCCTCTTCACCTTCATTGTATTGGGGTGACGATGAAACCAAATAAGCCCCAAAATTATCATCATGTAGAGATATTGATTTTTGTTGTTTGTGAGGAACCGACCCTTTAAGATCATTAAGAAGGCGCAACATTTTGTTAAGACAGTCATTTATTGAGGCACTTGACAAAAGCCATGGAATGTACAAATCAAATACAACAAATGTAAGGTATTTTTCACATTCTTGCATCTGTAAACATGATTAAAGATAATACATTCTGACAGTTAATTCACATTGTACTGCCCCCTCCTCCTCTCCAGCAACGGAGAGACATGCGAGGGGGAAAAACCGACCCCTCGCTCAGGGTAGTGTACATCATACAACAGCTACACAGAGAGTACAAAACAGCAGTGGAGCCAAATACAAAACTATTACCCTTCCCCTGTTAGCTCCTCCTGCATGAGGAGCGCAGAGCTGACAGGTGCCAACGTGTAGACAAGCTGTTCATGTGCTCTCATTTTACCTGAAAATGCATCTATCCAGTCATTTAACTTCACATAACGTGTGTAAGAGGTAAGTAAATCGGGGGATGAGGCATCTAAGTCTATTTAGCAGCACAAGAACACTTCTCTACTTCAGAAAACTGATCATTAGTCAACATATTAAATATATAAATACAGCATCTATACTTTTTAGCAGGCATGTGCACAGGCAGAGTCCCAATATGTCCGTCCTCTTTGGCTTCACTCATTAGGATGTAAACATTAATGTATCTACTGTATATTTATGTGTTTTTAAGAAGGATAGGATGTTCATATGAATGACTCCTTGGCTAATCTTAAAAGTCATTTCCTTTATTTTTTTTTTCTCCATTTATAGTTTTTGTTGTCTCGTGGCCCCGGCTGTGAACAGATGTCTGCACACATGTCTGCTTTTAAGAAACTTGCAAAGCCAAAAAAAACAAAAGCTCTCAGGTGTGTGCAGGAGGGTAAGGCTGCTGTTGGGCTACTGTTCAAAAGATACACAATGAGGTTTCAATGTGAAAGCTACAGCTCAGGTTTGAAAAGCTATCAGACGTTTGTCGTATACCCCCTCTGTCCTCTGGAGGATCGGGGCCTGACAAAACTGAACAGCTGGCTCAGCTGGTGTTCACATCAGTAAGGGTTGGTGACAATAAGGCTATAGTTAAAGGAATACGACACTTAAATCTAATGTTTTTAGCATCAAATACTTCACTTATTTAGGCTTGTTTCAAACACCAAATATGCAGAAATATGGTTGAATACAACTACTGTGTGAGTTTGTTGTCAGCAAACACAGTTGTGAAGCCATAGCTACAGCTAAGAAATCAATGTCATGATCTCAGTTCTTTTATAATACATCATGAGCTGGTTCAGTGTTAAACATGTGAGTTAACTTAAAAAGACGAATAAATACTTTAAAGTTGTCTCATGAGAAAATGTAAAACTAACTGAGTTAACTAGAGATATCAAGTTCAATAAAATCAGTCAGACTGATTAAAGGTCAAAGACAGATGTGTTTTTTCTTTACAATTTCTCAGTTTGAAGAATGAGTTTTTCATTTAACTCAAAGACCTTAAAGCTGTTGCATCTGCTCTTGTTGTTTGACCTCTTTACACCAGAGTACAAATTCAGCATGCATGGCATCACAGACATAAATTATATGTGTATAGGGATATTGATAGAATTTGATAATAACATTCATCACGGTTTCCATTGTTTTAATTAAAACTATAACTTATCTTAATTTGTATTAAAGGCACACAGTATGTTAAAATCATGTGTGTTTTTAATTAAGGGTCTCTGCAAAGTTTTAACCCTCAAAAAATGCATGCTGGGAAGTATGCTAATATGCTGTTCCTTAAGAACTTAATTTAACAAGTTTAACGAGAACTCTCAGCAGTTCATTCATTCAGTTCATGAAGTCAAGTCAAAAGACTTTAAGTCAGATTAACTCAAGTTTATATCTTCAGAAATGCTCTAAAAATGTAAATGAGACATTTGAAGTTGAATTAACTTGAATTTAATACAACTTATTTATTATTAGTTAATTCCTGTAATGATATTTTACAATGTGGGATTTCAGGATTTTAATGATTTTACATTTTACTTGAAGGATTATAATCCTAGCTGTGTGGAGAATGCTTTGAAATCGCATTTGGACCATAAAATAGAAGAACATTTGCATCAATCAAATGTAAACAAAGCAGAAATTTTACAAACTTTTTGGTGGCTAGTCAAACATTTTTATCGAGGAGCGTTATTAAACTGGAATTTGGACTCAGTATTTCTAAACTTCTGGCTTTGTTTATGCATACTATCCATAGCGGATGTTTCATACTCAAAACAAGGGATTTTTGTGACGTATTCCTTTAAGGTGTGAAACTCAGTCCCAGATTGACTGTTGTGTTTCAGTCTCTTTGTTGTTTGGTATTTATGTTGTATTTTGTAGCCTGCTGGTGAGAATTCAGCCACACCTACACAGGGACAATTTACAATGAGATTTTACCCCTTTATGCTCTGTGAAATGGGAAAAATCTACTTCCAGCCTGCTCAGACAGACACATTGTATCTGCAAACCCTCATCTTTTTAAACCTGTGTAAATTTAGCCCGTTAGCCGGTCCCGTTCTGCGGAGTGAGGCTCTCCCAGGGACAGATGATCTCTTTGGCTTCCCCTCCTGCCCGAGAGGCGGATCGGTTCTCCTCATCCTCATCCTCAGACTCTATGGGGTAGATGCGACACTCTGGAGGAATATCCACTCTTATCTGGAAAAAGCTGTGAAAGGTCACAGAACACTTCTCAACATCATTATTATCTCTTTTCATCTGCACATTTGGTTTAAAATAGAACAATAAGTATGTGGTTAAAGTGGAATTTGTAGCCCTTTTTATACATACATACATTTTTAGAGGGACAGAAATTAATTGGTGAGTTAGTGTATAAAATCACTACAATTAAAGCAGCATCATTTATCCGATCTAATTATTTATGTGACTACTTTGGGGAGGTGGAACAAGCTCTTAACACAATATTAATGTATTATCACTCAAAATTGTTAAAGGGAACACCTCAGCGGACACTGAGCAACAAGTGTTTGTCATCTCCCGTTGAATATATAAGTCTTCTTTGCTCTCTTTCTATCTCTGGTTTGGTCTCAACACCTGAAGGAACTATCTGGCACTTCAGCTCCTAAATGCTCTGCTGTGTTCATCAGTTAATTGCTAACTTTGTCTATATGCTGTTTGCTGTTTCGCAAGTAACATTTAATGGCTTTATCAGAGCTTTTTCACTGAAAAAATCTACTTGCTACTGCTGGAAATTAGGTTAACGAGCACAGTGAGAGAGAACCAATACAGCTAAGTTGTGGGCTGTAAAACCAAAACAATGAGCTGAAAGACCCTAAAATGCTACAGCTAAGGGGAACTGCAGAGTTAGGTAACAATTATCTGTGGGTTAATTACAACAAGCGAAACCTTTCTCTATACACAGTCATTTCAACCATATTATTTGATATAAAGGTATTGGTGATTGTAGCTTTAAATTTGGTGTCAACTCCTTCGCAGTCAATGGAGTTGAGTTTGAGGCTGATAGCTACATTTCTGTGATAAACTAATGTTGCTCTAATTGTCTACAACACGCAGACATCAACAGACACTGTGAGGCCTCTACTTTTTAATTTTCAAACTTCAGGATCAAGAACATAAAAAGCTATTGGTTGTATTGTCTGTATGTTTGGGATCATTGGTGCATTGGGAACACCCTCAAACAACCTTAAAGCTAAAATCCAAATTGTTGGATTAACGCTGGAAGACTGAAAAGTTTTTTTTGTGCACTTTTGTAGGCGTCTCACACTCACTTGCCAAACCTCCTGGGTGGAGCCTGGCTGGGTTGGTCCGGGCTGATTGGCTGGATGCGGCTGCTTGTCCCAGCAGCTGAGTGGCATTTAGGCGACAAGCTGGCAAACATGGTGGAAGGGGTGCATCCCCGCTTCAGCAAACGCCGCAGGGAGAGAGTCATGCGAGACTTGGACACGTTTCCTCCTGAGAGGGGTCTAGTTTCAGGGTTCCCCTCACGCTCTCCTTCACCTGCTTCCACTCGCCGCTCAGAGGCAGAGGTGCTGTCTAAGGCCACGCTGATGGGGGACGGGCAAGCCGGGGTGTGGGTCAGGAAAGGGAGGGAGGGTGAGGCGGTCGCAGAAGGGGAGTCGATGATGCCGGAGTACACAGCGAGGTGGGGGACAGGGGTGGTGAAGCGACACAGCTGTGAGGTCAAAGGGCAAGAAGACATGAGTCAGCAAGAGGGGGTTTCTCTCCAAACACATGCTGTGAATTTTGGAAAGTTTTCAGCAGATGATTCCCTCCAACTGATGTTTCATACTGCCATGTAATGTGATGGATATTATAGGATGTTATCATATGATCTAAACTTAAGACCCATATTTTTAGCCAAGCTTTTTATTTTTTTAATGCTTTAATGCAAACCAAGTGTCCTTGGGTTGCATTAAAGGAGCTTAAAAACAAATCATTATTATTACAGTTACGATGATGAAGCACTATGAAGATTTACTTTACATATTAAAGTGCAACAAAAAATAATTTTCTTGATTAATCGAACAATCGTTTTAGGTGTCAAAAAATACCGAAAAAAATGCCAATTACAATTTCCCCAAACCCAAGGTAACATATTAAAAATGGTCTGGTTGCAAATTACTTTTAAGTCAATCAACAATTATTAATCAACTCAATAATTTCAGCTCTTATAGATATGTTGTAGTTCAGCATGTAAGCATCTATGGCTGGTGTTATCAAGGTTTTCTTAGAGAGAAAGAAAAAAGAAAGAAAGAAATATATCTGCACATCTGTCATCTATCATATATACTGTCTCTAATTTTAACTGATACTTGTTCAGCATTATTGCCAATAATCAGGGCAGACTCATGATCAATAATTTCAAGCAGACAGGGTTGACAATTCAAGGACAGCCAAGAAGAATGTGTGTGGTGACGTTAATGAAAACAGTGAATGACAACTCAGGACAAACGGATAAACATGAGGTGGTTTGTGGATTGTGATTTTATTAGCTTATGACTGATGACACAGAAAAACATAAAGACCAGTACAGACACACAGTACGACAGATGCATTATGGGAAACAACATGACAGACCACAGTTACAACGTTTATGGACAGAAATGTAACAGATGGTAACAGACGTCTCAAAATGTCCATTTGTCTTCTGCCTGTAATCAATTATCAATAAATCTGCAATGTGTTTAAAGAGTCAATTCACTAAAAATCACCAACATTTCTCACAAAGTCTCTGCAGTGTTTATCTCAAACTGTAAATAAGTGCAGGGCCAGATTACACGAGAGCTGGTGGTTGTGCAATGATTTTTGTTATTAGGGTGGACCTTTTAAAAGGGTCCTGTTTAACTCCACTATACATCTCCTACACCTAAATGTTGTCTATCTCCCTCTGGCTTTCATACCATGCAACTATAATATGATTTCATATTCAGTATTGCACATTCCCATTCCCAAAAACCACCACTTTCCACTTTACCTTGAAATAAACGTTCTAACAGTCTGTTTTACTATCAAATGCACCAACATGACAGTGGCTCACCAGATCAGGTTTGAATAATGAGGTTCTTTTTTGTGGCATGTTAAGGATGAAACAACCACAGAATCATAGTTTTTTTTTCCTCCACTGAAATCTGAATCTTTGACATTAGTATGGATACACATGTCTGTAGATGTTTGAATATCATTAAACCTGCAATAACTGAGATTTTACATGCTGTGAACTTTTAAATTGATATTGCGAACTTGTTAGCAAACAGTCACCTGTTTACACATCTAAAGATACAAAGCGACATTAGCATTCATCCGGAGACATGTAAGTCTAACATTTTCTCTCCTTAAAGGAATGTTTTGCTCTGCTTTGGGAAAATGTGGATCCTTATCTCCTAAATTCTCCGCTATGTTCAACAGCTAGTCAATAACTGGGTCTGCTGTTTGGTGCTGCAGGTTGTGTTAGGTAGCTTTTTAGAGCTCTTATGCTTAAAATTCTGCATGATGCTGCAAAAATAGTGCTATGAGAGCACTGAGAGTGAATCAAAAATTGTAAAGTTGGTCTGAAAGCCTAAATAATGAGCTGAAAGATGCTTTAAAGTTTTATAAAGCTGAGAGAAACTGCATTCATGTGGTAGTTCTCTCTGGAATCATCACTGCAAGCAACCTTTCACATTACAAATAATCATTTGATCCATAGTTAATATAAAAATATTGATTATAGCAGCTTTAAACTATAACTACAGTGGCTTTAAAATGTAGATATCATCAGTAATAAAATATACTACAGCTTTAACTCAAATGACTCCACTAAATCATTCAGTAACTTAAAGTAAAATGATGAGACTGCAGTCAGTATGCAAAGCTCATTTATCGCTGAGCATCATGTGTTTGTGTTCATCTCTTATGAGAAGGAGGTTTAACCGTTGCCTCCTTTTGTAGTTTGCTCATGACCTGTGTGATGTCTACTGGGGCACTGGCAGCCAGCTTGGCCTTCCGCTCCTCCTCCTGCTTCTGGAGGATGATGGGGCTGGGACAGGGCCGCCTGTTCTTTGCATTATGCTCCAACTGGGCGTCACTAGGGGATTAAGAAGGATGAAAAAGAGAGGAGAAAGGAGGAAAAGACAGTAAAAATTCAGTTTTTTACAATGATGAATGAAGTAGCTCCAGTGAGCTGCAGTGAGACCAATTATCAGCCAGAGAGATGAGAATTTGTGTTTTTCAGACCAGTGTCACTAATAAGTCACCCTTTGCTGCAAATATTTACACTTTTTTGTCTCCAAGTGTCTTCAGAAAAAGTGCCGTCAATTAAATGCAAAAATGTGGGAGTTTAAAGTGGCCACTTACGTAAAATTCTGCTCCACAGGATCAATGGCCCTCTTACTCATGTCCTTAAACACTGGAGATTTTATGTATCGACCGTATTTGTCCTTCTTCATGAGCATGTAGATGTGACTCTGAGCTGCGTCCAGGACGTATCTGTGTGGATGTCTCAGGGCCATCACGGTGATTTCCCTGGTCTTTCCATCAATGTTGATCCACCGAGGTGCACCACGGGCCAGGAATGTCCTGGGATCAAGAGAATAGCAGAAACAGAGAGGGTATATCTCACTCAAAACTAGTAATTATTGTTTTAATGCATATTCATCTATTACTAACATCAATTCTGTCCTACACTCTCTGCTCTCCCTTACGTTCTACCGTAGGCATTGCACCTTCTAACTTAAGGTTCACACTGATTTTTGCAAACAGGCCTTTATGTTCTCTGCCTCTGAAGCCTGGTCTGACGCTAGATCAGCTGATCCTGATTAAGGCATTTAGAAATATATTGAAGGGTTTAAAGGTGTATTGTATTTCTCCTGTCTGTTTTTTTAGAAATATTATTTTATGAGTTGCTACTGTATGCTTTGTTTTCTGTGTTTTTATTGTTTGCATGTTTGCTGTTTGAAACACTGTATTGCTGTTATCTTGGCCACCGCTCCCTTGAAAAAGAGAACTTGTAATGGGATGGGATGCAATGGGATTCACCTGGTTAAATACAGGTTTAAAAATTAATAATAAAATCTTTTTAATATTCCTGTGACTGATTAAAAATGTGAAATTAAAAAGCTTGACAAAACTGACATCTGCACTTGACTATATCATATCAAACCTCAACAGCCATGAATTAAGAGTCATTAGAGATGATTGATTGTATTTCAAACAGGGAAGAAATGATGACAGTACTTGTAGATGTGCTCGGCTTTCTCTTTCATTGTCGAAGCTGTTCCCCACTTCAGATCCTCGCAACCTTCCCAGAAAGCCAAGTTTTCACCTAAGATGGGTGAGAATGGAATACAATTGAATAGAAAAGAGAAGAACGTTACTGAGCTGATGTTCGCCTCTTCCAATGGCTGAAAAAATAACACTGTGTGATCAAAAATGAAGTTTTCGCTTCTGCAATCAGTCTTGTTAAATCTATTTAAAACAACCATCTTACTGCTGAATTCTTTCTTCAGGAAGAGTCTGAAATCATCTCGCCCTCGAGGGTCTGCGAGCAGCTCTCCAAAGCTGAACGTCCACTTCTCCACACGCATTCTAGTTGGGATTTCCGCACTGTGACACACACACACACAAAAATAAGGAAGAAAAAGAACATCTCTGAAACAACCATTTTTTATTGTAAATTCAATATCCATCAGTTGAATTTCAAATACCGGTGAAATTAAAAGAAATATGAATTATGTATCGTCCTCGGCTGACTCACGTGAGCATGTTCAAGGTCCACAGCGTGACATCGTCAGTGAGCCAGGGGTTGCTGGGAAGAACCGTGGAAAGGAAAGGGTCGTGGCTTTGGTAGGTGGTGCAGTATTTCACCAATCTGCAAAGAGGAACGTTGAAATTTGACCAATGGGACTGCTGTATCTTAACTACTGGAATATCTAGCTTAATATAACTAGCCATTTTCACAGCCCGTCAGTTCAGCCTCTGTCTAAAACAGGCTGTTTTAGACTAAATGGACGGCAATTTGACATCTTTACGAGAAGGAAGTAGAGGTTCAAAATTAACGTTTAGAGCAGGATGAAGCAGTGTCTTTTGACTTGCTCAAAGCATTTAAAATAAATTCACCTCAAGTTTTGGAACTTTGATCATGGTTAAAATAAACATCTGACTTTATAACAGTATATAAACAACATAAAAGTCACATAAAACATGACATATCTCCTGTAGTGTAATTTCACTTAAAGTTATGTCCTGCTGCATCAGTACACATTACAGAAGGAGTCACCAAATATGTCAAGTCACCACTAAATAGCAGCAAAAGTGGTACATTCCTGACCCCAATGGTACATGGTTAATAATAACTAAAGCAGCTTTTCTCTTTTGAAATGTTGCAACATAAATGTATTTCATTGAAGAAATGTTAATATTTGTGCACCTGTCTGTTACATAAACATAAAGCATAAAGCACAATTCTGGCAAATACCTCTTATTGAAATTAACAGGGAAAGTTAGGTCACTGGTCAATGAATAAGTAATTTAGGACTAATTTAGACTTCAGGTTTGAATCTACAGTTCTTTATATTTTTGCTATCTTCACTACCGGTCTGAATGAAAGAAATCTGAGCCTGAATGTCATGTGTTTGGATGCAGATCTAAGCCAAGCTGCAAATTATAATGAATCAAAACATTTTCTAGGACTATGCAGCTCTGGCATAAGCACGTGCCTACTGATACATCTTACAAAATGATCATCATCACACGCTAGCAGGCTGATAACATGATAGGAAGTCACTGAACCTACAGCTACTGTATCTAAATCACATCAAATCTCATCTCTGCATGACTTCCGCCTGTCCTACATTTGCAGGTCAGTGTGTTTGTTATTATGGGACATGCAGTATGATGCAGCCAATCTAAGGCAAACCTGTTTTGTCACATATATACTGTATGTAGGCAAACTGGAAATATGATGGACTAGCTTACGCGCCCAGGGCCACAGATGACTTCACTCTGGGCCTCATGATGGACTGCTGGGTAAAGATCATCTAGAGGAAGCAGAGGAGAGATAACGGCTGTAAAAATGCTATCACTGCTTAGATAACAGAAACAGGTTTAGAGGAGAAAAAAAGTCAGAGAAAGAAAGAGAAAGAAAGAGTGGACTGCAAAATCTCACTTACGATTCTTTCGTAGAAGTCGGGCGTTTTTGTCTGGAGGAGAAAAATATATTAAATGTTATGTAACAGATTATGTGTCAAATCACAGGTTTTAAATCTATATCTGCAGACACAAAGTGGAATATTGTGCTGTGTGCCTCTGTGTTAGTGCTCTGATACTTCAATGTTTTTGTGGACCATTGTGAGTGTTAAGACTACATTTTGAATGATTCTTCAAAAGGGCTGTTTGAGGGATAAAATGATTGCAAGCAGGTTAAGTGATGGCCAAGATTTCTGTGTGTGTGTGTGTGTGTGTGTGTGTGTGTGTGTGTGTGTGTGTGTGTGTGTGTGTGTGTGTGTGTGTGTGTGTGTGTGTTTGTGTGTGTGTGTGTGTGTGTGTGTTTGTAGGTGTTCATAACCATTATAAAAGTCTGGATACAAAAAGAGGTGAGCCATGAGAAATGCCTGCAATAGAAAAGAAGAGAAGAGGAGAGAAGAGAGCGTAGGACAGAATTTATGTTAGTAAAAGATGAGTTTAATGATTGGAACAGCAGACAGGGAAAGGAAAAGGAAGATAAGTAGCACCTAGATCCATGCATTAAAGCCTCTTATTGAATATAAGCTGATTGGCAGGAATTATGTTCATACAGGTCATGTGGAGACTCACCTGTTACCTCGACTGAGTTAGGATCTACTCGTCTCTCCAGTCCATAGTCCATTGAACTCACTGTCCCCGGCTACACACACACACACACACACACACACACACACACACACACACACACACACACACACACACACACACACACACACACACACACACACACACAATTATACAATGGATACCAAAGGACTAAAGCAGATGGCTGTTTTACAATGCTAATCATAGGCTGCTAATGTGTCACACATTTCTCGACCACAAGGGACGACAGGAGGCCACTCAAATGTAAAATGTGATTTAAAAAAAAAAAAATGTATTCACACTTGGATATTATAAAAACATCTTCAAGTTATTTGTTTGTTTCCAACAGGGGATTTAAGCATTGATTGAGTGTAAATCACATTTACTGGTAAACAGGATAAATATATCTCTGAGAAATGATTGAGTTTTATGAATGTGTGGAGTATGGAGCTGTCAAGTGAGCAAATAAGTATATATTAAAATTTCATGTTATTTCAATGCTAACAAAATCTCTTCTTTTCTTTTTGTCACTTTCAGCTACAGCACACACAGCGTAAACAAGTTCTTAGGCAGACAAAGTGAAATAAAAACGAGACTCTGAAAATAAAACTGCTGTAATTTTTTCTACAGGAGGGCTAAAAGAATATTATAGCTTTTGAAAAATAAGCTTAATTACTTGCCAGGATTAGATTATTACAGCCATTACAACCGCTCTAATGCCCGTGCATTTAGCACCAAAGTGGAACCACAAGGTGACTAGCTTAGCTTAGCTTAGCTTAGCACAAACACTTTAAACAGGGGGAAACAGCTAGCCAGGCTGTATAAAGTTTGAAAATATACCTACCAACATTTCTAAAGCTCAACACTAAAGCCTTTTAGCCTTAAATCTAACACATTAGCATCCCGTGGTGTTAATTAATGTGTGTTCTCCCTGATGAATAAAAAAAAATGAATTGAAGTACAATACTCCTGAACTGATCTGGCCACAGGTTTGCAGTGTAAATTTGTTTTAGGGAATTACTTTTAATTAATTTACTTTTAATTCATTAATTAGGGAGTTAAAATACAATGGCACCATGTAAGCACAATATAATAAAATATAATAAAGGGAGAGACAGTGCTTCAAGATTATGTTATTATCATTATTATTATTTCAGCTTACATTTACAGTAATTGAGTGTATTTGTATATAACTTATATCATTTGTATTTAATCATATGATCACGAACCAGCTGGCACATAGTGGCTCTTTGGGGTCATTCGATGTTCGGTGGCAGCTGCTCCAGTTTTCTCGGTCCAGCGTCACAACACCGGGTGAAACTTAGACTCATGATCCCGCAAGCAAAGAGGTGCAAACCACTGCACGCACATTTTCCTACGCAGTGTGAAATATTAATCAGTAGTGCCCTTTTCCTCCGACGGACATGTAACGGTAATGAGGCATCATGGGTAGAGATAATGAGATACCCTGGGAAGTATAGAGGTGGAGTGCAATTTATTTTCAGACTTCTATGTCTGCTGGCAGTCCACTGATATGAAGCTGTATCCTGCGCTCACAGTACAAGTCTGACAACCGTCTGTGTGTGTTTGTGTGTATTCTCACCGGCGGTCTGTGAACCACCCAGTAGGCTCTCTCCTGGCATTCGAACACCACGCGGTCCGGCTTCTTTCTTTCCTTCGCAGCCCTAAAAATCACACAGAGAGCAGAATTGTAAAACACCTTCTTGATTTTTAAAGCTGAGTGATGCCATTGAGTCTCTTCCAAACACACCTACCTGTACTGCTCTTTAGCTTGCATCACTATGAAATCCCATTTATGATTCATCCACTTGTGAATACGGTTGTACTGCTCCTGAGGACATGAAATAACACAATAAAGTTCTATATACTACAAGTCTTGCTGGAGTTTTGGCCTCTAGAGGCTTTTTTCCCTCCTCCGTGCAGTTTGGAAGTAGATGTGCCAAAAAAACCTTCTCTGCTTCTAAGACATAAAATAACACCTCAGTTAATGCCAACCAACAAAAATAACTTATAATTGGGTATTCTCTCCGTGTTGCTCTCACCTGCTCATGCAGTTCCAGGATTCCTTTCTTACGTATGTTTCTTTTCGCCAGGTAGATTGCTTAAATGATTAAATAAAAAAGGTGCGTTAGTCGAGTGTCTGGAGCAGAGCGGGATGTAAAATGCGCAGTCATACTTACCATAATCTGTATCCTCAACGGGCAACTGCTGTGTAGGCCAGAAATATGGTGTCTGGAAAGGACAAATGGCAGAATCTAAGTTATTATATATATTGTACGTGTTATTCTGAGTTGGATTTATTTTGTTACAAACCAGAACAAACATTATTAAAATGTATCATCGCTCTGGAGACCAAAACCAGATCAATTTAAGGTCACAAAATGCTCCTCTGCTTGCTTCTGCCTTGTTCTAATCATCTAATATTAAACTATTTTATCTTCTAATTGTACATTTTGCATGTTAGAGCAGTTTTTTGTTTTTTTCAACAACAACTATTCTAATTATCTTTTATGTAATTTATCAAGCAGACATCTTCAGGTTCCAGTCCCTCAAATGTGAGTATTTTCTACTTTGCTGTGTTTTATATCATTAAAGATTTTCTTTGGTTATTAGACTTAAAGTTATAGTTGTATGAAAAGTACTATACAAATAAAGTGTTATTGACTGATTGAACTCCAGTATGATTACAGATCGTATTTAACGGCAACAAAAAGTGTAGAATCAGAAATTTGCACCTAATGAAAACTACCAATGGACTGCATGTGTAAAAATGAAACATAGCAGTGGGTAATATTATACCCTATTAACAACTGTACCACAAACAATGTGTTAAAAATCTTAAATGTTTGTTAGTTTTGGAAAACGTCTGTGATCCTTCATCAGATGCTGGGAGTGTTTGCAGCTTTTAAAATAACCCAAGACAAGAAGTTTTTAAAAAAGGGAGCTAAAAATTATAAAACGATTTCTGCACAGTATGTGGCTCCCCTGGGTTTAAAGTTGGGCCAAAAAGTCTGAAATGTGAGGTGTGTTTACCTGGAAGCGATAGAGAGATGCATCTGGTTTAATCACTAAGCGTTTGTGGTGTATTAGAGGGTAGATGTATCCCAACGACACCAGCATAGAGCCGAAAGCCCTCGCCTCTGGAAACAACAGGCAGAGAGTTAATTGAATTAATTTGGGCATGACTTTAAAACCCATGAAGTACAGACTACAGCCTCATCTCTCACCTTGTGCGTCTATTTGGAATCGTTCCTCTAACCAGGCGACTATGTCTTCACCTGCGGGAAAAAAAGATGCAAATGACAAGTGTGAGAAGACAAAGCATCTGTAAAAATAAAATAAATAACTAAATAAATAAATAAATAAACACATCAGACAAAAGCAGCTCTGACAGCAAACAAAAAGGAATAAGTGCTGTGAGTGTTTGTGAGGTGGGTGTGCGCCGCTAAATGCCAGACCCCTCTCTGATATACCACTACTGACTGTGCTGATAGTTTGTGAGCCTCTCCAGCTAATGTGAGGAGACAGATGGAGGGAGGGAAGAGGAGGAGGAGAACAGGGGGTTTGTGGAGGAGGCACAGTGAGAAACAAAGGGAAGAGGAAAGGGAAGGAGAGGAGAGGAGAAAAGAGGAGAGACTAGATGGTTAGGGTCAGGGTAGGAAAGGAAATGAAAGGGAAGGGAAGGTGAGATGAGATGAGATGAGATGAGATGAGATGAGATGAGATGAGATGAGATGAGGAAAGCAAAGAAAGATGAAGGGAAGACAAGGAAAGGAGAGTAGTAAGGGAAGAAAGATAAAGAAAAGGAAACAACAAGAAAAGAGAAGAGGAGTGGGGAGAAAAGACAAATAAAGAACATTGAGGGTAAGAAAAGGAAAAAAGAGGAGAGGTGACATGAGTATAAAAGTAAAGAAAGATGAAGGTAAGAAAAGGAAAGGAGTTAAAGATAAAGGATAGGAGAGAGAGAGTGAGCGAGAGAGAGAGAGAGAGAGAGAGAGAAAAAGAAGAGGAGAGGTGAGAAAGGGAGAGTAAAAAATGTGATGGGAGAGGAGAGGAAGGGGAGGGGGAGTAAAAGAAGAGGAGAAGAAAGGAAAAATGATAAAGGGAAGTAAAGAAGGGCAAGGGAAAAGAAAAGAGAACATGAACAAATGAAAAAAATGAAAAAGAAAGTAAAGAAAGAGGCAGGTAAAAGAGAAGAGGAGAGAGGAAAGGAGAACAAATTAAAGGAAAGTACAATAAAGGAGAAAAAGAAGGGGAAAGGGAAGGAAAGAAAGACGAAGGTAAGACAAACAGGAGGAGAGAGGAAAAAAAAGAAAGATATAGGAAAGGAAAGAGGAAACAAAAGAAAGAGGAGAGAGGAGAAGAGGAGAGGCCTGTTTACTCAGTTTCATTGATTCAGCTATTTTAACCAGCCTGACGTAGAACTCTAGGTTCCCTCTATTCCTCTCCTCCTCCTCCTCCCCCTCCTCCTCCTCCTTCCGCTGCCCGCCTCGCTCAGTTTTTCTCTCTTGTTTCTGTCTCTGTTACTTGCTCTTGCCTGCTCAATCATCCTCCTCCTTCACCTCCTACTTTTTTCCCTGTCTCCGACTCCGAGACCGCGGGGGTTGTCATGGAGATGGGATCTGTAGCTCTCGAGTTTTGAAGCGCAGAGCTCTGGTATCATCCAGTGAGACCACACAGGCACAATCACTCAACCAGCCGCTGAATAACATCAAGTGTGTACCGTACGTGCATTCATCAGCGTTTTACATGTGTGTGTGCGTGTGTGTGTGTGTGTGTGTGTGTGTGTGTGTGTGTGTGTGTGTGTGTGTGTGTGTGTGTGTGTGTGTGTGGCCTCCTCACCAGCAATAGCGTGCGGTATTGTTGTGATGACCAGCCGCTGAGGCTGCGACTTAACCCCTGATTTGGGATCCTGCATCTCCAGCAGCACCTTCTCTGCCTGTGAAGGAACATCATAAGGGGGTGAGAAGAGGTTACCATGACAACTGATCGTGGGGGGGCAGAGGTCACCGTGCCAACAGGTTGCTTTGACAACAAGTTGTGGGAGCAGCCTTTATGAGACATACTGGGTTATGGATTAGGAAAAAAAACAGGTTAGATGTATTAAAGATTGGAACAATTGCTTCTAATTGCCTATTAAGGCTCACTATTCACTACTTTCAATCACACAAATGCAATTGATTTAGTGGTTAGCTGATTACCTTAACACTATTTCTGCTTTTTAAGTTCAGAAACAACAATAAAAATGCAATTAAGAAAAAACTATGAAAATGGGAAATCTGAACCATAACGGTGCATTTAAAGATGGCAAAAGGTGAGTTGTGGGGCTTGTTTCATGCCCTGATCTAATTGCATTTGTTTGGCTTGTGTGGGAGGTTTCTGTGGTGAGTCACTGCCCTAAACAACGTCTTAGTTATCTCATCATCCGATCCCACAGCTCAGGTGTGTACTGGGAAAGCAAGGAATAGTGTGGTTAAATAATTCAGTTTGTGTGTTTGAATGTGTCAAAGAGAGTGAGTGAGTGAGTGAGTGAGTGAGTGAGTGAGTGAGTGTGTGTGTGTGTGTGTGTGTGTGTGTGTGTGTGTGTGTGTGTGTGTGTGTGTGTGTGTGTGTGTGTGTGTGTGTGTGTGTGTGTGTGTGTGTGTGTGTGTGTGTGTGTGTGTGTGGTTGATTCCTGAGACTGTTTGAAGTGGCTTTGTGCTTTGAAGTCATCCTGGACAGGCTATAAGCCACAGGCTGAGCTGGACCAAAGTGGGCTTTCATGGGCCAAAACACGAAGTTTTCCTGGAAATAAATTCTCTGTCAGCATTCCCCTGGAGAGCGGAGCATAGTGAGTTGCTGTGGGTCAATAGATTCTAGACAAAAAAAATATTCTGTTAATGATTAAGCTTTTTTTTCTTAATTACTTCCTCCGCAGCTCCTCTAATACCAGGAGTTACTACAACTATGAACATGCAGCTCCTTATATGAACCAATGTGAAATGTGAGATAATGAATCGAGCCCCCACTTTGGCCACGGGACCGGGCTGCGTTGTTTTCCAATACACAAGCGCCTGGATTAACTTCTTTCCAGAGGCTGGTTGGTGTAGATGGAAGCACTGATACTGATCCAGGCTTAATGCTTATTAAACTGAATGACCTTATCACTGTGAAGAGGTTGCAACAAAACACACTCTAACATTTAGTGTGACAGACAGATAAAGAGTGCCCCCTGAAACCAAGATGATTTGAAGCATTTTGATGTATTGTCACTCAGTTACAAGCATTTCTGAATGCTTGATGCTTGTGAGGTGTTATTTTTTGTCACTGGTTGTAATTAATTGGGTGACAAAAATTCAGATTTTTTTTGAATGCAGACTTGAAGCAATACAGGTTGTGTTGCATTTCTTTAAAGCATAATGCAATTAAAATGGTACCTGTCTATCCTAAAATAAAAAATAAAATAAAAAGACCAAAAGCATCAGGAAAGGGATTCCTCTGAGGATCTGAAGAGAATACAGATTGTTTTAGAGGCTGATATAATATGATTGCAGCCAGCTTACAGCAGACCACAGCACCAGAAACATTGCGTTTACAGGATCCATAGTGCGTCTGCAGGTATTGTCTATAAGCCCTGAGCAGATCTGTGATGACCACTGACATAAAGGGGGAAAGCCTACCTTTTTGAGACATGCCATCCGTGGTCGATACCTCTGTCCATGATCCCCGATAGGGTTTCTTATAGTCATGATGCCCTGGTGCTCTCCACTCCCTCACACACGCACACTCACACTCACACACACATACACACAGAGAGTCAGTGCAACTGTCGCCTGTGAGCTGTGGCTGTGTCGTGTGTAGGGATGCTGAAGGGGAAGTGTATGATCAATACCGGTGCTGCCTTCAAGTGCTCCCCACCGGCTCCAGCTTTGGTTGGTGGGAATTTGAAAATGTGTTGTTACAATCTGATTTGTCGAATTCAAATGTATATTATAACGAAAGTAATATTGACCTAGCGGGTTTGTTACGGAAATTGACAATAGAAACATATAGAAATGTGAAGACGACTTGATTGCATTTCCCAACATTTCCCAACTTAATGGTCTTTACGAGTGTGTTATAAAATCAATTTTTCTCCATTAGCCTTGAACGCAACAAACTTAAAGCGAGAGAGGGGAATTGACCAATCAGAGCGCTGCTTTCGCTGTGAGAACCGTTACCAGAATGAGCCACCAGAGTGCGACATGGAACCACCATTCAACTGTAGCTAATGTTGCGATTTATTTTACTAACTTAATTCACAAATTATAATTTATTTTTTTTAAAGTTAAACCAACATAAAGTGTTTAAATGTTGTTATAAACTCTGAATAAACTCAGATATATTAGTTCATAAGTGTGTAATTGCGTCGCTACGACCGTTAGGACACATCATTACTTTCCAACTGACGTTTTCATACGCAAACCTCGACGTTAATGTAAGTTTTTCGACATATATGTAACTAATAATAATAAAATCTAGTGTTTGTGTGGGTCAACAAGACATAAAAAGGTTAAATGTTAAAAGTGTACCTAAGATTTAATGGTGAACAGTAAGAGGCACTACTTCCTGAGTTTAGGGAAGGGGCTTGGTCCCGTGCCTGCGCCCCGCCGCCGCGACCGCGCATCAAAATTAGCATCGATGAAGTTTGTGCGAACATGGCGGATTTCCTGCCGACCAGGTCCGTGTTAAAAGTGTGTCTGCCCGTCTGCTTGTTGAACAACGGCGAGGTGGAACAGCTGAGAAAGTCCAAAGAGATCGACAGATGTCTCTCCCGGGACAAAACCTATGTGAAGCGGCTTGTGAAGATCCTGCTGCTCGGCGCCGGAGAGAGTGGCAAGTCGACTTTCCTCAAACAAATGCGGATCATCCACGGCCAGGACTTCGACCATCAAGCCCGAGAAGACTTCAGATCTACAATATACAGCAACGTTATCAAAGGTATAACTTTTCGGCAGGGTGTTTAAAGTAGAAGATGGGAAATTGGGGGTTGGTTTGGCCGCGATAGAAAGGCCTCAAAAGAAGTTTCCACATCTGTTTAAGCAGGCAGGGACACATAAACAGAGTACATCTGCTGCTGGCACACCCATAAGAGCCATAGCAGCACTGACATAACACTATAGTTTACTTTGTTTTTTAAAGTTGTACAATTCCCATTCAAGAGGCAAGAAATTTCAAATATTTCATAGGCGAGTTTTGTTATTGCTCAACAACTACTAACCTAGGGATGTATGTAGCTAATGGAGGGCAAGCCTCTCTAGTGCATTTTACTCTTAAGTCCCCTCTTACCCTTTGTATGTACAGAGAGTACACTAAGTAATAAAACCCCTTATATCATCATAGTTTAATCAATAACTCACAGAGAGTCACGTCAAAGTCACTATAAGCTTTACAAATGTATTTAGATATCTTATTTTATTTAGAGCTGCAACCATTACTCCAATAATCCACTAGTTGCCAGCTATTTTGATAATTTTTTATGATTATAAAGTCAAAAAATCCTCTGATTCGAGTTTTGTTATGCTCAACTACTAATCTGGGGATGTATGTAGCTAGTGGAGGGCAAGCCTGTAGTGCATTATACTCTAAAGTCCCCTCTTACCCTTTGTATGCACAGAGAGTATACTAAGTAATATAACCCCTTATATCATCATAGTTTAATCAATAACTCACAGAGAGTCACGTCAAAGTCATATAAGTCACTATAATCTTTACAAATGTATTTAGATGTCTTATTTTATTAAGGGCTGTTGTACAATTGCCATTCAAGAGGCAAGCAATTTCAAATAATTCATAGGCGATGCAAAACCTGGGGCTGCAAGGGGTCTGGGGGTTCCTCTGCTATAAAAAACAAAAAGTTTTCCATTTGAATCCAATTTCCTGTATTTTCTACATACATTTAGGGACTATGGTGATCCAAAATCCAGGAAATAATTACGTTGGTCATAATATTCCTCCAGAAAAGTATAGTGGCACCTACTTAGACTGGTAAAAATCTGGACCGGATTAATTCAGAGAGGCCAAAGTCTCTTTAAAAACACAGATTCAGAATTGTGAAAGCTTTATTCTATTTGTGAAAATGCAATAAAGGCAGATTTCACTGTTTTCTTTTTCATATGTATCAAACTTTAGACCATGCAGGAATAGATAAAAAGAAAAGTGATTGTCCGTGGAGATGACGCTGTGCAGATAAAAAATAAAATACAAATAATAATAAATTAATTTGAAAGTGGGGGGGACATGTCCCTCCTGTCCCCAGTGGAAATTACACCCCAGTATGTAGCTAATGGAGGGCAAGCCCGTAGTGCATTATACTCTAAAGTCCCCTCTTACCCTTTGTATGCACAGAGAGTACACTTAGTAATATAACCCCTTATATCATCATAGTTTAATCAATAACTCACAGAGAGTCACGTCAAAGTCATATAAGTCACTATAAGCTTTACAAATGTATTTAGATATCTTATTTTATTTAGAGCTGCAACCATTAATCCAATAATCCACTAGTTGCCAGCTATTTTGATCATTTTTTAAGATTATAAAGTCACAAAATCCTCTGATTCAAGCTCGTCAAATGTTAAAATTTCTGGTTTATTTAATCCTTAATAGCAGTAAAGTTAATATTTTTGGGTTATGGACTAAATAATACATTTTAGGACTTCATCCTGAGCTCTAAAAGAGGGTGATTGACATTGTTCATCCATTTTCTGACCTGCTCTACATGCAAAGAGCCCAGAGATAACTTCTGTTTTGATTTTTTTGCTATATAAATTAAAAATTGACTTGACTTTTATAGCTCAAACCACTATCAATACCCCTTAGTAACAGCCCTAATTGTATTATTCCTATTTGCAAGGTATTGCTGTACCTGTATCAGCCTCTTGTGCTTGTTTATGAGATAAATTAGTGTTATTTATACAGGATTAAATGATAGGTAATAGGAACATGTTGCAATTTTCCAATCATTACTCTTCTAGAAATATTTATTATATATGATTTTATATTGGTGACTGTGACACCTTTACAAGCACATCCTTGTTACATCCTGCTGCATCGCTGTTGGCTCACAAAAACAGGTTTGTAGGGCACCGGTGTTGTGTTATTTTTGGTTGGCAAACAGTTCAACTGCTGATCCAGCCTATCATCCACATACATGAGTTTCATTTCACTACAGGGGCCCCTCTCTCTCTCTCTCTTACATGTGATATATCTCTCTCCACCGCCTCCTCACTCAGGTATACGTGTGCTGGTGGACGCCCGGGAGAAGCTGCACATCCCGTGGGGTAACTCGGACAACCAACAGTATGGGGACAAGTTGATGGCGTTCGACACTCGATCAGCCAAGATGGCCAGTGGGCAGCTGGAGACGTCCGTCTTCTTGGATTACATACCCGCCATCAAAGCTCTGTGGGTGGACTCGGGTATACAAAACGCCTACGACCGTCGCAGAGAGTTTCAGCTGGTGGGTGGACGTACACACGCACACACACTGAAGTAGCCTTTACTGAATCATAATGGCGGCTCAGTGCTGATGAGAACTTTTCTTTACGTCACTCTAAAAACCAAACCATCTATTACCAAATCAGATAAGAGTTTTCAGAAACTCCGAGTTGCAACTTCATGAAAAGTCTAGACTTCATGAGCTGAAAGATGGAAAAAAAAAAAAAAAAAAAAAAACAGCAGAGAGAATAGAAAGTGAAAGTGATTTCCAACATAATTCATCCTCCCTTTCCTCTCTCTCCTCATATTTCTCGCAATGGTTCTCATTTCTCTGGCGCGCTCTCTCTCTCTCTCTCTCCCCGCCAAGCAGTCAAACATGTGATTTAGTCAGCTTCCTGTTTACACCTCTCCCCGCTCCTTATGTCTCGGCTGTCGGCATGCAAATTTTAACACGCGCTGTGACGTTTGCCCCAGAATAAAAAAGCTGTGGTCGATTGTACCGTCACACGTACTTTCTGGGGCCTTTCCTGTGCTTTCATTTAACCCAGGTAGCACTTTCACAACCTTGCTGCAGCTTTTTTTAATCTTCATATTTAGGTTGCTTTCAAGTGAGGTCATGCGAAGAACTTTGAGGGACCCCCACACACCTAATGAGCAGCAATTACAGCACACACACTTCTCCAAATTCAGTGATGAGACAAAAAGCTGCAAAATTATGTTTTTTTATTTATTTGTTTGTTTGTTTTGTTAGTTGCATAAGCCTGAACTTTTCTCAATGGCGTTTTGTTAGTCTGTCACACAGGCAGCTTGCTCTCAGTGTGCAGACAGAGAAGGGAATAAGAGTGATCAAGAGCAGGAATGTTGATCTGTAGTTAAACAGCTTTATGCTTACATACAGAGCCCAGGCTCTCCCACTCAGCGTTATTTGCACACAAACACAAGAGTGTCACACAACTCAAGTTACACAAGGAAACACACACACACACACACACATACATATATATATACAATCTGAGTGTGTGTGTGTGTGTGTGTGTGTAGGGCTGCAATTAAAGTTCATTTTCATGCATTTCATTTAAAAAAAAATGCTTCTAGAGTTCAAGTTGACATCTTCACATGTTCAAAACCAAATAATATAAAATGTATTATAATGTTGCAGCATTTTTGCAAGTTTACATGTTTTGCTTTTTAATCTCATCCTTCATTTACAGCCAGCGTACACCTGATTCACTACACATGACTACACACACGTAGCATTTACAGATTACTATACGCCTGAAATGATAAGTCGCTCGACAGGAAATTAATTTAATAGTCATTTATCAATAAAGATGTCAAACATTTCATAGTTCCAGCATCTCACATGTGATGATGTTCTGCTTTTTTGTGTCTTAAATGATAATAAATTGAATATTTTTGGACTGTTGGTCAGAAAAGAAACATCAGTTCAAATGCTGCGTAATTACGATGGTCATTTATAATTAATCTCTGATGCATTATAGACAGATGATTAACCAATAAAATGGTCAGCAGATTAAATGGTAATCAAATAATTATTAGTTAAGGCTAAGGCTGCAATTAACCAGCATTTTTTAGTTATAGATTAACCAATTTAGGTCTAATGTTTTATCTACAAAACATCAGGAAATAGGGAAAAATGTTAGTCACAGTTTCCTAGAGCCTCAGGTAGTAAAAGATATTCAATTTATTTTACTTTTAAAACCAGGAGAAGCAGCATCTGTCAGTCGATGTCACAGCCCCAGATTCATTCATACAATAATAGTTGCATTCAAAGTATGTTTTTTTTTTTAACATGCTAATCAAGGACTCCACTATAAACCTTTAATATTAATACATGATGAAAATATAAGATGATCTGTCAGAAGCTGTTTCCATTTTTCATTCTCCTTCATGTCAGCAAGAACTAATTTGTTTCTCTGCCGGTAAACCCATTGTGTCATTATATCCTTTTTTAATTTGCATCACAAGTCACACGTGCCTTCAGGCTTGCGTGTAATTATTTAAAACAAACTTACATCACAGTGAAAAACCACAAAATGGCTCGTATCACCTGGTGAAGTACAAAGTTCACCAAGTGTCAGTGAAAAAACAAAAAGAAACAGCCATAAATCTAATATACCTTCTTCTAACATGGGAACTCCTTCCTATCCTATCATAATGATATTAAAAACACACACACACATAGTAGAGCGGCTATGTTTCATGTGAGTGAACATAGTAACATTGTTATATCATGTTATCTTTTTAGTTTTGCTTTTTAAGAGCACACTCATGTAAACTGAAGGCGTAGTCATGCGGCAAAAATGAACAGAAAGAGCTTGACTGATTGCTGTTCTTGTTTCGCTTCTCCTTTTTTCTTTTTCTTTTTTTTCTTTTTTTTTTAATGGAGTTGATTTTTTTTCTTTTTTGTCTGTTTTGGTGATTTCAAAACCATCAGTCCCTTCAGATTAGAGCTTCTTTTTTACTGAAGGTAGTATCTACTCTCCTGGTCGGTTTGGTTTTTAGCAGCAGCAGCAAGCACACAACATTTAACCATTCCTCCATTGTGTAATCTTAGCCTAGAACACACTCCCCACGTGGGTGCACACACACACACACACACACACACACACACACACACACACACACACACACACACACACACACACTCTCACATGCACGCGCACACACAGGTTTTTCAGGTCAGGTTGGTTATTTTAAAAAAGATCAAAAGGTGAGTACAGAAGCTAACAGTGGAGAGGGGGGCTGGGGTGATGCATGGCATTAACACATGCAGAAATGAAACCTGATCAATCACTACGAACGACATTTGAATTCTTTATAACGAGGGCGTCGGTTTATTGTGTCATTAATGCAAAATATACCTGCGAAACAGCCCTGAGAATGCCCTCACCGCAGAGACACTGTGGGACGGAGGGAAGATGACAAGAGAGATAAGTTTGTGTTGTGCTTTTTCCTGCAGTCAGTTTTTGGGTTATGCTGTGTACAGGACACACACAGATAGATAGAGGAATGCATGCCTCGTGTCTGGGCTTGCACTCATTTTGCATGAACAGCGTCAGAATGGTCTAGAAAAAAAAACACCCCTACACACACACACACACATACTGACACACACCAAATCCAGCCACACTTCTATACATCAAAGACACGCTTACCAACATGTGACTACTGCAGTACGAAATACTTTGCATCCTGCCTTCACCTACCGAGAGCAGAGTCAGCAATCAGCCACACGCACAATTTTGAAAAAGAGGGGAAAAAAGACAGATTACCTGCGTGTGTGTGTGTGTGTGTTAGCTCTCTGTCAATACGACACAGCCACAACCACAGATGTATTCTACTCGAATGCACTGACAGTGAATATGCACCCTCACGTTAACCTCCTCCACACTTATTATTGTTGCCCCCCTTTCTGTGATTAATATCTAATGAATTGTGAAGAATTAACAGGAATTCCTCCTCTGTCCTGTCGCAGGGTGAGTCTGTGAAGTATTTCTTGGATAATCTGGATAAGCTTGGCGACGCGGTAAGTTGTTTCTGCTCACACTGATTAGTTACAATCAGTCCTGTTGATATTATACTTAATATTGCAACACGTCTAGACTGTTTTTAATTTAACACGAGCACACAAACAGCTAAGATTGTTGTTCACCACTGAATATGCTGATGTTTTAACACGAGGTCACCTCTGCCCTGACTTTTAGTGTTTTTAATAGATATTTTATGTATTAGAAGAATTTATGTTGCAAAACAAAATGTTTTTCTGTTATTTTCCCTCAAATTATTATACAATATCTATCTTTTTAAAGAATATTTTTCGTGATTTCCCCAACAAATCTGCACTTCTTCTTCTCTGTTTTCACTAATCTTCTATTATATACATCCAATGTGTAAAAATTTAAAAAGATTAATAACTTAGCAAACATATTTTTAGTGTTTTTAATAGACATATGTATTAATAGGATTTATTTTTTAAGAGTAAATGTTTTTCTGTTATTTTCAAATTACTGTACAATAACAGTTTAGTATCATAGAGGAATAAAGAAACCAGAAAATATTCATATTTTAGACGCTGAAACAAGATCATTTTAGCAGAATAGTTGCACTTCATTTTCTGTGTATCAACTAATCATTACAGTTCTGTTTATATTAAACCAGCTCCTTCATTAAGGAGAAGATTACCAGCAACACTTTATCTTTAATAAATATAAACACTCACTTTTCTTTTAAATTATGCTGGGGTTTTTTGTTGATGAGAATATTTGAGATTATATTTTCCTAAACTCAAAAATGTACCACAAACCCACAAACAATGAATGACAGACTCTTTGGATTTAAAACAAATATCAAGAATATTGATATTATATTTATTTAGTTTAATTATGTTATGTGTTATTTTATTTTGTGTCTGCGCCTTCAAACATGTTTCCTCTGATCTTACTTTACATCCAACGTTCAAGCTTCAGAGTTTTCAGCTATAATCCAGTTATAAACTAAAGATGTTAAACTTGCTCTAGTGACTTTTATTTTCTCCATGGATGAAAGTATGGAGGCTTTTTTCAATTATTTGTTTCCTTTTCCTCTTCGCCTACATGCTCATGTTCTGTCTTACTGTCGTGATAGTAACGTTTCATTTAGCAGAATCTATCACTATCTATCTATCTATCAGGTTGTTGAGGTTTTGTATTCTTTCTAGTGTTCTTTCCATTAATCTCATCGCATTCATAATTGTGACGTCTGCCTGAGCAATTATATAACCGCAAAAGAGACTGTGTGTGCGCGAGAACTTTTGGTCATCTATGCGCAACGAGCAGAGATACTTCACAGACTGCTCTCACTCTCTGAATACTCACTGTAATTGTAATTTTGATTTAATTTAAACAGCTACAGTGCGCAATAACACATTAACCTTGTATAAAACAAGGAGAGATGCATTGCACCGGGTTTTTAGCAAGTTGTTATTTTCCACCTGTAGTCCCTGAAACATGTGCAGTGCCTGGTCACATGACTTGCCGGTGTGCAGGTGTAAATGGACGCTAACGAACAGGACGATACTGAACCAGTGGCCAAATAGAAAACAAATAAAACAAAACAAAAAACCCCGACCTCTGCCATATGGCGATATTTTGGATTTAAGCTTAGCAACATAGAGCAGAAAGTCTCTACGTCACGCAGCAATCAGCACCTTAAAACAGCACAAAGAACTAATAAAGAGACAACAAGTGACAAACAAAGCATAATAATTATAAATGTGAGGAGTGTACGGTCGTTATGACAACAGATAACGGTACTAACATTGTGAAAGCGGTGGAGCTTAGTCAATGGACTCGGTTCCAGTGTTTTGGACTTCACCTTGCTTAGTGGTAAGTTAGATTCGCAAAATCATCAGTAATGATACACTCATGATACTATTTAGTTTATTATATAGCAGTCATAATCGCAATACTTCCCACAATAATCACTTCTTCAGCAAATCGTTCAGCTCTACTTTCTATATGTATTTATGTTGACTTTTCCCTCATTGTGTGTTTTCCGTCTCTCCACCAGCATTACCTTCCAACCCAACAAGACATCCTGCTGGCCCGCAGGCCCACCAAGGGGATCCACGAGTATGACTTTGAAATTAAGAACGTGCCTTTCAAGATGGTGGACGTGGGAGGGCAGCGGTCAGAGAGGAGGCGCTGGTTCGAATGTTTCGACTCCGTCACCTCCATCCTCTTCCTCGTCTCCTCCTCCGAATACGACCAGGTGAAAACTCTCGCTGCTGCCGCCGCTGTGCCGAACGCCCCCATCTCATTTCCTCTTGCAAACGAGCAAGCACTCACGCCCGAGATAGGCTGATAAGTGGGCACCTTTAATCAGTTTGTTCTCGCAGATAATGTTTGATGACTTTTTGATAATTTGCTGCGTCTAAATGTGCACGCAGAACTCTACAAACAGAATTAACAAATTATATCTCAATCTCAAACTATTATGTTACCATCACACACAGTTTGGACACATAGGCAGGTCATAATTCAGGGTACCATTTAAAATAATTCATATCAAATGAAATGGCAGTTTCTGATGCATTGTATTATCCATCATCTTTACATTAGGAAGACGCTACAAACGCACACACATATGTTCGGTACATTTATTTTATTTGAACACATACTGGTTAACATGCTCATCATTCATTTTGAAAAATGATGATGATTTCTTTTTTTTTTTAGGAAAAAATGCTAAAATTCTCTCATTCCAGCTTCTTAAATGACAGAAAACTGAATATCTTTGGGTTGACAAGACATTTTAGGTGAAGTCTTGTGCTTGTGTGAGATGCTTTTCAACTTTTTTTTTTCACAATTTTCTTATTTTATAGATTTTTTATGGACCAAACAATCAATAAACTGAGAAAATAATATTAGATTCATTAATTGGTAATGAAAATAGTCATTAGTTGCAGCCGTAAAGATTATACTGATATTTTATTACCGTTATATATCAACAAAAACACATTATATAAACCCTTTTAAACAAGATTAATTAAATGGTTATTAGATAATTATGACCGTTAAAAGCACTGAGCAGAACTTTTTACAGCTCTTCTAATGGTGACGCTGTGTCTAAATGACCTTACACTTTATTTTTACTACTACATTTCAGTATTTTCATTTAATTACTCACCACTTTTAATTACTTGTTACTTATCAGCTGAGTATGTACTTTGCGATGAGTATAACATTCAATAAGCTAAAATCATCTGATAAGAAATGCCCAGAGACCTTTTTGTAGTAAGTTGCTCCTTCTCTGTCTCTCTCTCTTTCTCTCTCTCTCTCTCTCTCTGTCTCCATTAATTTCCTGTCCTCTCTCATTAAAAGCCCATGAAATGAAACCAAATATAAACACTCGTGCGGTATCTGCACTTCTGAATTACACCATGGGGGAGTTTTTTGTTTTGTTCCGGTAATAGTCGCACTCAAATAGCAAAGTACCCAACAAATGTCCCCCACATGATTTACATCTGGTCCGCCGGTCGTCTTCCAGTGTCGCTGTGACTCACTCGGAAACCAAAACACTCCCAGTCAGTCAATCAAACTTGACAGCAGGGGCTCCTCCCGCTCATTATACGAGCCTGGCTAACCTGACTGCTGTGGTCGAGCAAAACAGACAACAAGACAACAGCTCAGACACTGCCAGAAAACTGCTGCTCCTACTGCGCATGATACGACAGACCTGATTAGATTTTTTTATGGTTCATGGCTGAGAAGAAGAAACCAAAACCAACATCCTGCACCAAATGGAGATTAAATGCATGTCATTACATCCCAACCTCACACAAACGCCAACAAGACCTGACAGGATGTATCATGATAAACAGGGAACGGTGCCGTTCAAATTCTGTATGCAGCTTTTGTTTTTGTTTCTTTCTCTTTTTTATTACTTTGACCAAATCTACAGTACAATACAGTATCAGCAGTACTAGTATAGAATAGAATAGATCTTTATTGTCATTGCAAGTATAAAAAAAAAGATATATACACACAACACTAATACACACACGCACGAGCCAAGCATAACTCACCCATTCCCATGACCACATAACATTTATGCCCAGGAAAAGTTTAACCCCTCTCTTGTGTCTTTCAGGTGTTGATGGAGGATCGGCAAACCAACCGACTCCGCGAATCACTCAACATCTTCGAGACCATCGTCAACAACCGCGTCTTCGTCAATGTTTCGATCATCCTCTTCCTCAACAAGACGGACCTGCTGGAGGAGAAGGTGAAGAGCGTTCCTATAAAGGACTACTTTCCCGACTACACCGGCCCCGAGCACAGCCTGCCGGACATCCAGGCGTTCATGGTGGAGTGCTTCCGGACCAAGAGACGCGACGCCACCCAGAAACCCCTCTACCACCACTTCACCACGGCCATCAACACGGAGAACATCCGTCTGGTGTTCCGAGACGTCAAGGACACCATTCTCCACGACAACCTCAAACAGCTCATGCTTCAATGACACCTGTCAACCTGTGAAAGTAATAAGAGGACCTGAAATGGGGACAAAACCACCCCCCTTGCTCCTGGAAAAAAAAAACAGGACTCGGGAGAGACCAGCCTCAGAAGAATCCGATAGAATTCAGCGTTTTCTTCAGCCGTTTTTTTTTTTGTTCGTTTTTTTTTTTTTTTACTCCTCTTTTGAAGAGTTGGCCTTCTTGTTAGTTGGGGGTTTTTTTGGTAGGGGAACAAGTCAGTAGGGCAGAGATGGTGGTTTTTGGGTGTCAGACAAGATCTGAGCCCGCTGCTTCGTCTTGAGACTCTGTCCTCTGGCCTGAGAGCCTTCCAGCAAAAGACTCGCTGAGGCTTTTTTCGACTAGCAAGGTGCCGGTGCCTGGTTGAGGAAAACCAGCAAAACATTTCACAAACCGGGCGTATGGTTTCTTTAAACAGATATTCAACCTACCAAGCTATCACCATGGTGAAATAAATACTGTGTTAACAAGTTTAGCAAAGTTTTAAAATGGTCAAAATGCACAAAGACCGTCATGTCTGTTCTCAGAGTTTAATTTGCCAGTTTTATGTCCTAGCACTGAATTCATTAAGTCCAAATTCACTCCATTATTTATGTTGCTATTTTTGTGAATCCCTGTAGTTTTTAGTCTTTAATTGTCGATGATCTGGAGACTACACATTGGTTGTTTTTTTTGTTTTTTTTCTTGATTATTGCAGCAGTTTCTCCTTCTCCCATTCCCCCAATTGTTTCCATTTCTTGGTTCGAGATCAGCAGGTTTTTAGGTTTCAGGTTTCAGCACAGAGCCTTTTTTCATTGCAGGAACAAGGACCAGTTCAAATAAAACGGTGAGAAAATTTTAAATGCACAGAACTAGTTGAGATGTTTTTTTGGTTTTTTTTTGGATGTGTAAATCGTCTCCAGCACTGGCACCTTGTCTGTGGGGGAAAAACTGCGAGAATTAACCTTACAATGCCTTTCCACACGATGTCTTAAATATATATATATAGAGAGAGAGAGAGACCTTAAAAATTACTGTTTAAATCCTGTGTGCTTGTGCCAAGGGGGTCTCTAGATAATTTAAACTCAATCTTACCTTTCCTCAGATATGTTTCCCAAGCATTTTTTAAAAGAAACAGACATAAAGACGGTTAAATTACCTTTTTTTTCTTAATTTTATTGGCACATTTGGCAGGTGTGCCAACAAGTGAACATGCAGTCCACTGTTTTCTCAGGGTTGAATAAAAAAAAACGGCATTCGTGATGATGTCATTGTTGAATCGTTATCTGGGTGGCAGAGCATCAGCGAGCGTCAGCCAGGTCTCAGTACAGTTAGCTGGGAGGGCGGGGGGGATGTGTGATTGGTACTGTATCCTCCTGGTTTTGACCCCTGATCGTTGGCCCAGACCTCCTCCTCCTCCTCCCCTCTTCATCTCTGATTAGATGCCTTGTAAAGGGACGAACCTCTCTCCCTCCCTCCCTCCCTCCCTCTCTCCCGTGTGCCTGAATGATGAATGTCTGATAATAAATGTGCAGAGATTTGCTCTACGTGCGTCTGAATAATACTGTAACTTAATACTGTTACGGTAACACCCCACCGTCATGTGAGAATATCTGTGTTGGCACTGAGTTGTGACTCCAGTCCTGGCATCTTTGAAAAACCCCTTTTTTTCTTTTTTTTTTAAGGATTTCCCTTTTTAAAATATGTCTGAATTTGTAGGGGGGGGGGGGGGGGGAATATGGACAGTAAAAAAAAAAAAAAAAGCTACTGGAGTTGAAATACTTTTATAAGCGACTGTATTCTGTAGGGAGCCAAATGTTTGTTAGAGGACAACTTCCAGGCACTGTTATAAAATCTCTGCTTCTCTGCCAAATCACCCCTATGCTTTTTTCTTAGGAATTTTCATTCTCACAAAAAACAAAAATCAAGCTCCTGTGAGCTTTAGTCTGCTTCCAGTCCTGTCTTTGTACATACTGTAATCTGTTTGCCATGTAAATAATATCCAGGTTTATCTCCGTATATGTAAATGGTTGTAGAAATGGCGTTTTTTGTTTTTGTTTTGTTTTTCCCCCTTTCTGAATGTGTTCCAAAATCACTGCTTTTTCCAATGAAGATTACCATTTTATGTAGATGTATTTTTGTGTAATTTGTCCTTCATTCACCTTGAAAATTCATTCCTGTGTTCATTCTCATGCCACTCTAACCTTATCAATAAAATACACTTTTCTAATTAAAGTAGGCTCTTCTTTTGGTTATTATACATAATAATGAGTATATGTGTTAGTTTGTTCTGAATAATATTCACCCAAAAAGACATATACTACCATATACTGTGGATACATTTACAGATATTAAGTTGGCAGTTCAATACAGGGTCCAAAACTTTATAAATGAATGTTATTTAAAGAGAAATGCATATAAGCTTTGAACAGTATATCATCTGTGTAGGATCATCTTTGTTTATTATACATAATAATTATATATATTATAGTTCTCTAAGAATAATAAAATTCAAAAGAGACAAATACATCTCACTTGCAAGATAAACTATCAAATGTGTTTATTCAAAGTACACTTTAACAAAAATATTCTTTGGATAAATTTACAAATATTAAGTTGGAAGTTCAATACACAGAGATACAGGGTCCCAAATTTTATAAATGTATCTTAATTAAGCAGAAATGCATTTGAGCTTTTGTTATATATAATCTGCAAATTGTGTGTAAAATAACTTATAAATGAAGTGAATAAAAAAAAATTGAGTCTATATTATTCTATCTTATTCTTTCCATTGTAGATACAGTTACTTTAAGATTAAACATGTTTGACTTGTTTCCTGACCCATTAAACACAAATACTAGTTGAATCATAAAACATTATGACAACTGAGAAACTCCCATTGGCTGAAGGTTATGAGATGTGGCTGAAAGCCGCGGAAACAACAAGAAAGTGGACCATGTGCTGAGAGGTTTGATCAAAGAGTATAAACCGGAGTACAAAACAGCTTCATGGTGGTTTTTATCAGTAAAATAACACTTTTTTCACTCAAGTAAGATCGTAATTACTACTTTGGACAAAATAAATGTCTCTCTCAAACACATGTTAAATGTTTAGCGGTAATATTGACCATAAATCATCTTAAATCATCATAAAAGTTCAGCCATCTGTTCCGCTGAAGGGGTTTGTACACGAAGCCGGAAGTGAGCAGGAGTGAATCATCTCAATTTAGAAACGTCTAAATAAACGAGTCGGCGCACCACACCCACTAAATAGACCCCTACACTCTCATAAAAGGTGTTGATAACCCGTCAGAGTGATATCAGACAGCGCCTCCTTTTACTTATCACATTTTGTAAGCCAATCGTTAACAGGCAAAGTAATTATTTAAACACTTTATTTATTTTGTACTTTACACTCAGGCTTCCATCGTGCTACCTTCAGGGGTCTTTCCGACTTCACCACTGTTAATATTTACGACCCTGAACGCAACAACGTGCACACTTATCTAACTTTAAAAATAAAAAAGTGACACAACTGAGTATAAATGTGGTTCATAATGACACTTTTAAGTCTTGTACAAACTTTTGGAGAAATGCACCACTTGGTTTGATTTGCTGTTTGTGTGCAGGCGCGTGCAGCATGAGCTCAGGTAAGTGTTATAAAATTATTTGACACTCATGAAAAAGTTGAGACGTCACGTGACCTGATTACTAACTAAGCAATACTAACATTATTTGTGTTTTTTTTAATTGTCTTTTATCGTCATTTACTGCTGCGGGATGTTTAAATAGCTTCAGTAGATTACAGTTAAAGGTCACAGCCTGGATTAGTGACTTTACTATATATATATATTATATTACAACCTAATAATATCCTATGTACTATCCCTTAATGTGCATCAAAGAACCAAATCATACATACTGTAGATTTAAATATCATTAGGAGTAATTCAAAGTAGAGCTGATGAATCAATAAGATCCCAACTATTACATTTATTGACAACTATTTTGGTAATGATGAATCGTTCTGAATCTTTATATATATATATATATATACATGTGTACAGTGTACAGTGTGTATATATGTGTACAGTCATTGGTCACTTCTTTAGGTAGATCCCTCTGCAATTTAATTCAATCCAATGCAACAGCTCTTCCATAAATTCTACTTTTTTGAAGTTTATACATTTTCATTTTTTGTTAACATTGTCAAAAATGTGATGATTCTACTTAATGTTTATTACTGAGGCCGCACTAGTGTAGTTTAGTAGCTTTATTGTCATTATATTGAAGGTCAGACAACAATTTAATTAAATTTAGATAGCACTCCCTGAGTCACAAGGACATTTAAGACAATTAAAAGGAATTATATTTGAGGCCCTGCCCTGACAGCGGGTTTAGTAAATGTCCTCAATTACAGGAAACTGAGTCCCAGTGATGTATTGTGCCATCAGTCTTTGCAGTCTCTCCACAGTGCATCAGTAGAAGTTAACCAGCAAGTTATGTGGTTGTGGTGTTCCTAATATTTTGTAAGTTAATGGAGTGGACAAAATATTAGGAACATTTTTTGGACCAAATAACCAATGGAGACAATAATAGATAGATTAATTGGAAAGGAAAATATGCATTACTTGCAACTTTAATCTCAGAGTATTTCACTATATCATAAGACTACATATCAAAATATTATTACTGTCTGTACTTTTTAAACTCATTTAGTTGTTTGTTCTATAAAACCTCAGAAAATGGTGAAACATGTCCATTACTGTTAAAGCCTAAAATGCAACCTAAGATGTCTTGTTTTGCCCTGATCAACAGTTCACAACTATCAACCAACTACTGTCACAGAGGACTAAATAAACTCAGAAAATATTCATGTTTGAGAAGCTGGAACAATAACATTTTTAGTGTATTGTCTTTAAAAATGACTCAAAACAATCAACTTATTATTCAAATAGTTGACGATGAATTTTCAGACTTTTAAATAATCAGTTACTAGACTAATTGTTGCAGCTTTTTAATCGTTAATCATACAGGAGCACTGCTCTGTTGTTGTGTTTCCCCCACAGAGGTGTGCCCATTCTGCGGGAAAACCTACAAAAGGTTGAAGTCCCACCTGCCGCACTGCAAGGCAGCAGCGAACCCCAAAACACCTCCAACCCCACATGATGTCACAGCAAATCCAGCTACAGCGGCTTCTCAGCTGGCCTCAGTCTTGTCTGAAAAGAAAACCACACAGACGAAAAAGAGTACGAAGGTGTCTGACGTATCATCGGTATCGCCACCGTCATTATCACCAACGACATCTTTGAAGAATGTAAACACATCCTCCGATTCTCAGCCAGCGTCGTCGTCTCCTATTTCTACATCACTGCCACCATCAACTAAGAAGAAGAAACTGAAGCTGTCTGATCAAATAAAAATGGCCAACATAACCTCCTCTACCTCCTTGTCACCATCTCTCTCTCCCTCTCCTGCCCTTTCTAAGCCAAAAAAGCAGAGTCTCCGTGCTTTGATAGACGCTGCAAAGTCCAACCAGCTTTCAAAGGGACAACTGGAGGGAACCGGCATTTCCTCACTGAGCCCAGTAACCAGCCCTTTAAGCTCAGTTACCAAAACTAATCCAGATAGAGACACATTTGCCCATGCTGCGCTTCCATCCACAGACGCCAAACCTAAACGTGCCTCCAAAAAAAAGGTGTCACAATCTCTCTCCAAAACCAAAAATACCTCAGCGTCTCGGGACTCGACAGTGAGCAAAAGTCGTGCAAAAGGCAACTTTTGGGAGGACAGCGAAGGGGAAAAAGAGGATTTATCTGGGAATGAGATCCTGTGGAAATCAGAAAGTAGTAGTCACCAGGCCAAAGTTACCCTCCAGGATGTTAAGACCATTTTACGCCGGCCTAAAACCAGCGGTCAGTCCAGCGGGGCGGGCATCCTGGGCCAGATTGAAAGCAGTCTTAGTCCAGTTCCAACAGAGAACCGAAAAGATGATATTAGCCACTTGGTAACAACTAAACCTCTATCAAACCAGCTGCCCAGTACTAGTTTACAACCTAAGGCGCTCACACCAGCTAAGAGAAAAAAGTCCAAACAAGCTTCTTTAATCCTGCTGCAGGACGATGGTTCCCTTCACTCCAAACTCTCCTCCCCTGGAACCCCACTTCTCTCAGACCATCTATCGTCCCAGATGAGCCAAGCCACGCTGCTTCCACCTACAGTCAGCCTGAAGACGAGCCATCACATGACATCTCTCACCCAGTTCTCCAACCCTCCACGTTTCCCTCTCGCTACACAAACTCTGTCGGTCAGAGTGGAGACGGTGGAGAAGCCGCAGTTCGAGGCCAGGAGAGAAAACGCTAGAAGTGATGGAGCCAAGGGTCAGTATCGAATCTCAGTCGCTCCTTCGTAGCAACCGTGTGAGTGTCTAAAGTAACATTTGATCCTTTAATAGTTGTAATTTTGGTTTTGCTACTGAAACTCAGGTATCATACTGCCAATACTATCCAAACACTTGAAACAAAGTACAGCCGTAGTGAAATGAAGGGGAAAGTGTGTGATCATGTGTGTGTGTTCGTGCATTGACTGTTTGTGGATTTCATGGACTACAGGTGATCTGAACCAGCGGTGTCTTGGGCAGGTGAGACTGAGGGAGCTGCCGGATTGGCTGGCCTGTAAAACTCCAACTCATCCTCGGGACGTAGTGCAAATTATGCAAAGAGGTCAGTATCGCACACAACTCACCGAAGACACCAGTAGACCTCGTTCTCGTGTGATACTTGGACATTTTTTAGAAGTGTGCTGATTCACATTCTTGTCAAGAGTTAGACGAGAAGCTTGAAACCACTCTCAGGTCTTTCTGTTTAAGGTGCAGCCAGACTTTAGTTTAGCATTAAAACTTAAAACAGGTAAGTAGATCACCTGGTTCTGCCCAAACGTAACAAAACATTCCTAAAGCTCAATAACACATTATAATTTGTTTAAAGGGCAGATTCACAGTTTTCCAAGTCTGTCTTAAAACAACAGTAACGAGCCCATATTAAGATCGAAACACGCTTTTCTTGCTCTAGTCATTCCTCCTGTTCATACTGACCATTAGAAGATCCCTTCATTATGCACTTACTATGTAAGTCATGGGGGACAAAACCCACAAACCTGAAAATGAATGTTAAAAAAATGTATTTAAAAGTTTATCTAAAGCTAATGTGAAGCTTCAGCCGCCAAAAAGAGTCAAATCAAGCAGATATCTTTCAATGTTACATTCTTTTCAGAGCCAAAGTCTCTCTTTTTGTTACTGTACTTCCACCACAGCTCAACAGGGAAACACAAAGAGGGAATTTTATGCTAAAAAGACTGTAAATGTGGCAGATATCCACTTGATATGAGTAACTCAGACTGCTGAACTCCAATAAGGTTTAAAGCTTTTAAATGCATTTTTGCACAAAATGACATGATCACTTACATTAAAAACACATTTGAAGGGGATCGTTTAATAGTCAGTATGAACAGGAGGAATGATTACAGCAAGAAAAACCTCTTGCCCTGCTCATATGGTTACCTGACTGTTGTTTTAGAGAGACTTTAGAAATACTGAGCCTCTCCTTTAATACAAAAAAGTGTAAAAATGCCTATTTGTGGCTTGTGTTCTTGGCTGGGAGTGGAGACTCAAGGAAGTGACTGCTCCCAGCCAATAAATGGTCTGGCACATAATTCACCATAACACCACAGCATACAGTTTTTTTACACTAAATAAACTTGATAGAACGTGTTAATTAATCAGATTTTATCCTATTTGTGGACGATGGACTGTGCTTTCAGTATTCATGCAAAGTTAAAGTAACTATCTCCTGTCTTTAGCTTTATATTGTATGTACAGATATGAGAGTGGTATCAATCTTCTAATCTCTGCAAGCAAACAAATAAACATTATTTCCCAAAAATATGCTAATTTTGAGTGTGAAGTTTTTACATGTATGTTTTCCTTTCTTCCTCTGTGCTTTTTTTAGGCTGGCAGTGGTATTACAAAAGATATATTGATGTGAAAAGAGGCAGCGTTGGTGGACTGGGCATGCTGTTAGCAGGATACTGTGTGCTCAGCTACATCTGGAGTTACCCTCATATAAGTACGTGTGTGGATTCCTCTGTGTTTGTTTATGTAGCAGTTAGATTTGGAGATAACTCGACAAGTCAATGGCTGCTTTTTTTTTTCTTTCTTTTTTTCCAGAGCGCGATCGCTGGAGGAAGTACCACTGAGGTCAACGGATTATGTTTGGACAAGCGTGATCGTTATGAGGAAACAGCAGCTGTGGCAAGCAGAGGGAAGCTTCAGGACTTTCAGGCGATAATATGTAAATAATCCACACACGTCTTCTGGATTTACATCTGAGAAAATGATAATGTGTAATTAATCTAAACATTTCCTCTGGATTTACATCTGAGACACATTTGTTTTCAGTTTAGCAGTTGGAACAGATGTAACTCTGGTTTCATTTTCAACTCATTTGCACCTGCATATCACTTCTGAAATGTGAGCCTGTGGGCGCTGTAGCTTTTAAATTATGTTTTAATATCAAATATTTATTTACTTATCAGTGTTTATCTTATTTACAGTGATTTATGTGTTTTGGGAAGAAAAGTGTTCTTAAGAGAGCTACTTAAAATTACTTTCCATTAGGTGTTTCTGTGAGTAAAAAAAGTATTTTGGGATCAGTTTAGGAATCGAAACGGTTTCGGTTTAAGATAAGAGGAGTCGGTTAGACGTCAGTGGCCATGTTAAAATCCCCATGTGTGTTCCAGGAGCTCCACTAGGTGTCACTGTTGGGTCGTGCAACCAAAACCCAAAAGGTTTGTGCAGTCTAACGCTTGCTATGCAGTTTTCTTAGCTCCTTTGTGTGTGTGTGTGTGTGTGTGTGTGTGTGTGTGTGTGTGTGTGTGTGTGTGTGTGTGTGTGTGTGTGTGTGTGTGTGTGTGTGTGTGTGTGTGTGTGTGTGTGTGTGTGTGTGTGTGTGTGTGTGTGTGTGTGTGTGAGGCATTGCTGCTGGGGTCTGAGAGAGGATTAAAGGGAACTAACAGATTTTTAACTTGATAAAAATCTTTCGCTTGCAGCCCAGATGTTGAAAAACATGAAATCATCAAAATGTCCTGAGATCTGTATCTGTGAAATGATCCTATCTGTGAAGCAGAGGATTACAAACGTGTTTTTCTTTTGCAAATGCTTCCCCCCCCTTGTCACATGATGTTATTATGCATGCTTAGTTCATCAGTGCCAGTATGAACACTCGCAGAATAGTAATGGAGGGTCGCTGAAGGAGGTTCTCAGCCAGACTGGACCAGTTTGATGTTGTATTCAAAAATGAATTTATTGTTGACTCTCCTTGCTGCTGTAGTGAACACACATTAGCTACAAATGAAGAAAATGACGTTTGTTTTTGTGACGATTTTTCCTGGCGCCGCTTCTTTAGCCAACACAATAAAAAATAATTTCCATTTTCTCACGTTTTGTTTGTTTTTTTTGTTTTTGTTTTACATTCTTTTTTTCTCCATACAAAAATTATAAATATTTTGTTTCACTTTTCATTTTTATACAAAACAACAAACTATACATATCAAGTGAGACAACAGTGAAAATGGAGGCAGAAAAAAATATCTGCACTGAAAACGGGTGAGAAAAAGCACAGTATGTTACTACCAGGCCCTCAGACACTGATATGCATCCAGATAACAAAGTTTCTCCTACACTGAACTGTAAAACTATTTTTTCTTGCAGGTATGAGTGCTATAGAGGCACTAAATCTTGCAGCAACCACTTACAGCGGCAACTCACAAATCTCACTTGACCCTTACGTGTGACATTTGAAATTGCTTCTCAAAGCAGAGAAAAGTTTTCTCAGTTTGCACTGGTAGATAAAAGAAGTCTACTAGGATCTGAGGCAGAAATACAGGTAGGCGGCAATGGCCACTGGCACCCTAACACAAAAAAGAGGGGGGAAAAAAAGATGCATTCTCTCATCACTCCATTATAAAAAGGCCTTCAGTCTGCTCTTGTTGCGTATTTGCAGGCATATTTCACAGATACATTTGCAGGAGAAAATGTTGCACAATCCAGAATCAACCCCCGAGAGCCATTTAACACATTTATAATCTGTGATTTGGTCCTGTGGCGTATGTGGCAGAAATCACTCTTGCTTGCATAAACCATAGTGCAGATTTCTGAGGAGATATTCCCAAAAATGAAAATCGAGAAACTTAAAAAACAAGGGAAATATTTAAGATTTGTTCTTAAGTGGAATTAAATATTTTAAAAAGTTAAGTTTTGGCTTTAAACATGAATGAAAACTCAAAAAAACTGAACGCAATAGGTGCTACAGTCAGATTAGGGGCATGAGTAAAGGACATAAGGGTCTGAGGTTGATTCTGGACGGGACCGCACTCTCTCCTGTTCATTTTGGTTGCGCTGCTGAGAAGGAAAAGAGCGAAAAACGTGAGAAATGCTTCAATGGAAAGACTGGAACATGAATTTTTTTTTTAAAAACACATCTTGGGAAAGAAATACTCGAGTATGGCAATCAAAACAACCGAACTACATGAAATCAGTCATAAACCAGTGTGTGTGTGTATTCAGATTGACACACACACACTGATAGACATGTCAAGGTAGTAAAGCATAGATAGACAGATATGATCAATATATAATTATATGCAAAAAAAAAAGGCAGACAGACACATACAATCAATGACCCTCCAGCGTAATTTTTAAACAAATCATGTTCACAAAGCCGGGGAACACATCATAATGAACAAAACAGTGTCATTTCTAAAAAACAAAAATGAGGAAATTTAAAAAGATAAACATATTGTAACATATCTTCCTCAATCTGAGGACTTGGCTCCCCCTAACACAAACACACTGTGAAATGATAAAGTGGTTTGAAAGTGATGTGTCTCGTCTTGTGTCTGTGTAGGAGCTTGCATACCTTTAAGGTACAAAAGAAAAAATGCCAAAGAAAATGTGACTTAAGCACAAGAGAGAGAAAAAAACAAAGCACTGCAGCATACAGTAACACTACTTTATATGACGTCTAATGTGACTAGTTTGACTGCTTTCTAGTGTGAGGAAGAGGTTATCCTTGTTTGCAGGCGGATGAAAGCAGGTGAATAGATTTTTTTTGGTTCTGATCCAAATGTTAACATTCTGTTTAGTTGAGTCAAAAAGCCTCAATTTTTATTATTATGTTTTTTATATAGTTCCTGAAATAAGCCACATACATATAGTGCAATTTGTCTATGTGTTTCTGCTGGGCTTGCCTTAAAGGAAATGTACACCTCTGAACCGTAAACCTATTTAACACGTTGTACAAATGCGTGTGTGTGTGTGTGTGTGTGTGTGGGGGGGGGGGTTGTAATGCAGGAAGGAAGTGAGTGAATGTATATATATATATACACATATACTTTGTTATCTGGATGCATATATATATATATATATATATGTATGTATGTTTGAATAGAGCTTCTTCATGTAAACACTTCAAAAAATAAAAAAACATTTAAAAAAACAACCTAGAATTAGGCACAGAGTCATCATTTAGTCCCCCCTCCTCATCCCTGTTCTTCAGCATAGGTAGTGGTGGGTAATCAACTGGCACAAAGTTTTACGTGTGTGTGTGTGTGTGAAGAGAGGAGCGCTCTTGCATTCAAGGCTGCAACTTTTTTTGCAGAATCCCCCCCCTTTAAAAAAAAAAAAAGATAATGTTAAAATATACAAAAACAACACCTTCCATCTGTTAGTTCATTGCATTGCACACATTCCCGGATCTTTATAGGTGAATATTAAGTGCCTGTATTTAACTAGCACCTTGACTCCTTCGTCACGCCTCAAAAATGAACAAACTCAAAACATGCTACATGGTCGGAGATGGTATCACAAAGAATATACGCCTGAAAGAAGAGTTGACCTCTCTTCACACAGGGGTTTGTCGGGGAATACAACAACTTTTTACGACGAATAAAAGAAGTCTGAACCGTACGTTAGGGGATGGTGTGGAACGACATTTCGACAGTCTTAACATTCCAGGATGCTGTTGACGGCCGCCTCTAGAGCGGAGTCGGTGTCGGTGTGGGGGGGTGAGGTGAGCGGAGGGGAACTGAGGGGCTGGATGGGGTGGGAGGAGAGGTGGTGAGACGCCTGGTGGTGCGTCTGTCCTCCTGACGTCGCTGCAAACGGTGAGTGGTTACCTTGGGGATAACTGTTGGAAGCAATGAGGCTGTTGTTGCTGCCGCCGCTGGGCCCGAAGCGTTGCTGGGATCTCTTCAGATCCAGGACGCTCTTGTTTTCTACGTGCGGAGGGTGGAGTCTGTCTGCTGCAGCTGTCCCCACTGCCCCACCCCCTCCCGGGTCTCCGTACCCAGGCTGGGAGTCTGTCCTGTATGGTGGCTGCGTAGAGCCTCTGTCTGACTGATCCAAGCTACAGCTTGATGACTGAGAAGGAGAAGGAGAAGGAGAAGGGGGGGGTTCTTTGAAAAGTTTGGATTTCACCCCACAACAGAAGTCCTCCATGAAGCTGTCTGCAAAACAGAGAAGAGAGAGAAGAAGGATTATATAAAAAGCTTTCTGTGGGAGGAATAACTGCTGTAAATAGCTTCACCCTTCAAGTTTCTTACCTGGATCCACTAGTATCATGCGTTTGTCTTGTGTCAGGTTGCTGCGCTCCTCTTGGTTGAAGGTCCTGTCGATCATCACCATTTCCGATGATGGACTGGAACGCTGCAGGGGAACGAGAGGCGGCCCGTTAACCCCAAGCCACTCATGACATGAAAACACGTGTGTGTATGTATGACAGTATTTACTCACGTGTGCGCCTACCTCAGCTTCCACCATCAGTAGTCGTCTGTACTTGTTCACCATGACTTGAGTCCTCATCAGCACATGAGTCGCTACTAACTCAAATTCGTCATCCACTGAATAATAAAAAACAAAAAAACTTTAATTGGATAAAAGTACTCTCACAAATGCAGGAAATGAGGTTGTAGAATCTGGAGTTGCAGATTTAGGGGTGATATGATTTAAAAGGTGTACCCTGTGAGAACTCGTCGTGGCTGGGCGGCGTTCCCTGGAACACGTGGTAAGGGAGGAGTCTCTGCAGGGCGTCATCGATCGACGTGAATCGACATCTATCTGGTGCCTGAACTCCGATGTGATCCTTCCTCAGCTGCTGTAAAATCCTGAAGAGACGAAAAGAGGAGGAGACAAACTATTTTAATAGCTGATGTGATGACCCTCTGTCATGCGCTCTCCCTTATTTACATCTCTCTAGTTCTCTAGTTACAATCCTGTTGTTGTTCTTTCAGGAGTGCTCGTGCTAAAAGGTCTATCGGAGTTGATCAGCTGCACCTGAGGAGGGCGTAGCTCCAGGATATAAAAAAGCAGCTGTCCTCGGAGTTCCCCCTTCTTTTTTTTTCATGCTGAGCAGCCAGGACGCCCTCCTCATGGCCTTCACTTTAGATTAGTTAGCTTTTGCGTTTCCTTTGTTTCTCAGCCAACACTACACTCATCTACACACACTTTATCACGAGTTGTGAGATGTTTAGTTCAATAAATCTCCTTTTCGCCCTTTAATTAGTTAAGTCCAGGTTTGCAACACTGATGACAAGACATAAAAAACACAAGGCTACACTTGACAAATGAAAACCAATATCTCAAAAGACTCACATTCCTCCTCTTGTAAGCGGTGGCGGGGCAGGCCTCTTCTGTGCACTGACCTGTCAAGACAACGAGTGAAAACCAAAGTTGTCATAATACAGCCGATATTGTCCCTATCAGCAACATTCAGCTTAAAATAGCAGATAAGGTCATGTACCTGAGAGTTTAGGGTTGAATCCTGTGTCATGGTTTTCATGGCTAAGAGAGAGAAGTAAAACAAAACAAAAAAATTCATTAAGCCAAAGTGCTACAGAATTTTTACACTTAAAAATATTAAAGCAACACCAGTTTTTGTTACCATGGATGCTGCTGAGCTGCACTGGTTTGAGAGCAGGTGATGAAGAATTCTGAAAAATAATAAAAAATGAAAGTTATGTTGATCAGATAAGAGTTTCCAAGACAGGTTAAAAATGAACCATCAGTACCAGTTAATTTATTTTACCTGTCTATAGTCTTGTTCCTGTGTCACCGTACCAGATAAAGGGGACATAGAAGTGCAGTTCTGAGTTTGAGTCACTATGAGGCGCTGCACAGGGCTAGCTGACACCTGGCCTTGACTGCTGATCCCCGTTGTCGCCGGGCCAACCAGCGTCAGCCGTCCGGGGGCACATGAAGTTTGCACGGAGGTGGCGCCTGCACAAGAAACTCCTGTCCATGTTTGAGTTGCAGCCCCACCGACCTGACTGCCACTGACGACTCCCTGATTCAAAATTAGCTGCCCTCCTGGTGGTGCAGTGAAGTTTTGTCCCGCAACAATCTGCACCGCGTTCTGACTGGTAATTAGAGCGTTGGAGTTGGGGTCAGTGGGGCCGTTGTGGATAGCGTTGGCCTGAGTGAGCGCCAGAGAGCTGGGCAGCAGAAACTGTCCAGGTGGTACATTTGTCTGGGCCTGCACTTGCTGCTGCTCAAGTGGAGGCTGCACTATAATGGAGCCATTGGCTGCATAGTGTCCTCCAGGAGTAGCTGTGTTAGCGTTAACTACATTAGCCATGGTAGTGGGAGTGGGCTGAAGACCAAGGCTATAGACAGTCTGTGCCCCAGCGTGATGGGGTTTGGGCTGGATAGGTCTGACAAGAGTCTGGGTCCCTCCCGGGCCTCTCTGAATGATGATGTTTTGAAGAGGGATGTTTTTGAAAGGCAAGCCGACTTGGCCTACCTGCCCTTGGGTAGGGGCAAACACCTGCCCGCCTGTTGGGGCCCCTGCTGCAGCTACAGGCCCCCCCGGCCTCAGCACAATCTGAGGAGTTCTCTCCAAGCTACTCAGAGTCATCACCCCACTGCCCGCCCCGAACGAGCCCAACACCTGGATGTGCTGGGCGGAGCCATTGGGCAGCTGGGACATCCCTTGCAGGAACTGGCCGGCGGGGAACGCAGCTGTCGCCGTGGTAACCACACCCACTCCGCCTCCATAACCCCCAGAGACCAGCTGGGAGGGGAAGGGAACAGGGGCCTGCACGAGAGTAGGAGCGGGCTGGGAGTCTAGTAAGGCCTCCTGGGCCAGCGTCTGCTCCGTGATGTCGGCCTCCATGAGCGACTTCTGGAGGATGTCAAACGGCTGGTCCTCTCCGCCAAGACCAACCCCTCCAGGCGAGGTCCCGGTCCCCAATTCATCCTCGATAAATGAAAGGCTGCTGGAGAGCTGGAGGCCTTCCCCGGCTGAATCGTCGCCAAATTCACCCATTGTAGAAGAGCCATCCTTGAGGCCTGTGTTGGAGCCAGTCTAAATGAAGCATTTAGAGATAATGAGAGGAAAGTGGAAAACTATCTGCATGTGAACTGCATTTAAGAAAGCTTTCCCTGTAGGCTTGTGTCTTAAATTAACTATAAGGGAATTATACCATAAACTTTTTTTTTAATCTCCTAACAAATTAATATTCATCCAAAAGTGTCTTTCCTCTGATTAGATCAAACTGGGATCACACAATCAGATATTGGCTCACTAACAACTTTCTTTGGCTCTTAAGTGTCTTGATCTGATCATCTCCTTCGTAAAGCCAACTACAATGGTGACGTTACCGCTCCAATCTCATTAAATGTCTGAGCAAACACTACGTAAGATCGTTAACTATATCTCTAGTCATAGTTCATTTTTGTTGGCTCGGTGAACTCACCGTGTCACTAGCGAAGAGGGATCCATCTGACCCGTAGGCTGCATTTGTCACATCGTCCTCTTCAATCTGCAAGAGAGAAAGAAAAGACTGTCAAACCAACCCTCAGGAGAAAGGACTCGGCTATTTTATGCATTAAAGTATCTAAATAGGTCATTAAAGACAGACTAAAATGCTGCAAGGCTCTAATAATGGCAGTATACAGTATACGATTTGCAAGAGTCACTCACGGACTTGCTGTTGCTGCCATGGAGATAGTCATTCAATGCATCCACATCTCTGAAAACAGGTACAGAAGAGGTTTTAGGGGCCTTGAACAAATAGTCTAAATAAAATATTAAATTTATCTATTACCCTTCACTTTTGTGTGGTTTAAAGATTGCCTAACACGTCTACTGCAGAGTGGCAGATAAGGTCTTACAGTACATCTCAATCTCTCTCATTTAACTTCTCTAATTTAACAAAAAGAGGAAAAAAATAAAGCTGTATACTCTTGGCATTGATTTCAAAGAGGAACCCTATAATACAGCCTATATAGTTATGTGAGATCTAGGGATAAATGTAGATATGAGTGGCCACATTGTGAATCGCTTGGTGAAGACAAAGTGATGATGTATTAGTTTTATAAAGGTTTTTTTTTTTACCCTAAAATATCCAGAAGACGGCGATCGTCCTCATCATCCATGACACCTAGAAGAGTACAGTGGGGGTTATGATTATAGAGAGAAGTTTCATATATACTGAAGATTAGATTGTGGGTAATAGCTGAAGTAGACAAAAAAAAAGGAGTAAACCTCAATTGATCACTTGGTTTTTGTTTTTATTCTGAGAGAAGGTGGGATCTGTAGGGGCTTTGTTTATCATTTTAGTAATACGGACATCTCACTCACAGATTTCCAGCAGGTAGCATGGATTCAGTCATTTAACACCCTTTTGTTTCCAGTAACAGGATGGGCTGCAGGGTGAGAAAATGCAGTTGTAAGATTACAGAATTACATGTGTGATATACAGGGTGTGGGAGTGTTGGAGAGCAAGGGAGAAGATGGGTGTGTGGAGAAAGAGAGAGAGAGAGGGAGGGGTGGACAGATATGTTGTCGGGTGTTGTAAGAGATCACTGTTTAAGTAAGGGCAGCATGTCCTTCATCCCCTCCTACACATGCATGTCTATGACACACAAACTTCCCACCCATTAGTTGCCTCTCCTGTCCCACATTGGTTGTCTCTACTGTCTGCACAGAGTGAAAATGGCCATTTGAGTGTAAATAACTCCACCCTGCTCCATTTAAACCCTTGAATGGTTGTTAGAGTTTCAACATTAGTAGAAAGAGGTGTTGGCTTTATTTTGTATCAGCCAGCAAAAGTATGTAGCTACCTTGGTGCTACTTTTTTCTTTTCTTTTTTTAAGGGGGAAAAACACTCATCTTGGCACTATCTTGATGCAGCATAGTAGTGGTTTGTAAGTGTTTGGATGTCTATCAAGTTACTGTCTATTTTTTTATTTAATAGTTGTGTTTAAACAATGTGGATCATGTGTTTAGGGACATTTATCCAGTAATTGAATAAAATGGGTTTTAATTTAGAGGTTATTTTACACTGTGTCAAAAACAAGGGGGAATTGTAGGCTTTGTGTTCCCTGTGTCGGTGCAAAATGTAATGACTGCAATGCTACAAAATGGCTGTTACCATGCCATAGACTGTCTTTACAGCTGAGCCACGTTCATCCTCCATCTTTGGTTCAGGGTGGACAAAGAACTACAGGGTTGCAGTAATGAAAAACGCAGTTTGAACTGACTGCATTATGAATTAGGAGTAAGTAAGTGATATTACAGAAAATCACGTTGTTTTTTTAAATATTAATGAAGATAGACAGCTATTTGTTTCCCCTTCAGATAGGAGAAGCTACCACAGGAAAATCCTTCAAAGTAGGCACAATGCTACAAAAATGATTAAAAAAACCTTCATACTGTTCAATTATAAAAAAGGAAACCAAACGATTGAAATAGTGAAGTTTTATTTTAACAACAGAGCTTTAAATGTCAACTGTTATTGTAAAATAAACATGAAAAAGAAAAAAACACTCATTTATCTCCCGTTATCTGACACAATCTAACCAACGTTTGTAACCGTTAAATCTGACGGTTAGTTAAACGTTAATGTTGACGTTTGAACGTTTACATGTTCGACCGTTAATATTAACATTGAGCATTAGTACCTAATCTAACTAAAAACGACCATTTGTGGTGATAACAAGTAATGTTTTTGACGATTTCTCGACAATTTAGGTTAGGTGTAACTAAATTAAGCAGTCTTATCCGAACAGTTGGATCGTTTTTGTCTAATTTTAAGTTGAATTTCAGCCTCTCAAATCCGCCCTTTAGCATGCAGTGCTTCGACGCCGCCATGCTAGTAGTTTAGTCCCGGTTGTAATCCTTGCCAAATGCCGCTGTTGGCTTTAGAAAAGCCCGACTTTAATGTACAGCTTGCAAGTTTTTATTTCCAAAAATAGACTGAATCGACAGAATGATAATCGCATTCAAGCAGCACAAAAAAACGCCCGTCGTCGACGCTGACGTGCTTCTTTTCTTTCTCTGTTGTGGGGAAGGCTTTCATTTGTCCTCTATGTGGCTCAACTGCCAGCACGAAAAAACGTCACATTTGTCTCGATATGCCTAACCGACACGTTCCGATCGCGGAGTGTTGTTTTTTCCGTTAACCAGCCGTTGATGTGGTCGGGAAGCTCTACGCAACATTTTTAACGGTAAACAACGGCCTGTTCTTGGGGTTAGCTAGCCACGATGTCGACGACGCCTGTTCTGTTTTGGAAACCGTCGGTTGGAGGAACTCAACGAAAATGCTAAAGGACAAAAACCGTGTCGATCCATAAATATTTATCCCGATTAGCATAACATAAAGACGACTCAAAGAGGCGAACCCTTTACTCCTGTCTCACTCCTCTTGAAACCCAATATCTCCATTTGGCAACTTTTAATTTGCTCCCCCCCTCCTTCTCCTCCTCCTCCTTCTTCTCCCTCTCTCCCACTCATATATTTTCCTCACTGTCCCTGTTCTGTCTCGGATAGATTTTTCTCTCTGCGCTCAAACTCTCTTCCCTCCCTGAAGGAAGGGAGGAAGGAGGCTGTGTTGTGTTTTTTCCTTGAAATTTTTATCACAAAATTATAATACACTCAAAGGGGAAACTCACCGTCATGAAAAAGCAGTGCCTTGTCAACGGGGTTTCCTCGCCATCACCGCACGGGTTGTCGGGGTAGTGCACAGAGCGAGGCAAACCCAAAAGCATCAGTCCACAGCGGCGGGACGCGACCCTGCAAAATTTAAATAAACAAAATGTACAAACAAGGACAAATTAATTAGAAACATGGACATTTTTTAATCCACAATATTAATTATAATTGCATGTTTCACCGCCCCCTATAAATAGCAGATATTAGACTTTACCATGACCGACGGTAGAGGGCGGGCCTCTGATAGTGTGTGTGTGTGTGTGTGTGTGTGTGTGTGTGTGTGTGTGTGTGTGTGTGTGTGTGTGTGTGTGTGCGCGCGCCACACCTTGACGTCGCTCAGGTGTAACAATTTACAGTTACTGTGCATACAGGTGAAATACTTGCCTGTTAATCCACCTGTTTTACACACATATCACATATCATCAGGGTTTGGAAATTTACTATAGAAATTAATAGGTTACAAATTACTAGTTATGCTATTTAAAATGTAATAAGTAATGTAACTATTTCAATTATTTAATCAAAGTAATGTAACTTATAACATACATATATTGTTATACATTTGATTATTTTTTGACTGCTTTTCTAAATTTCTAATGAATGTTTTCAACTTTTAGGGTAAGTGTACCCATTAAGCACCAAAATCTAAATTCAAGTGTTTTTCATGGATACTTAGGCCTACATGATGTATAAGGGAGATATTTTCTTATAAAGCAAGATTTATCTCTCATTTGAAAATGTATTCATTAACTAAAATGTAATTCATTAAAGATATTTTATGAAAAAAGTCAAAACTCTTGCCATGGGCTTAATTGATACTCCGACACCACTTAAACCAAAATGTGTTCGACATAGGGTCCAACTTTACAAACAAATTATGGTCAATAAGCCTCCTTTAAATGAGATTATAGTTTATTTTTTTGTTTAAAAAAAGCAAAATTATCAATTATTTTAACTTAATTGTTGATGGATTATCACAAACTGGTATATGTCAAAGTTTAGTCAGGATAGAGTTTTGAAACCACTGCAAATATTTGAACGTCAGCACTTAATCAGACCTGTTGTCCTTCTTGGTCAAAATTGACTGATATATAGAACATAAAGTACAAATTATCACCAAATTCAATGATGATTACACTTGCAAAGAATGTAGTAAGGAACCATCCATGTGGTTTTCAGGCAATTCACTAACAAATACCACAGCAACTTAGACATGAGTTTAAAGATTTATTGAAACAATAGTAGAAGGGTTAATGGTGGAGAGATGAAGGGATGAGGGTGTAATGGAAGGGATGAAAGAGTGAGGTCAGAATCTGGGTGCCAGTCAGATGGATGGAGGCGTGGGATGCTGTAGCAATCTCGTTGTGGGTATAGGGAGGGGTGAGAGTCTGGGTGGGGGAGCCGTCTCTTCTTCCTGTCCTGGATGGAGCCGCTGAAGTTCCTGAAGTCAACAAAAGAGAGAGAACGTTAGAAAGGGTTTGGGAGGGAGGAACGTGAGAACTGAGACAAAGGGGAGAGGACCGGATAAGGTGTGACATAAGTACTTCTTGTGTGGAAATAAGGGGGGTATGAGGCGTGGTCTCTGTTCCCAAACTTATTTATAAAACTTAATTTAGATTAAATAAATCTATATTTCTGATTGAAAACATTTTTGAACCAAGGACAACAGGAGGGTTAAGTTGGTTACAGGTAGGTAACCCTGAATAGATTTTAGGTTTAGTTTATTTCTTATCAGTGTTGGGAAGTAACTAGTTACATGTAACAACATTATGTAATATGATTACAAAATAAATGTAAGGGGGTTACATCTGAAGTCAGACCTTTAAGATTCTGCTCAGGAGGGTTTTTTTCCTGATTTAAAAAAATATATATTTAACTTGTTACTGAATACATATGTTGACGTTTTAAATTCTTTGAGATCAATATTATTTATTGATTTTGTAAATAAATCATGACGTGGGCTTAAATGGTGTCACAGTACCAATTAAGCCCATGTCTAACGTTTTACAAAATCTACATGAACTAATGAATACATTTTCAGATAAATCTTGCATATTAAGAAATTATTTCCGTTATAAATCATGTCAGTATCCATGAAAAACACCTGAACTTAGATATTGTTGGGCTTAATGGGTACACTTACCCTAACAGCTGAAAACATTTGTTAGAAAATTAGATTTGATTAAGTAATTGAAACAGTTACATTACTGATTACATTTTAAATAGGTTAACTAGTAATCTGTAACCTATTAAACATCCAAAGTAACCTCCCCAACCCTGTTTCTTATTCATTTGCATCATTCTGCAGATGATTTACTGCCACATGAGCTGCAGCAGGGGGCGCTGAGCATCTTTAACCGCAGTTTACAACACCAACGAAGAAGAAGAATAGAACTCATCACTTCCGCAACAACAACATGGATGAGGCGTTGGAAGTTGGAGACAAGCTGGACACCGGTGCCGACAAAGTACAGGAGCGCCTCCAGAAGAGGCACCAGGCGAGGATCGAGGATGTGGAGCGGAGAAAGGAAGCTAAAGAGAGTCAGTCTGTCGCCGAGGAGAAGGGAGAGTATTTCTACAGCGCCTTTAACAAGGAGCGGGCCGCCGTGGAGGAGCTGCTGTCTGGCTGCTCCGGAGCGGACCGGGCCACCATGACTCACAGGCTGGAGGAGGCCACGGACAGAATAGGGCAGCTGCAGAAGTTTCTGAACGACAGCGTGTTGTTTCTAACGCAGTACGATCTGAGACAAGCCCAGGCGGCTCTGCAGAAGCTCCAGAGCACCCTGGCTGAGATGAGAGAAGATGCTCTGCCCAAGAAAAAGTTTGCCTTTAAAGTTCGCACTAAAGCTGCAGACAAGGCCTCAGTGACACCTGCACCAAATCCTGATGCTGACACACCTGCAGCTGCTGGTGGCACAAAGAGGGATGGAGCGACAGCCTCTGAGCAGTACGGCTTCTCCAACATGAGCGATGTGCTTGTGACTAGAACAGCAGAGGAGATCCAGAAACAAGACGTGCTATTGACCCACCTGACTAACTGCAAGGTGCGTCTGCTCGGCTCCCCCAGCACGCTGCACCTGAAGCACATCGACAGCTGTGAGATCCTGTGCGGGCCTGTGTCCAGCTCAGTGTTCATCGATCATTGTAGAAACAGCACGCTGGCCTTCCCCTGCCAGCAGCTGCGGACCCACCACACCACCGACACGCAGGTGTATCTGCACGTCACCAGCCGAGCCATCATAGAGGACTGTCGGGGAGTGAGCTTCGCCCCGTTCTCCTGGTCTTACCCAAGCCTGGAGGAGGACTTTAGTGTGTCTGGCTTAGACAAGAACCGAAACAACTGGAACCAGGTGGATGACTTCAACTGGCTCGCTGCAGGAACACCTTCCCCCAACTGGACGGTCATTCCTGAAGCAGACAGAAAAACCAACTGGGACACTGAGAATTGAACCTTTTAAGCGTTTATTTGCCAAAAGTAGCATGTCAGATTAGATGTTTTCAACCAGATTACAAATACATAACAGTGTCCGTGTGATTTCACGAAGAATAATTGGTTTCCTTTAAGCCAACGACCATCAGTTTAATTTTTATGCAGTTTTAGTTGTTAGATTTCACTCACTGATTGTGTTTTACTGTTACTTGTGTGTACATGTTTGTTTGAATGACAAGATCTAAGCTGCACTAACGTATTTAAATAAAAATGTATCAACCTTAATCACATGTGGGCTACAGTCCAAAAGAGCATCACATCCCCACTGAGACAGTCCATTCACTCTTCAGCCAAGATGAAACTTAAGTTTGGAGTAGAGCTGAAACTGACCATCAGTTAATTTGTCATATTATTTTTTAATTAATTGGCTAGTTTGATCTATAAAATGTCAGAATACCACTAAAAGATGGATGGATACATACATACTTACTTACTTTATTAGTCCCAATATTAAGCCAACAATGAGATAAAAGAAACGAATTAAAGGCTAAATGACATACAATAACAAAATTAACTCAATATAAAAGATAAATAGAACAAAGAATATGATCGCCAGGTGGATATTGCTAAAGTAATAAGATCCATGATTGTCCATTGATGTCAGAAATGAGTGTACTGAATATTAAAACCTGAATAATAATACACTTAGTGTATACTATAAATGTTTTCCAAAGCCCTGAGGTGCATCCTTAAATATTCAAGGATTTTATTTTCTTTCCAGCCATGTAGATACATGAAAAAGAACGAAATACCACACTCAGGTCCCAGTGGTTGTAGTAAATATAGATATAGATGGATAGATATTATTATTTATTTAAAATGCAAAACTCTTAGACAGCAGTGACACTTTACACAGAAAAAGCTGTTTATATGGTCTGATGGTGCTGTATCAAATATTGGTACTGACATACTGCGTTTGTCCAGAGCTGCAACCAAATAATCAGCCAATTCGTCAATTAGTTGCCAAGTGTTAAATTAATTGCTATTGCTATTTTGATTAGCAATTCATTGTTTTGAATAGTTTTTTTAAGAAAAAAATGCCCAAACACTTCTATTCCAGCTCCTCAAATGTGAATATTGTCTTTTTTCTTTAGTCTTCTCTGATAATAAACTAAATAGCATTTGGTTATGGACAAAAAAAACCATTTGAGGATGTAATCTTGGACTTTGGGAACAAATAATTCTGACATTTTAATGACCAAACAACAAATCGAGGCATTAAACAAAACAAATTAATGGATAGTTGCACTATAACTATACAATGTGCCACTCAATGAGGGCAAAACCATTCTCCTAATGTATAATTTACAATTCATGGTTCATAAAAAAGTAGAAATTTACTTGTACTTTAATTCTGCTCACATTTTCTCACCCTGACTGGTAGTGAAAGCTTGAGCCTTAAATAATGCAACTAAATCTAGCCTGTATTTTGTACTATTTCTTAAGAATCCCTTGTATTCTGGTATTTATATTAGTGATGTGGATTTTTTTATTGTTCTATACAGTAATGCATACAAATATACCTATCCCACTTAGTATAGAAAGCAGCACAAATTCAGATAAACCAGAGCCAGAATACACTGCATACATTTTTGAATTAAACCTACAAGAGAAATATAAGGAAAGATAGATTGTTAAGACAGGTTTTATTTGTATAGTCCAGTATCACAAATCACAAATGTGCCTTTACAATCTTTATAGCATTCAATAATCCTCTATCCTTAGACATTCAAATAAAGAAAAACTACATTAAAAACAACCTTTAACTGGGAAATAATTGGAAAAAAACCGCAGGAAGACAAACAGAGGAAGGACAGACCAAGGCAGCAGAATACAGAATAGAAGTATATAATAGACCAAGATAGCAAAACTACAGAAATACAGCATATTAAATGCATGTAAATGTATTAAATTAAGTAATCCACTTTGGTTTCTTCTCTAAATTTTTTACATCAAAATCAAGCAGCCTTTCCAATTTTGAGAATCTGCACACGAGAACATTGAATATTAAATTGTCTAGTCTAGATTTTTTCCAGTAACCACATACTAAAGTTTTCCACAATGTGGTAAACTTTGGCTTCACCATTTGATTTGATGAGATTCTTTATTCCAGTCTATTAAAATATGAGACATAACACATAGTTGCACATGTCCTTATGGTTTACAACCTGTCATTACCACACACTGGGATACAGTCAGCAATATCATATCATGAAATGTCATTAAAAGAGATATGATAAAATATCAAATGATGCAATGTTTCTACTTCATCAATTAGCAGCAATTTAAAAAGACCAATACAGCTTTAAAAACAAAATTAAAAGAAATACAGACATGCTGGAAATGGAATGAAACAACAGCCAGCTGTGATGTTGCAGTGAGCAACATTGCAGCTCTCGTCATTGCCGGCCACAGAGAAGATTGTGAAGACACAGTGTTGATTGTACCAGCCATGATAGCAAGTGACAGTAAGTTGATTATTGAGAGCACTTAAATGTAACTTCTTAGCTTGCATTATCTAAGATGGCTGTTTTTATTTTCTTATTCCATATTGTTGTGTGACAATAATATGTCCATCTAAATGCATAGTTATAAATAAATTCTTTAAACATACTATCATGCTAGATGAGTTGAAATGTGATCCTGAAAGCGTGAATGGGTTACTGGAGCATGATTATCCCAGCCTATGTACTCCACCAAGAAGACATCCGGTTTGTGTTGAACTTGCGGACCCCTATGCATGGCTATGCTCTACTTTCATGTCCATGGTCTTTGTGAGCCATGAGCTGATGCCTTTACAGCTCCTAGTGTGTTCAATCAAGGAGACCATGACCACGTGAACGCTCAAACCAATTATGGCCCCTGGCAGAAGCTTACGATCAGGCTCATCTTGTGTAGAAGGATTTCTGTAAATTGGATCAGGCCTCTTAAAGGGGCTTAGCATGACGTACTGCAACTTTGAGTTTAATCATGAGGATCCTCGGCAATCCTCCACCTCTCCAGGACAACCGAACATCACGATTAGCCTCACCTGTGTGTTCGGAAAGGGAAAATTGGTAGAAGTTGGGAGAAATACAGCCTTATGAGATTGGAAGTTTCTGGCACAATGGGAGAGGAGAGATCTTTGAAGAAATAACACTCCTGTGCTCCTCCAGGGTCCTCCTGGCTCCTTCTTTTCTGCTCTTTTGCTGTGGGATGGATTACAGCCTGAGCTGAATCCTGTCCTGTTGGACAAGCCAGAGGAGACCCGGACAACAGAGAGACAAGGAAACAGGAACTGGGACTGTAGCTTGGAGCACTACCCAAACTACGAGGCCACTAGAAGTCTTGGAGGTCCTGCTGCTTTAGGTTATCATTTGGCTCCTTTCTTTACAGGCAAGGACACTTCTCAGATTGAACAATGGCTTTGATGAAGGTCAAGTTTGATCTGAAAAAGCGAGTGAAGCTCGCTCAGACAGTATGGTTCATGTACTGGTTCGCTGTAATGGCCGGCGTGCTGGTCTTCAGCATGGGCCTGTTCTTTAAGATCGAGCTGCGGAAGCGCTCAGAACTTATGGACAACAATGAGAGCCATTTCTTGCCCAACCTGCTCATATTGATGGGTCTATTAGCCTGTGGCGTCAACGCCTTCGGAGGCAAAGTCTGCTACGACTCTCTAGACCCTGCAAAGTTTGCAAAGTGGAAGCCTATGTTGAAGACCTTCTTGGTGTTCTGCGTGGGTTTCAACGCCCTGCTTGTTGCTACAGCCCTCCTGTGTTTCTTGATGAGGATCCCTCTGCAGTTCACGCTGGCTGAGGGTTTGAGGAACGGCATGAAGTTCTACAAGGACACGGACACACCGGGGCGCTGCTACATGAAGAGGACCCTGGACCTGATGCAGATTGAGTTTCGTTGCTGCGGAAATGACAACTACAGAGATTGGTTTGAGATTCAGTGGGTTAGCAACCGCTACCTGGACTTCGCTGCAAAGGAAGTCAAAGAGTAAGTCACAGAACCAAAAACAAACCTTTAAAAGTTAGACATAACTTATGAATAGTAGCGGTTGCAGACTAGAAGTATGTGTTTGATGTGTGATGTGACAGCAACATGACTCTTTTGGTCGTAGAGATTGTCGTTGAGCCTCAGAGTGTCAAGGTGGGGGGCATTGAGGTGGGGTGATCAGGGGTTATCTATACAAAGTCAGTGTTCAGTATAAGTGGATTTGAGGGGAAGGTGGGCAGAGCTGATCACTTTCGTCCACCAAGGATTACCATCACAGATATCGTGAGAGCAATGGGGACGTGGCACTGGGGGCTTGGAGGGTAGAAAAAGGTTACTAGGCAGTTTCATGGATAAAGTTGGGAGGAGGGGCTTTGGCGATTATGTACAGAAAAAGATACATGGGGTTAAATGGGCACGAGTGGGATTAAATGTACCCAGTTCCAGTCCAGTGATATGTGGCCCCTTTGTGACAACCTATTAATGTCTACACTGAGTTTAGCAGTAACAAGTATGCTATTTACTTTGTGAGAACACCCAAAGACTGTTATGAACGTTAGCACATCATTAGTGTTTAATCTCCAGGATTACAGTTCAGTGTCCTTCAAGAATCAGTGTCCCATCCAATCAGCAGACAACTTGGCAGAACTCCATGAACAGCACTGACCAATAAAACAATTTGCAGGAGATTTTAAAACCAGCGTAAACACAGGCTGCTCAGTGACAGTAACATTAAAGGTAGGAAAGTGACAGGTCAAAGCTTTTGTGATGCCACCACAGTTTAACCAAAGAGCAAATGAAAGTAATAATAGAGAAGGCCTCTCTTAATGGTACATATCAAGTGCATGAATTAGTATTCAGAGTGGTATTTTATGTATGCTCTGCTCAGTGTTGACCCAAATGTTTTATCTGCGATGCTATTTTGGACTTGATTAGGTGTTGATGTTTCTAGAAATCACTGATCCATATCTGACCTACACCAGTCTTTGTGATCCAATCGCACTTGTCTTTCCATTGACCTACAACTATCAATCACAGCCGAGATCCGCTCTTCAGATTGAGCGCTGACACAAATGTTGTCGTTTGGCTGTTGGCACATTTCCTTGTTGTCACCTGGAACACATTTATCGATATACAAAGGTTTAAAGAAAAGGGTTTGGATAGAGCCCAAAAATTGAAACTATGATTTCACATTTATTGTTCTCTATGTCTCTACCTTACAGACTGGTAATGTGTGTGGTGTAGGCCTGCATGATAGAGACATAATCAATAAGCATGGTGTAATTAAACACTAGACAGTAAGAATTAATGGTAGATCATGTTTGATTGATGATTATACACTAGGGACAAGCTATGCAGGTGGTAAATACAACAAAAAAAGGATAATAATGAACACAGTAAAGGCATCTACAATGTAGTACTTCATCAGCTCTTCAATATACCACCTCTGTGATACATGCAGTGCTTGGTTTTTTATTCAGTGCTGCTTAGTGTTGAGGCAAGAGTGTGTGGTGTTGTATTGGACTATATCAAATTGTATAATACTACACCACAATAAAAATGTACTTCTTTCTATCCTTAACAACAAAGTTTAATTTGATTTAATGCTTGACTGAGTAGATAAACTGCAACATTCAACGACAATAAACACAACACCTTGTAGTTATTTTTGGAAGAACGTAGTCTTGCTAATTACACCAAACTAATTTTAACCCACACATGCTACAAATAGAGCACACAAAGTTCCTGACCTTTAAACTCACCCCACTTTCTCCAACCCATCATAACATGACGCTAACATGACACTTTGCCTGATCCTCTTAGCCGCATCGGGAGCAACGTGGATGGCCAGTATCTGATGGATGGAGTCCCATTCAGCTGCTGTAACCCAAGCTCCCCCAGGCCCTGCATCCAGCTTCAGATGACCAACAACACTGCCCACTACAGCTACGACCACTACACTGAGGAGCTAAACGTGTGGAAACGTGGCTGCCGTGATGCTATGCTGTCTTACTATGGGGGCATGATGAACACCATCGGAGCCCTGGTGCTGCTGGTCACTTTACTTGAGGTCAGGGCCACAAATACACAAATATTCACACAAATGTGATACATTTCCACCTCTAATATCAGTAAACACTATTTCTAACTTAATGTTAACAAATTAATTAAAAATTAGTGGTGGTTACAGTAGAATATCTTCACATAGCCATAAGATGTGACATTTAAAGATTCCCTCCAGACATAAAAAATACTCCACTTTGATATGTTTTTTGGACTAAAGGGTCATCTACAAATCCTTTATTTTACGTGAATCTATAAATATACAAGTTTTATTTTCATTCCAAAAGTAGACACAAGATATCTTATTCACCATAAAATCCATTCTTAGTGTATAGTATGTGCATTGGAGGTTTCAAGTTTCCACATCACACTTCTATTCTGTTTCGTTAGTTGTATATTAAAACCTCGATTGACTTCTAAACTCAGATTTAAGGTAAGCTCAGAGAGACTTTTCTAGCCTTATGGTGTCAAACTTGTGCATCATTCTTGACATGAAGTTTAAGCATCCAAGTGAAGTAACAATAAGACAAACACCTTTTTGAGTGCGAGAGGTCTGTAATGATTGAGTTAATGTCTCAGCTATCTTCCAATAAATTCAGGGAAGGCTCGGTAAAAAAATCTTAAAAGTCAGGTGAGGTGAGATACACGAATTGAGGTGAACAACAAGTGTATAAACATGCAAAGCTGTGACCCAGTTGGCATTCTTGTCATCCACCACCTCCTTCTATTTTCCTGTCTTCTCTCCTTTCCACTCTCCGCCCCCGCCATCAGCAATATCTACTTACTGCATCACCTTCCTAAACAACTCTATCCTCTTTTTCTAAACAGCCTCCTCCTACCGTACTGTCAGATTACCCTGTAGCACTTTTGGCATGTATGGGAGTGCAGCTTACCTACAGTACCTCCCCTGCCACTACCCAAAGAGTAATCCTATGGCACCCAAATGGCATCTCTCCTCTCTTCTCTCCTTGGCCCCCACTGCCAACATCTGTTGTTGTTGTTGTTGTTGATGTTGTTAAGGATCTTCTCCCCACAAACATACACTCACAAATTGGTGAAGTCAGCCATAACATGAGTTCCTCACCTCCAGCAGACAGTAGATAGTACTATTTAAATAACATCTCTGTCCCAGAAATCCAGCAGCTCTAAAAACTTTGTGGCGATAGCTGATCAGACATACAGTCGGAGGAATCCTAGATTTAACAGTAGTTATGCAAGCGTCTCCATGCTGACACAGATAGTGGACTCAGAGATGGAGTAATGAGTTAATCTGGGGGAGGTGACCAGGACAGACCCACTTCCTGGAGCCAGATCTCCTGATCTGATGTCACCATTCATAGTAAATTACTTAACTTTTCTGTAGAAGTTTAGTCTATAAATAAGTTCAAGAATTTCTAAGATATCTAAATGATTTTTTTAATGATTGTGATTATACAGATTTTATCAACTTTTTTCCTTTACATACAGTTTATGTAAGAACATATTAGAGATTCAAGAAGCTAAAAATGCAGCTGCAACCACACCGGTTGAGTCCAGCCAGAGATCTTTGTTGGATTTCATCCCCATCACTTTTCTCCCTTCATTTCCTGTCTGCTCCATACTGCACATTATCTAAGAAAGGCTAAAATGTGCAAAAAAAGAACATGTTAGAGCTCACTTTTATAGCAATATGTACATTAAGTCAAACAAAACTGTAAAAATGTATTTGAATGAAAACTTACTGACTTTGTCTATATCAAGTTATTTGTATTCTCATGTTTCAAGTTGGGGCCTATTTGGTTACTTTCTTCAAAAACAACATATTATAGCTTTGAAAAAATAGTGGGCCTCAGGAATTTTTTGTTCTCTTTGTGGAAAATAATCTCTAATAGCGCTCATAAAAGGTTGAATTTGATCTGATATGTGTTCCTGTCATGTCCAGATTGCGGTGACTGTGGGCCTGCAGTATGTGGACACCTCCCTGTCCACTCTGGTTAACCCGGAGGACCCAGAGAGCGAGAGCGAGGGCTGGATCCTGGAGAAGACAGTAAAGGAGACGTTCACCGACATCATGGACAAAATGAAGGCTATGGGCAAAGGTACCAAGGTGGAGGAGGGGGATGAGGCAGCAATTGCAACGGTGAGCTGAGATAACCCCTCCTGCAAAAACTGACACCACTCTACTCTCACTTGATGAGGAGGAAGGGGACGTGTGAGATTTTTTCTACCAACATTTATTATGTAGATACGACCTTCACACACATATTTGGTTATGAACTCCTTTTAAATGGACTCCTTACAAACGGACTCCTTGCATAAATAATACTTTATATTCACACATAGAAAGAAATAATTGGAAGGATGAGTTATTGGTTATGGTTTTTCATTTTGGTTTTCCCCAACCAAACGAATCCATCTCAATCTCCAACTCTGCTTTACAGATTTACTGTTTTGGTTTCTTACACTCTGTGGATTTGGATCATTCATATTTCCAAAAAATGTACAAAATAATAAGTCAAGCAAATGTGAAATGTTTTGGTTAAAATCAGATGCTTTGCATTCACAAGTAAGTATGTATTTTTTCCTTTCTAGCGTTGTCAGATAGTTTGGCGGGGAGAGCAGACACTTAGGATGGGGATGGTGGTTGCTATGCAACCCCCCCTCTCATGGAAATCAGAGGTGCAGATGGGAGATATTTACAGGCCAAAAAAAGCAGCGTTTTATTTTTGTTGACCTGTCTATAGTGCTTTGGCTTGTAGCTGATACTGTTTGTAGGCAAATAAAACAAATTAAAGCCCACACCCACCAGTTTTGATACTCCAGTCCACCTTTATCCACAATGAAAACTGGACCTGTTCTTGAGATGGAGTAAAATTAAGAATTGAATGGATCAGGATGAATTATGCATGAATGTTGCAGCACATGGTCAAACAGTGAGGCACGGGAATCAGGAGGTGAGCCCCGGAGAGAAGCAGGGGCAACTCCAAACCTGTGGAGGACGAGGGGAAATTGGCAGCTAAATCTTGGCTCCTGACACCTGCACTATAATCTGAGATCCTCTTTGATTCTTCCCTCGTGCATTCAGTATCTGTATATGACACATATGTATATTCAAACAACTGGGTTGCTGTCTTTGTACATAGTGTAGAAATTATGAAAAAAATTTAACTTTTTTAAAATAATGTAATTAATCTAAATCTTTTATTTAAATCCATGTAAAGTTTCTTTTTCCATATGATTTTTTTTGGCTCTGTGTGTCTGTGTAGAAAATGAATAAAGGATTTTAGTGATGTGAATCGAGTGTACAATAATAATAATGTTGTGTTGTCCCGACCTTGAGTCTTACAGACCTGAGATCAAGAAGTGAAGGCACGCTGTGAGTGCCGCAGGGTTCCTGATTAAGTCAATAGGATAAGGGCAATTATGGAATTACTGCGTTCACATGGACATGGGATGACTCTTCACATGTCCAGTGTGAGGACGTGTCTGTGTGTGTGTGTGTGTGTGTGTGTGTGTGTGTGTGTGTGTGTGTGTGTGTGTGTGTGTGTGTGTGTGTGTGTGTGTGTGTGTGTGTGTGTGTGTGTGTGTGTGTGTGGGCAGGAGGGGTGCAAGAGAGGGGTTATACACCAGATGCATTCACAAACCAAATAATGCACGCACATGTCTTTGCAAGTGAATTTTCCATACACAAGTTTCTCATAAATTGCATTTTTATTGATTTCATCCACAATCTGATGTTTTAGAATCAGCTTTGACTTCACAGGACGCACATTACAAATCATTTGATCCCCTCAGTCCATATATTGATAAATGACAACTTGTAAGATATCCATTTTGTTGAAACTCAAAACCCACATTTTGGTCTGATGGTCGTGATCCACAGATTCTGAAAAACCCCAGACATCAAGAATCGGCAACCATGATAAACGAGCCAGTGTGGCTTAGTTAGAGCAGATGGGAGGGGGACGTGAAGAGTCAGCAGGAACGGTAAAGAGGCCAACTCTTCACGGTATTTTTGTTGGACCAAAGCACATAACCGGCGCTGAGTAGATAAGAGGCCTAATCGGCTTTAGATTAGCATGAGCCCCTCGAACCAGGTGAGCAGGTGATGTCCTCCTGCAGGACTCACGTCACAAAGACAGAGACAAACAAGAGAAAGTAATAGTCAGAGCAGGATGAAAAATCATGTTGTTGAACAAAACGTTATGTTCCTGTCAAGGCAAACAGGGAATCACATTAAAGATTTTCCACTAAATAATAGTTTGGAATATCAAACTTTACAGCAAAGCACTTTCCTTTGCCTTAAAAGTATTGATTATTTATGTATTTTAAAGGGAACGATCAGTTCAGTTCTGCACTTTCACATAAATAGAGAGAGATCCCTTCTGGCTTGGATCCATCTTCAAAGATGTGCTGTTCTCTGATCATTCATTGTAAAGAGATATTACTTTTAATGAGACTACCTCATTAAATAAAGGTTATAATTATGATAATAATGATAATATTGCCATACATTAAATTGTATGGCCCACAAAAGGACAGGAGCAACTCTGGATCAGAGTACTTCAACATGCTTCAACTGATTTTTCTCTACAGTAGAGTGTGTTTGAGTCCAACTTTTAAACGATAAATGAAATATGGTTTGAGGAAAGAAGGTTTTTGAAAATTGTCATAAAATATTAAGTATCAGTTCATGTGTTTAGCTATATTGGCAGTTGCAGTGTTAGTTTGGCTTCTGATGGTCATAAATCAACATGGCAGACCCTTGTTTGTATGTCTTTACTCATATTGCATGATAAAACATCTTCCTAACATCTGTCAGAGCTTGTTTTATAGGCATATATTTATACAAGTTTCCAAATGTTCTTTCCAAACAAATTCTCACTCACAAAGACAGCTGTAACTACAGCCGCAGAGCCAACATCTATTTACTGTCTTGTAGTCAGAAAAACAAACAAGTGGCTGGCTGCATCCTGTTCCCACTGTATTCTGCTGCTCTCTGTTGGTGACTGCAGGTAACAAATAGAGATTACAGCTGAATCATACCCACTGTGCCAGAATCTAATCAATTATAGATCTCCTGCAGTGATCTTAAATTTAGTTAGCCTTCCAGCGGATTCACTTTCCTTTCTGTGATTTCTGCAGCTCTCCAGCTGTTTTTCATATTGCTCACACCCAACTTTTTTATGTGCCTTTCCAGATGTAAGTTACTTCATACTACAAATTACATATTTCCTCTGTGTCCTTGACAAATATGTTGGCACGCATCAAAACTCCTGACCACTGACAGCTTCTCACTCTCAGCTGTTTCAGTTACACTAAACGTCCTCAAGAGGGTATCTTTCCATCAGTGATAATGTTTCTCCCACATTCTTGTTACAAGGGCGGGCTCCCCATTGCTGAAAACTGCATCAGTAAAGAAAATGTGTTACTCAGGCTTGATGGTAATAAAAAAAGAAACATGTTTAAAACAATTGCAGTAAAGCCCCTTTTTATGTTCTGATGTTAACACCCCAGAAAGACTAATGATACGAATGAGCTTCAGTGAGAACAATTATCCCTCCATACTCTTCAACATTTTAAAGGAAATAAACTGGATTAAGGCTTCAGTGATACAATAATGATTCATTTCATCAGCAATTTATCTGTTGATTACTTTTCTGTGGAGTAACTGTTTAAAGTATAAAAAGTCAGAACAAATATTAAAAAATGGCCATTAAAAGTTCCTGGAGTTTACAATTTGGCTATTTTGTGTGACCAACAGCCCAAAACCTAAAGCTATTCAATTTATAAACGATACAACAAATGTGTAATGCACTGAAGATAACTGGATTTTATCATATTTGTCTCTCCATGGGAAATCCTCCTGTTAAATTCCTCATCCAAATGAATGAATAAATCTTACCAAACATTTTTACAACATCTAAGCGCTTGACTGCAAGAATTGTGGTTGGCTACAACAGTATATTAACATTTGGACTACCAATTTAAACATTTGCTCTGTAAAATGTCCATTACAAGTTTCTGGAATCCAAGTTGTCATCTTGAATTTATTTGTTTGATCAACCAACAGTCCAAAAACCCAAAAGTATTTAATCTAAAATGGTTTAAAACAGAGTAAAGCAGCAAATCTTCACATTCAAGAAGGTTGAAACAATGAATATTTGGCATTTCCTCTTTTTAAATGACTTAAACAATAAATTGATTGACAAATGTGATCCATTAACTAACAGTTTCAGCAGTAGAATGATGTATTCAGAGTATAGATAAACAGATGTATAAACTGAGTACATAGACGTCATAGGCGATCGATTTTAAAAGCAGCTATATATGCGTCCAGTATGTGACTTATAACCAGATGCACACTTAAATATGCATCGAGAGGCTCCACCGATGAATATATGCAACGTCTGAGTGTTAATTAATCATTTAGAGTAGATATTGAACATGCAATAGATGTAACAGTGAAAGGATGAGTGGCATGTGCTCTAATATTAACTGAGTCCACCTTGAGGTTTCGCCCAAAGGTCAGGGACACTGTGGCTCACCCAGAGCAACTATCACATCTCACTTTACACTTCACTATGGCTGAATAAATATGGCAGACAGAAAGAAAAGCAGAGGCAGAGGCAGAGAGTGAAAGAGAGGCCCGTGACTGGTAGATGTGTGGCCTGCTCAGAGGGGCATTGTTGGAGCTATGAGAGGACAATGCACTGCCCCCGCCCTGAATACTCGCCATACCAGCTGACCAGCCATTACCGACACTGCTGCTGCCCCATTACAATTCCTGCTGCTCTGACACACATACACATACACACACAGAGAGAGAAACACACACACACACACACCTACACACACACGCACTCACAAACTCTCTCAATCATAACTTTAGTCTTACAAGGCAAAAACACACTTTGTCTAACAGCGGACAGAGGAGAGAAACCAGGTGGGAGGCCAGCAGCGCCTGACAAAAGGCTTAAGTCAAGGCATGCATGGGCACACATATTATCTCGCCTCTGTGTCTGTGTGTGTGTGTGTGTGTGTGCATGTGCGTGTGTGTGTGTTTGTTCACATGTGTGTGATTTACAGCGAGTTAAGTTTAGACCCTCGCACCTAGCTGTTCCTTCAGCAATGACATTTCAGTTGCCCGAGCAGCAGCCACCCAGAGAGACCAAGCGGCACACCTCGCACCATCTTATTATTTCAGGATCCTCCCGGGTCAGAAACTTCCTAAACACAAGCGCTCAAAGATGAGGGTGTGAACAGGAGGGGAGAGTTTCACGTTGCATAAAAAGGCTGCGAGAAGTTGAAGTATTCAGATAATTTACTTCAGTAAAAAGTAGAAACACTGCGTTATAAAAATACTCTTTTACAAGTAGAAGTCCTGCATTTGCTTTACTACTTTAACTGGAGTAAAAGTAAAGAGGTGCCATTACTAAAATACATTTAAACAATCAAAATTAAGAGTGTTTATTGTGCAGAATGTCCCCTTGTATGGCTATTATTTTCTTATTAGATCATTATCATTGATTTGTTAACATGTGAGAGGTCATTAATGTTGTAGCTGGTTGAGGTGAAGCTCATTTTAACTGCTTCATGTACTGTAGGGTACAATGCATCACATTTTATAAACTCAACATGTAAAATCTGCAAAGTATAGGCCTGAAACAATAAATGGATTAATCAATAAGTTGATTTACAGGAAAATGAATCATCAAAACATAAAATATTTGAAGAAGAATGAAAAAATCTCCAAATATTATCTGGTTTCAGCTTCTCCACGGTGAAGTTTTGCTGCTTTTCTCTGTTTATCAGTACATCACTTTACATAGAACTTCTTCTTCTCTTTATTACACTAAAAATATTCAACATATTCATCAATAATAAAAATAATAATAATCTGCAGTGGTGGAAAGTACTGTACCGTCAAGTTATTATGTAGTATTTCCATTAAATGCTAGATTATACCCTATTTATCCACTACATTTCAGGGAAAAGCTCTGACAGCCATACAGTAGTTACCAGTTAATTTACAGATTGATATTTAACATAAAAACAGTAGATCCCAACCTTTGTAGCTGCATAGTGGCCCCTTACAAAAACAGCAGCATCTGGTTGGGGGCCCTTCACACGTCTCAGATGTCTACGAGTTGCTGTAAACTCCACCAAACATCTCAGATTAAATAGTTACAGGCCAGAAAATGTAGAATTGTCCAATATTTCAAAAATAAAGCAAACAGTGTAGAAAAGTCTGTTATTTTCTTATTTACAATGCTCCCAACCCCCAAACTTGTGACCCTGTGGAGAGGGTCCGACCCCCAGTTTATGTGCCACTGGCCAACACTACCATATATGTAGACCTCACGACCTCAGGGTTACTACTACTACTACTACTATGACCTAAGTGGTTAAGAGATGCTGTGCCCCATCAGTACTAATCTCATAACGAAATATGATCATACAGTATGTCATGGAGTCCATTTTTCAACAGAAATTGTACTTTTACTTCTGTACTTTTACTTTTAATTAAGATAGTAGGATTTTGAATGTGTGAATTTTACTTGTAAATGAGTATTTATAAATTGTTGTATTGGCACTGAATACTCCCACCATTGATAATCGATGTAGCTGCAGCTCTCGTAGCTTTACTGCAGCTGTCAAATAAATGAGCCATGGTAGAAAGTACAGTATTTCCTCTTGCGGACCCCCACTGACATGGATTACACGCTATATTAACGTAAAATCTCATATCTCATATCTGCACATTTGTAATCTTTGATGGCGCGTGACATTAACACAACTTGTGTTATTATTTATTAATTGCACGCTGCATAAACTGTTTTACACTGTGAAGATTGGCACATTCCTGCACAATAGTCTGCACATTTCATTTCAACTCAGTGTCATCTTTTAAATCTATTGTCTATATTGTATTGCTTTGGATCTTTTACTTTTTTTTTTTACTGTAAAGCATTTTGTAACTTTGATTTGAAAGGTGATATATACATAAAGTTATTATTGTTATTATTATTATTATTATTATTATTATTATTATTATTATTATTATTATCTTCAATTTAAAGCTATTCTCATTTTGAATATATTTTACATATTTTTTATTTATACATTCCTTTATTTCTTCTTTTTTATAGGATTACTTAATTTAGATTATTTAATGCACAAAAACACCAAATGCAAACTCCTTATATGTGCATCTACTCTGCAGTAAACCTGGTTCTGACCTGAAGTTGCATGTGTGTGTGTGGGAAATACTCAAGTAAAGTACAGGTAAGTGAGCACATATACGCACTTGTAATAATTATGTTGCACTACTGGTGAGAGGACACATGCACACACACACACACACACACACACACACACACACACACACACACACGTCCTCACACTGGTGATGGACAGTGACTCTTGCAAAACAGGTGTGGAGTGGATACCTATCTTAAGCTGTTATATTGTTATACTCTGTGTGTGTGTGTGTGAGTGTGTGTGTGAGTGTGTGTGTGTGTGTGTGTGTGTGTGTGTGTGTGTGTGTGTGTGTGTGTGTGTGTAGCTGTGCAGAGAGAGGGGGGGACGAGCACGAGCACGAGCCTCCACCCCTCTGATGACGGTCACGCGCAGCACGCCCCCGCGAGACCATCTCGTGCTGCTGCCGTACTGTAATCATATGATAGGGAGTAGATCCCCGGCCGCTGCAGAATACCGACACACCGGGCGGACGAGCAGGAGGAGGGATGGTAGATTTATATCTGTTTTTAAAAAAAAGAAGTGCTTTGGAGTTGGTTTAAAGTGTCGCCTGCTGTGTCTAAAAACTGAGCAAAACTCTCTCGATAAGGAACTTTTTCAAACTCTGGAGAGAATCGGACAGAGGAAGGGGGGATCGTTTGGAAGAAGAGAGAGACAGGGAGAGAGGGACCGAAGAAGGACAGTCGATTTAACGGGGGCTGAGAGAGGTGGTCATTGGGTCGCAGCCGGTGTTATCCCGTGGAACTCCTCTTATTGCTTCTCTGGGAAAGAGAGAGAGTGTGTGTATGTGAGTGTGTGTGTGTGTGTGAGAGACAGAGAGTGTGTGTGAGTTTTTTGTTGTTTTTTTTTTTATATTTAGGTGGAGTTTTTTTATTTTTTTTATTGAAAGTTTTAGTTTAGGTCATTTTTTTTATTATTGAAGCCATGGTCGGGGAGACAGAGGTGAAGGAGAGACCCAAGTCCAATCCGGACTATCTGATGCAGCTGATGAACGACAGGAAGGTGATGAGCTCCCTCCCTAACTTCAGCGGCATCTTCACGCATCTGGAGCGGCTGCTGGATGAAGGTAACAACGGAGGATCCTTCACTCCTTTACTCTTTCACTCACAACCACTTGTCACACTCAAGAGAAAATGTATCCTCTTCTTTTTTCTCTCTTTTTTAAAACCCCCAGAAACAAGACATTTGACGCTCAGTGTTGATAAAAGTCATTAACCAATTAATGAATTCCTCTCTGGTTGCCTGGAAACGTGACAGTTACGTTATCCCATTAAGATACTAACGCTCATAAATTAGTAAAACACTCACTTTGTATTTTAAGTACTTCCGTTTCATTATAGTTACCAGCATTTAGTTGCTCATTTCCTATAAATGTTATATTTGTGCTAACAGGTTGTTCATTTTTGCCTTAAGTCATATTTTTTAATTTGTTGAAAGCAGCAGATGAGCTCTCCTTCTCTCTCTCTCTCTCTCTCTCTCTCTCTTCTCTCTCTCTCTCTCTCTCTCTCTCTCTCTCTCTCTCTCTCTTCTCTCTCTCTCTCTCTTTCTCTTTCTCTCTCTGTCTCACACACCAAGACACCTTTTCTATCCCCTCTCTCTCTCTCTCTCTCTGTCTCACTCTCTCTCTCTCTCACACACACACACACACACACACACACACACACACACACAGCCAGTTGGTGATGGGAACAAACAGACAGTTGTTAGTCTTTCCCAGTGACCTAATGCGCAGGCTTATGTGAATGCTGCAGCCCATCCCTGAGCAGGAACGAGAGCATGTCACTGTGTAAAATATTTGATTTGAGAGGCCCCAAAGACAGACTGCTTCAATGTGCTTCGAGTGTTGATAAACTGTATGACATTTTTATAAGCCGCCTTGACATCGAGGCGTGAAGCTTAAGCCTTATTGCAACAAGTATGCATTCCTAAAAAATAAAAAAAAAAGTGGCATCCTGACTCCATTCTTTGGATCATCTTCCAGCAGGCCAACGAGAGCCTGCTGTTGTTGCTTATTGTTGTTGCCACATCAGGATCACCGAGGTCCAGACTTTGTGCTCTGTGACAAGTCTCATGACGCAGCAAAGGTTGTCCTCCGACCAGACGACCTCTACAGCCTGACAAATGGGTCAATTTAAACATCTCTAGTCTTGCCCGACTCGAAGGCTGACAGCCAAGCATATTCAACCCTCACACACATGATAATGTGACACCCACGTTTAGAGGGAAAGGCATTGTACCCTGCCCACTTTCAGCTGGGCTGTCCTGTATATTCTGCTCTGCCTGAGTTAGACTTATGTGGACAAGGCACTCAGGCATAAGGGCTCTGTACCAAAAAGTTTGTGCAGGGTAATAAGAAGGCCTGCCAGACACACATATTGTCTGGCTGCGTTTGTGGCATATCTAGAAAAGCTGTGGTTTAGTCCAGTCTATATTTAAACCTATGACAGGTTGAAGTGTTAAGATAAGGCCTGCTCTAGCTCCCCGTGTTTTATCTTTCTCTTCTTCGACTCTCTTGTTCTTCTTTCACTTCTTGTTTTTCTTCAGCAAGTGAACTGAAGTATGACAAAAGCTCTGCTTGCCTGTGCAGATTTGTTTGTGTGCGTGCATGTTTTTTTTTTTTAATAGTCGCTTTTGGTGTGTAACAGGTCAGAATAGGTTATTAGAGGATCATAGTTGTCACTGTAGCTGTGGCTGTAATTATAGAGTCCTACTGTAGTTATTATGGTCAGACTTATCACTCTCAGAGCAGGGAGACATGACTGTCAGCCTGCTTAGGTCAGATGATATTTGTGCCTCAAGGCAGTTATTCTGCCGTGTGTGTGTGTGTGTGTGTGTGTGTGTGTGTGTGTGTGTGTGTGTCTGTCTGCGTGTGTGTGTGTGTGTGTGTCTGTCTGTCTGTCTGTCTGTCTGTCTGTCTGTCTGTCTGTCTGTCGGTCGGGTCTGTCTGTGTGTGTGTGTGTGTGTGTGTGTGTGTGTGTGTGTGTGTGTGTGTGTGTGTGTGTGTGTGTGTGTGTGTGTGTGTGAGTGTGTGTGTGTGTGTGTCTGTGTGTGTGTGCGCGCGTGTGTGTGTGTGAGAGTTCAACCCGGGGCTCTGTGTGTATGTGTTGCGTATGTGTTTGTATGGTGCAGTAGTCAGTTATTATTGTGCTAGTGTGTCATTACAAAGGCATCAGAGGCTAGCATCGGTCATTGAGTCGACCCTAAACAAACAGACCGGCAGACAAACATAGGAGTCATTTATAATAGTGCTTCTGCACAAACAGCCAGACATAAGCCAAACATTTGATCTTCCAAGAATTGAATCTTTCTGCCAACAATGGTTGATTATGTTTGGTGTTTTTTATTACTCTTGATAAATATAGATGAATATTTCTATGATGCCTAACGGTGTTAACGCCTTTTCTGTGTTGTTGTTGTTGGTTAACTTTTTCTTGCACCAGAACTTCATAGACACTGGTGGGAAGGGTAGGTCACTGTGACCCCCGCCAACATTGCGTACAAAGTGAAAAGGGGGGTGGAGGGGGGAGCAGCATGTGTGTCTGTGTTGAACACGAGAGAAACTGTCGGTAGTAGAGGAGACTTGATTGCAAAGCGTTCAACAGTTAGATTCTACATTGTGGTGCAGAATGCTGTGACTGTCTGTCTATCTGTCTCGCTGCGTGTCTCCGTCCTGTAATTCTGGTAACAATGAATCATCCCCTTAAGTAACGGGTAGTCTGACGAAGCGTGAAAATTGTTGTCCGCCATCAGACATAAATGTTTGTGTACAGCCTCAACTCCATTCACTCACCTTGACCCCCCCCCCCCTTCTTTCTTCCAGAAATCGGGAGGGTACGCAAGGACATGTACAACGACACAGTGAACGGAGGCATGTTCAATGGTCGGGATATGGAGGAACTTCCTGAAGCGATCGGCCCCGTAGCACAGCTGCAGGAGAAGCTCTACGTGCCTGTCAAAGAATACCCTGATGTGAGTGACCTTTGACTTTTCTTTTAGTGGCGTTTCTGTTTACTCTGTCTCTCTCTCTCTCTGTTGTTACCTTATCTCCTCTCAGTTACAGAAAGGGTGCCAGAAAGTCAGCGTGGCTCTTGTCGACAGGGACCTTTACATTTTTATCATTTACATTTTATCTTAAAGTCATTCTGAGATCATCTCTGCTCACACTCAATGACGTAATCTAAACTGAAAATTGATCAATAATTAACTTTGATCAGTGTTTCCAGTAAGATCAAAAATTTACAATTTACAGTAATATTTTAAGGATCCAGAGTTACTCAAAAAGGTGATATTTTCATATAAATCCCATCACTTTGACACTGTTTTCAAGTCTGCGTGCCACAACTTTAAATTATAAATATTTAAGAGCTTAAAAAGATGGATTAAGTATTTCCCCCAAAATATAAAGACAAGTGCACCGCTACCAAGTGAATTTACGATCCAGTACATCCCTGCTCACGCCAAATACAGTTAAGTGCTTCAATATGAGTTGTGTTGATCCAGACTCAATGGCTCACATGACTTTCTCCATGCATCAGCTCGCCAATCACCGAATACAATGACAAGCTGTCCTCACTCACATGACGGCAGACTAACAGGACACTCACGCACACACAGGAGCGCATTGGAAAACGGTTGAGATCAAGGTTAAATTTAGAGAGCAGTTCCTCTATCAGGATTCGTGTGTGTGTGTGTGTGTGTGTGTGTGTGTGTGTGTGTGTGTGTGTGTGTGTGTGTTTGTGTGTGTGTGTGTGTGTGTGTGTGTTTGTGTGTCGAGGGTCATCCTAGAGGCCCGAAGCGAATATGTCGCAACTGTTACTGAAGTGAACATTAAGCCAGGAAGCAGACTCAGTAAGCAAATCAAAGAGGAAGGAGCTGGACAAATGTTAGAAGTGTATGAAGAAAGGCAGGGGGATAGTGGCAAAGAAACAAACACATGAACACAAATACGCACACACACACACACACACACACACACACACACACACACATACAGAGGGCCAGCTGTCTACTTAATCACTCAGTCTTGGTGGACAGATAAGGTTAAGAGAACGTTGCTGTTCTGTCATGCCACCAGCACTAGCCAGTACCCATATAATGAGCTATTTTTGTCTCTCTTAGTAACACAAACATATCACAGATGCACAAACCTCAAAGTGCGCACACACACACACTCACAATGAGCACATGAAAATACACACATAGTTTTGCCTATGTGATTGTGCCTGTGATGTAATATGCGCCTGTCTTCCTTCAGGCTGTAGTTGCTTTTATTTTTTTATTTTTTGTCTGCTTTTTCAGTATGTTTTGCTCTTTTGTGTAGTTCAACTTCGTAGGAGGATCCTCGGCCCACGTGGACTGACGGCCAAACAACTGGAAGCAGAAACCGGCTGCAAGATTATGGTTCGAGGAAAGGGCTCCATGAGAGACAAGAAGAAGGTACGCATGCACAACATACATTAAAGATACCTCTCACTGTCCGGTCCAATCAGCTATTCCTCTCTTAATACACCACTGATTGGCTAGCACTTGTTCCTTTAGTTGCTTGAGTTGACTAGGTTTAGGCATGAGGACTGAGATTTTGTTATAGGGTTAGTGTAAGAATATCAGTGCAAGCCAATCAGAGGCAGAGTCGGCGGGTCTTAGCAGCGGGATTCGTAATCACGCAGAAACAGCTAGCCTTACTATCTCAAAATATTTTTTAAAAGGACTAGCAGCACTTTTAAAACTCACAAATGAACACACTGTGGTCTTAGCCTGGCTAAGAAATAGTCCTGCAGGCTAGCTTTTTTCCCATTATTATCAGTTTGTATGCTAAGCTAAGCCAAAAATCCCTTGGCTGTAGCTTCATTTAATGGACAGACATAAGAGTGGTCATTTCATCGAACTCTTGACAATACAGCGATAAGTGTATTTCCTAAATTGTCAAACTTAAGTAAGCCATTGGTTTTCATGTATTTTTTTTATGCTCTGAAAATCAACTGGCTAAAATCCTTGGCTGACACAGGTAGTCCATCACACTGAGCATCATTTGGGCTTTCATTATTGTCAAAGTAGTGTTCAAATTCATCTTTAACAATGCAGCAATAATAATATATTTTTTTTAAAAGAAAAAAAAAAGGAATCAGGATGTGATTTTCACCACAAGCAAGTTCCAGATGTGGTTGGACAGGACTTGAAGCAGTGCTGTCATGAGTGGGAATCCAGTAGGTGACTGCAAACTACGAGAAATAATGAGAATCATTTTAAAAAATAACTCTCATTTGCTCTGCTGCTGTTCTGCAGTAAAATTGATTCATGTCATTTGTAGAAAAGAGACTGAAATGTGCAAAAAGATGAAAAAAGGAAACATAAAAGAGCAAGAAACTCTTAATACATATTACCAAAAAAACACACTATCTAACTATCTATCTATCTATCTATCTATCTATCTATCTATCTATCTATCTATCTATCTATCTATCTATCTATCTATCTATCTATCTATCTATCTATCTATCTATCTATCTATCTATCTATCTATCTATCTATATATCCGCCCTTCTCTTACAATGAGTTTTGTTACTCAGTTTTTCTCTCCTGTCCTGGTGTTCAGTCCATCTGTCCTCCCTTCCTCTCCCCTGGTGTCTGCTGTTGGATGGAGTCAGCTCAAGCTTTCCAAACGGCAGGTGGAGCAAGTCCAGCATTCCTCCCCCCCTACCTCCTCCTCGCACCCCCCTCTCCCCCTCTCTCTCTTTCTCCCTCTCTCTCTCTCTCTCTCTCTCTCTCTCTCTCTCTCTCTCTCTCTCTCTCTCTCTCTCTCTCTCTCTCTCTCTCCTCTCTCTCCTCTCTCTCTCTCTCTCTCTCTCTCCAGAACATTCCCTACCCCGCACACCCCTTAGAGAGAGACACACACAGAGACAGAGAGGAAGGAAAACAGAGACACAGTGGGAGGCAACGGGGGAGAGGAGAAAAAGATGTTGACTTTTAGTGCACTTCAGAATGATACATCTCACTTGACAAAACATGCAGAGAGGATTACTATCTCCCAGCGTACCACACTGAGATAAAGGTTTCATAATTTCAGTTTCAAACCGGGGGCTGCAACCTGAAACATATCATTTCAATAAAGATTAATCTATTACATATATAATAACTAATAGTTCAGGCTGTAAAATGGAAATGAGACTACAGTTGTGTTTGTGGATCTGTGAAGCTGTACTTAGAGGAATACTAAATTCATTTTTTGCTTTCTTGCAGAGTTAGATGAGAGGTTTTATACCACTCTCATGTCTCAACGATAGAAATTAGACCCAGTCAGCAGCTGGTTAGCGTAGCATAAAGACTGGAGGCAGGGGAAAACAGCTAGCCTGGCTAGGACGTCAATGCACCGGGCCAAGAAATAGTTCCAGCTCATAACCCTTCTTAAAACCACAGCACAACCCAGGCTTAGGTTTTTGTATGAACTATACAAATAAGATATAACGTGTTAAAAAGTTAGTATTACAGCTGATTTTATTTTACCTTTAAACACAGACTGCTTACAGTTGTTATGCTAAGCTCAAATAACCATCTACTGGTTTGTTTGGCTGTAGCTTTCTAAGTATTGGACAGAGTGACATTTTCATTTGATGATGCAGCTACATCAAAAGTGAAGGAAACCAAAGTAGTTACAGATGATACTGAGGGGAATATCAATGTCTGGGCCAAATTTCGTCGCACTCTTTCCAATATTTTTTGGATATTTCACTCTGAACCACAAGTGTCAACCTCATGGTGGAACTAGAGGAAATGTTAGATGCACCAAAGTCACTCGATGAGTGTGTCCTGTGCAGGGTGTTAATGTCATGTACAAAATTTAATGTCAGTACCTCCTAATATTTGCCAAGATATTTTTATTTAGAGCACAGACCGACTGACCAACATTGCCATCCATAGAGTCAGCATGGCTAAAAAGAAAAAACAAATCACTGTCACAAGTTTCCCAGAGGCCAATTAGACTTTGTTCAAATTGTTTAATTTAATGATGAACTTTAACGGTAAAAAGACTGTTACAAATATTGTGATGATAGGAAAAAAACTGGGAAAAGCAGATAATCCATTTTAAAGAGTAGCCAGGTTGTGTTTTGTATTGAGCAACCATGTGAACCAGTGAAAGAGAGTAACAACCAGCAACAAGGTCTGTGTTTGGTCATTTTAACTTGACACATGACTCAAACCATTAATCAACTACTAATGCTGCTATCATTTAATCAGAATATCAGTTTATTATCTAATTATTTCAGCACTAGTTTAACAGTAGAAACAGAAGAAAAAAAGAGTGAGTAAGCAAAGAAAATGCGTGACATGTGGGGGTAGAGGTTCAAGGATGGAAGATTATTAGCAGATTAGAAAGAAAGAATCAGATTCGAGCAGAAACCTTCGATAAAATGCAACACCCAAAACTGTGTTACCACTGAAGAGCAACATGGTTCCTGATAACACCTCTAAAGCTGCATTAATGGACCTTGAGAGCTTTGTGTGTGAATGTGTGTGTGTTTGTGTGTAGTTTGAGGCCGATCCAACAAAAAAAAAAACAGCCAAAAAAGAAGAAAAAGCAAAAATCCTGTTCCCTCTCTGCAGTAATGGACCGAGCTGGCAGTGCATTCAGACAGAGCATTTCAAATCTTTTTATTTTGTGTGTGTGTGTGTGTGTGTGTGTGTGTCTGTGTTTCAGGAGGAGATGAACCGAGGGAAGCCCAACTGGGAGCACCTCAGCGAGGACCTCCACGTCCTGATCACGGTGGAGGACACACACAACCGGGCCAAGATCAAAACTCCAGCGGGCCATTAACGAGGTCAAGAAACTGCTTGTACCCGCTGTGAGTATGCATCCGACCTCACGGTATCGAATATTACAGACTGGACTGATGGAAAAACTCTGTGTGTGACTGGATGAAAGTTCACTGTGTTGGTATGCATGGAAGGGGGAAGGGGATTGTCAGTCCAAAAGTGTGTGTTTGTGTCTTTTTTGTGTGTGTGTGTGTGTGTGTGTGTGTGTGTGTGTCTCTCTGTGTGTATGAGAGAGTATGTGTAAGGGGTTAGGGTAATTAGGGAACACGCATAAAGGGGTTTCCATGGTAACCCCGGGTTGTTTGAAAGGCTGAGGGGAATGAATGGAGAGTCTGTTCACTCGTTCTCCCCACTCCATCACTCTTTTCACTCGTTCACAACTCACTTCATTCCCAACTACTGGCTACAGTATTCCTTTTTCTCCCTGGGTTTTTTTTTTGTGTGTGTGTTGTTGTCCACACAAGGGGACATTTTGATTGCACTCCTCAACATTTCTCACATTCTCCAGCCACCTACACCACCCCACACAGCCAGACATACGTACATAAATGTGCAAAAGAAACAACCAAACATGACCACAAACAAGAAATACACATCTGAACTTTGCAAAGACGTGGGCATAAAGTATGCACAAAGACACTCACAAAAGCATATATTTTAAGATCACAAGGCTCCTTCCTTTTTTTGTCCTCTGCATTATTTGCAACAATGGAAACAGACTGAAAAGACCAGCAGGGGAGATTTCTATTGCAGCAATCAGCCGTCACTTTCAGCTCACATCACAGCACGGTATCAGTCAACCCCTAAAGGTTAAAGGATGTATTAAGTCTCTATAGGCAATCAGGAGCTGAACACCTGTTAATCTATGTTTGTGCATGCATGTGTGTGTGTATGTGTGTGTGTGTGCGTGTGTGTGTGTGTGTGTGTGTGTGTGTGTGTGTGTGTGTGTGTGTGTGTGGGGAGGGTGAAGTTAATAATATGTGTTAGTTTAACCCAGCTGACCTTGTCTTCCAACTGTAAATCAGTCAAGCTTTTCACCGAGCTGTAACTGGAGCTGAGAAGCAAGCGTGTTTGACACTCAATATGTCTTGTGTGGTGGAGAAGCTGCTTTCAAGGTCTGGTCAAGTCTATTTGAGACAATGTAAGAGTTATTTTAAAGAAGTGAAGAAGAAAAAAAAGACTTCTTCAGAAAATGTTTTAAATTATATCATGATTAGTTTCAGCACACTGTAAAATTTGCTGACTTCATGACCGAACTCTCAGAAAAGTTAATTAAATGGATGAATGGTCGTCCTCACTAAGAAAGCTGACTGTCCTTAATTTTCCTATGTGTGTGTGTGTGTGTTCGTGTAGGCCGAGGGGGAGGACAACCTGAAAAAGATGCAGTTGATGGAGCTGGCCATCCTCAATGGAACGTACAGAGACGCCAATGTCAAGACGCGTAAGGATGACATCATAGCTAACATGTGGAGGAGGGTTGGTGGGTGACAAAGGGGTCTCGGTACAGGAGTCCACTGTATATATGAACAATGCCTCTGTTTCTCCTGTTAAATAGACTGTTTGTCTCCCTCTTGTCCTCTTCTTCTTCTTCCCTGTCTATTGTATGTATGTGTGCTCTGTGTGCGCTCGCGTGTGGGTGTACACATACTTGCATTATTGTATGTTCGTGTGCCGTACAGCCACCGGCGCCTTTCCTTTAGGGACCCCTCATTCGCCTCGAATCATCACAGGCCCGACGCCCGTCCTGCCTCCCAGCTTGCGCAACCAAGCCCCTGTCAACACGCCGACCATCATGCCCCTGATTCGTCAGATCCAGAGCTCCGCCCTCGTGCAGGGAGGTAATCCGCATGCAACGCTGGTGCAGCAAGGACCCGAATCTGGAATTATCTACACGCCCTACGACTACCCCTACACACTCACGCCCTCCATATTGGAATACCCGATTGACTCAACTGGAGTATTAGGTAAATAAATGCAAAAGTCCTCCACAGTCATATATAGACAATGGATGTATTATGAGAACTGGATACTTGACTCAAACAATAGTTGCCTAAGATGCCTAAAAAACGTATCTCTCCCCGAGCTCGCCCGCTTACCCTAAAGACTTAAACATCACGCATATGAAACTCGCTTTTCGAGGCTCTGGGGAAGTACTGAATCTTCATGGTTTAAAAATTCAGGAAATACAGCGTAATAATTGGCATCCTGTCAACAACTTACAGTAACAGATGTGTTTTGTAATGACAGCCAATGGGGAAAATGTGTTTTGCGCCAAAGTAAAGTTCTGCAGGGGCCTAAAACCAAAACCTGAATCTGGTTTGTAGCTGTGTCTTTAAGACCTTAGTTAACTCGACTGGTACCAAATTTGAGCCCTGAATCCAATCATATACTAGTGTGAAGCAAGTAGATGATTGGCTCAGTCAGAGAGAGGAAGAGGAACAATTTTTTAAAGGATAAATTACAAAAAAGTCTCAACCCAGCTTTTTTTTTTGAGCTTCCTCAGCATATGGAAATAGCTCAGTTGCCATCACATGACGTTAGGATGGCACTTTACTTTCATGATAACTGGTGAACATATATGGGATCAGATGTGTTTTATTATCACATATTTGTCAGTATCAATGTCAGCCAGTCGAGCCTGAAGTTTTATCCAAAAAAATTTACCGAAAACCAACCGAAAAAACAAATATTAACCAGACAATCAATCAAGGACAACAAGTTGGGTTTAATAGTGGTACTCTCGATGTAGTACCACGTTTCACCACTGGGACAAATATCCAGCTCTTGTAGTACATCCTCGATTTACATAGAAGAATACCGATGCTCATTGCTGGGCTAACAGTCCCTTCTTCCTGTGTTTTTACAGGTATGGCTTTCCCAACCAAAGGCTAAGCGATAGCAACCCTTCCTAGCACACACACGGACTGGCTTGCAGAGACCTCCCCTACCCCCCTTCTCCCCCTCCCCTACATACTTGTCCTACAGGGGCAAACACCCAAAGTTTGCTCATACTTTAGGATGACAGATTCCTCGACAGTCATTCTGTAGTCAAGTGTCCATTCCTTCGCTCATTACTCTGTTAATTTCCTCTTTGTATTAGCAGACTAGTGTTGTGGTGTGACAGCGTAACCTATTTAACTTTTTTTAATAGTTCAGCTTCCGCTTGTAATTTTTAACACATTTTAGTGAACCCATAGATATTTTAGCGCCACGCTGTTTGTGATTTAATATACTGTATGTTAAGGCTTATTTTGATCACAGAGCTATAGAGTGACTTTGCTTACAGCTGATATTGAATCTACTAGTGAAGCTTAGTGAGAAATTAGTGGTTTGGATTAATCTTTTCTTTAGAGAACAGAACAGAAGACCACAAAACAACAAAAAAATTCTGTCTCTTAGAAGCGTGATGTTTGACTTATTTTCACCCTTCAGCCTTGAACACTTTTTTTTTTTTTAAATTCATGGTTTCACTAATGTTGGTGCCATGGGTGGACTGTCTGATGTCTTTCTGATGAGTAACCTTCTGTGTTCTGTTTTGGCAATGTCATCGCGCTGTTAGCAGGTGCCATGACCACTAAGGTACGACGCCACGACAAGAGAATCCATCCTTACCAAAGGGTAGTGACCACAGACAGAGGTTAGTTAGCTCACCAGCCACTTTATGTGTGTGTATGTGTGTGTGTTAGTGTGCGTGCATGCAGACCAATGGACCAATTTCAGTTTACATGTGTCTGTAATACGGCATGCCTAAAAAAAAAAGAAGAAAAGAAATAACTGTATCAGGCAAAAAGGTCACAGGCTGAAGCAGATTCAGTGTAAAATGTGAAACAGTATTTGTTGCAGTGAAAGTGAACTAAGTGAGCAGATTGAGAGGAACCATGTTAGAGGTGACAGCTGCAGCGGTTATCTTTGCTCGCCTGTTAGATAAACTGGACGGCTCGCAGGCCGGGACCCTTTCAATTAGAATGGATCACTCCATTCATGTGACTCGGTCCTTGTGACTCTGGATTTGGAGTCCTCTCAGAACTTTTTTTTTGTTGTTGTTGTTTATCTCTTCACTACTACTTTTTACCCTACAAATACTGTGGGAAGTTTTATTTATACCCAACTTCATTCCAGTAGATTTCCACAAAATGTATTTTTTATTATTAATTAATTCCTGTGTTTTGTGCCCAATGACTATATGATACTTAAAGTAATAGTGATTGTTTTCTAAAGGTCATTCAATTCAAGTGCAGTATGATCTTTGGTCTTTACTACTAAAACACAGCGTGTGATAACTACTGAAGTCTGTGTTACAAGCTCTTTTGTATGAAATACTGTTGTTTGTGGTCTTATCAGTCACCCACTGGACTTTATCATTGGGACTGTTTACATCTTTCATATATTTCCTAGCCAGAGTGGTGCTGTTACCATGTATTTAGCTGCAAAATAAATTTGTATATAGGGATTTTAAGGATTTAAGTGCTTATATGAAGCTTATGGAACAAAATCGCTTGGAAATACTTGTAGTATTCTTTTTTCTTTTTTTTTTAGTTTTTTTTTTTTAGTTTGTAAATTTTTATTTTTGTTTTTACGATATGCTTTTTATAGATGAAGTGTCTCCATGTAAACTTCAAACTTTATTCAAAAGTGTGTAGCTACTACTGTTTTAGTCACCGCGAAGGTGGCAATGAAGGCAGTGTTTTGCTCTGTGTATTTAAGATGAGGTGACCTTCTCGATTCACAGGCCTCGTGACTGTTTTATGCAATAGAAATGGACTAGCTAGCTACATTATGTGTGTGTGTGAGCGGTGGTGCTCTTGTTGTACACGATGGACAAAAAACACTAAAAGGCAATAAAGATGACTATTGAAAAAAATCTCTAAAGAAAACCAAAGCCTCTAAATTCTTGTAGTTAGACTGTCTATTGTTAAAATGTTTCTTAAGTCCCTCTAAAATCACCATCTCTTAACCTCTCATCGCTGTCTCTTATGGTGCCTCTTTGCTTACTGTAGTGATTAGGTGCTCTTCTAATACTTCCTAGCAAAAGGATCAAACCATAATCAATAATAAGAAAACCTTAATCACAACTGTTAATCATCAAGATCTTATGCCTGCTGCTAAACAACAGCTCCAGTTGTCAATGATTGAAAGTATCTCTGAGGCCCAGACACTTTTCTTTGGACATAAAGGTCACTCTCTCACCCACATGGAACCATGCTGTCTCCCTCTCTGTCCATGGTTTCACTGTCTGTCTGCTAGACGTAGCACAGCTAGCATGAGTAGTTTCACTTTAGCAGCAGTCACATGATAGGAGGGGTATCTCCTTAAACCTACCCAAGCAAACACCTTCATAAGCACATGTTAGCATCGCTAACAAGCCATTCCTTATGTCAACGCCCGGCGGTTGATCTAAGTCCTTGTGAATGGTTATGCATGGCTCATGAAGGTGTTCTGCTGCTCCTACCTCGAGCCCCTTGTGCTGTGTGACTGCAGTAGATCTGCCTTGTTGTCATCCTGACGCCACTAGCTGACACTAATCTCTCTTCTATCTTTTTTTCTTTTTATGTCCCCTTTTATGTGCCCTTTTTTTCCTTTCCACGTCTGTCCGTCTCTGTCTGTCTAACTCTAGCTGCCACGGCAACTAACCCATGACCCCTTGACCTTCTGACCTTTCCGCCCACTGATGACCCACCCATCTCTGCCCGCTGGCGTGCTCATTGGCCCACGGCCCCGCCACTCCCCCAGCTCAGCCAACCAGAGACCAGCACATTGGGAACAACCTGGCTGCTTCTGTCTAACCAACCAACCAGACGACAGCGATCATGGGAATAAACCTCAGGACCCCGCCCATCACCGAGTCCTAAACTTAAACTTTACCAAACGTGCCTTCCTTCCGAAAGTTCAAAGCCAGTAGTTTTTTTATAACCTTCCAACAGCCACAATCCCAATTCGTATTTGCATAACCAGTAGACTTTATTTGGGATCGGCCCCAAAGCGGTGAAGGGCTCCCAAACCAATCCTTGGCTGTGCCAAACTGTCTCTCTGAGCTGCCCTGCCCTCAGTCCATGTGATGCAATAATAATGACTCTATTAATAGCATGGTAACTATACTTATTATGATGATAATTGTACTTATCCAGCACAGAAACCCTCCAGAAACACTAAACTAAAAGAGATATGTTGATATTTTGATGTATTTTTTCCTCACTGGGCGCCGAAGCTTACCAAGTGTCTTTTTAAGTGTTTCCTCTTTGGGTCATTAAATGATAGGTTCACAAATTGTCAAGTCGGAGCTAAAACAGCAGTCAGGTGCCAATACTAACATTGACGTGTGTTTTTCTTGCTGTTATCATTCCTCCTGTTTATAGTGACCATTAGAAGATCCCTTCATGATGTGATTACAGTGTGTGTGATGGGGGGCAAGAGCCACAAATGTTTGCCTGAACACTTAATGAGGCTTCAGCTATCCAAATTAGTCAAATCAAGTTACTGTCTTTTTAGTGCCAAATTCCTTCTTTTTGTTAAGATCTTTATTGGACTAATTGAGACGGTTTTCGGATAAACTTTTGCAAAGAATGAAGACGGAATGGAATTTATGCCCCATCACTTACAGTCAAAGTGCATTTATAGGGTATCTTTTAATGGTCAATGTGAACAGGAGGAATGATTACAGCAAGAAAAACCTGTAGGCACCTGAAAATTGTGACCCTATCCTTTAATTTCATCACAATAACACATAATTGGTGTTAAAATGTTAAAATATATTAACAAGCTTTCCCTTTGAATGTAACACCAATTGCGTCATTCCTACAATCTCTTTAAAATGTAATTTTCTTTTCTTTTTTAAGAGCACATCATTTTGTGCTTCATTTACCTTCTAAAACTGTCTTTAAAACAATTGAACAAATAATGCTACAAAACTTTTTAAAAGCCGTCGTTTACATGAGTGAAAACGCACAAAGAACTTCTCTTGTCATGAAGCGGCAGGTGCTCAATGAGGAAAAATAACAAACTGGAATCCAAAATACCAAAATATCTTGTTTTTTTTCTTAGTAGGTAAGGCACTCTGAGTCGACATATACTGGATTAATGTCAAGCCTGTGCTCATTCACAGTACAGATACACACATACACACACAGAGAGGGGAGGTTGCACTTCTTTTGTCAAAATGTGGAGGACTTACACAACGATGCCTTTGCCTTTATCACACTACAGTATTGTATGAGCTTGAACAACAGTGCCTTTATTTATGGAGAACAGTGTTACACCTAAATCTTTTACAACTACATTATGGATTTGAGTCATTTGAGTTTATGCAGATGAATTAAGGCTGTGTGAAATGTGTCGCAGCCTAATTGTCGTGGACAGTTTATGGCTTAAATCCATATAACTCCTCTCAAATCCCATTTTAGTGCCAAAAAAAAAAAAAAAAAGTGGCTCATTTGACTTGGAGCAGCAGCACTGAGCTCCGACTACAATGTCTGAAATGTTTATGTGAGGTTCAGATGAGCCTCAAGAGAACAGTGTTATATTTTATCCTCTATTTTTTTGTTTTTGTTTGTTTGGTTGTTTGATTGTTTTTGTTGAAGATGAATTCGTCCATACGTATATTTTGCATGTGTATCCGCTTTTTTCTCAGAGCACATGCAGTTTGACTGTGACTCTACACACACAGTACACACACACACATACAAAAAAAGCACCTGATGCCTTGATATCAAACAAATCATGGAGTCGTAACATCTGTAACAAGTTTATAATGTATTTTTATATTCTATTTTGTACGTGAAAATAACATTAAATGACCTTTTCAGATAAGAATGTAATGCCTTATTATGGAGAATAATTTGATGAATTTAACTATCTATCTGTCATGTGTCATCAGTAATCCTGTCACCCTCTCAATGTCCTGAAATACTGGAGTCTCTGATGTTCTCTGTTTTAACTTGAGCCTTTGAAAATCAGCATTGCTTGCCTCCTGTGCCTTTTGTATACACGTGTGACAATTAACAGTGTAGTTCAACATTAATCTACTCTTTTGTGCCAAGTGTAGGTTACTAACTGTTACCACTTCTGTGATTATTAACCACTTTAATTGTATCTGTCTCTGCTTTGGACTCCTTTTAAAAATACATGTGTGTCTAAAAAGTGGAAGATAAAAAAAGAAAAGGAAAGAAAAGAAAATATATGTGTGATCAATGAACTTTTAACTTTTAAAGTATTTGAGCAGGAATAACTCTTTGTACTGGAAGGCAATCCTAGCACACTATTAAACTCATAGTTGTAAAAAACTAACAAACTTTGTTGCTTTTTCTCTGTAGCACTTAATTATGCAAATCAGCTTCCTTTCTGCATACTAATCACCAAACACTCCTTAGATACTGAGAAAAGAAGTGGTGTTTTTGTTGGGTTTTTTTGCACCAGCCAGACCTTTGACTACACAAACACCGAACTGATACTTCAGACTAAATGCAGGGAAAAGGCCACAACATGGTTTTTCCCACTTCTCCTTTTTTTTGTTTTTGCGTTCTTTCCCTCGTTCTCTATCTTTTTCCTCGCCGTTGAAGTGGGCATTACACACGTTTGTGTAATAAGAGGGAACAAAACACACCCTGCTCACCATGGTTTCTCAGAGGCATGCACATGTATAACAGCAAAAAAAAAAAGGGGAGTTTCAGGTTTTGGAGCACTAGATGGCTAGGGGATTGAAGGGAAATTGATTGTGCAAGCTCGCCCTCAAACATCTGCAGAGTAAATATTACACAGGATCACAGTCTGTCCCCGGAGTCCACCCCTAATAACCTACATGTGTCATAGTAGCAACATTTGTTTTAATTTTTTTTTTCACAGCTAATGGCCCACTTATTAAAAATTAAAAACACAGAAAAGTTAATTTGAGCCTTTTGAGCTTTTGACGCTTGGAAGTTAAAAGTTAAAAAAGAAAAAAAATCTCTTTAAACTAGCAAACACATTTTTTGTTTTTTAAGAAAAAGGAGGAAAAAGAAAGAGAAAATCACATGGGGTTTTCCATGGTGAATGCAGCAGTGGGTGGCTCATTCGTCCTCTCCCTGCCCTTCCTGCTTTCATTGTGGAGTCGGGGGTGATATTGAACTTCAGGCTTGGAGTTGAGCCTGCTCTACAGCCGCAACCCCAACCCCCTGATCAGAGAGAGAGAAAGGACATAATGTGACCGCTGCTGACAATCCTCTGGACAGGAAGAAGCAGAGATAGCAAAAAAAATAGAAAGAAAGAGAGACAGAGAGAGAGAGAGAGAGAGAGAGAGAGAGAGAGAGAGAGAGAGAGAGGGGGGGGGGAGAGAGAGAGAGAGGGAGAGGGAGAAAATAAAAGTGAGTGAGGATAGGGATGGGTGGGGGCGCATGAGTGTTTGGATGGGTGTGTACTCTTGTCTCTGTTTTTCCTGTTTTTATTCAAGTTTTTTTCTTCTTCTTTCTTGTTCTTCTCTTCTGGTATGAAACACTCTTCGAGCATCTGGTAATGTATTCTGCAGTCAGCTCTCACCATTGCCAACACTGGGGCCCAGAGCACCCAGCGCTTATAATCAAAGTGTGTGTTTTTTGTGTGTGTGTGTCTGTGTGTGTGGGAGAAAAAGAGACAGGGGAACAGACAGGTTGATTTACATTGCCTATGTATGCACGGCATTCTCCACATAATGAACAGCTCCAGATTTCCTCTGCTTGGTAAATATTTAATGACCGAGTGGCGGAATGATTTTAGCCGGATAACAGTGGAGTCCTAAGCTGCAGGGGAACGGCTCAGAAGTTGTATTTCAAGCCCCTCTCTCCCCTTGTCCTCTTCCCATGTAAATAAGGCCAACTCCCCCTAACTCCACACACCCCTCTGAGGCAGTTTAAAGACCCAACACTGTCTCCTTGTCTCCTTGACAACCAGCATACACTGGGGTCCTGTCGTGGCCTCTCTGTCTTTTGTGTTTGGGAGCTCAGAGAGACAGAAAGAAAGACAGAAAGAGAGAGAAAGAGTGAGAGAGGGAGAGAGAGAGAGAGAGAGAGAGAGAGAGAGAGAGAGAGAGAGAGAGAGAGAGAGAGAGAGAGAGAGAGAGAGAGAGAGAGAGAGAGAGAGAGGGAAAAAAGAGGAGAGAGGAGAAGATGAAAACAAGAGTTACTGGAAAAAGAAGATGACAACAAAGATGACATCACGGCTATTTTATCCGACAACCAAAAATTTGATGATGATGATGATGATGATTAGCCCCAAGGCACAAAATGGGTGGCAGCACAGTCTGGGAGTGTGAGCGCACAGAGAGAGAGAGAGAGAGAGAGAGAGAGAGAGAGAGAGAGAGGCCCAGGGCTGAATGGAGCATTGTGGGAAGACAGTGGGCACACTGGGCAGTAACACAGAGAACACTAACTCACAGATCATGCCAGAGAGTCTGAAAACACCCACACTGGGCGACAATGGCAAACTTCATCGCTCCACTTGGCCCCTTCTGAATACACACATACAATGGCAGAATCCAAATAAGATGCTCTTGTTATTTGCGAAATTCAACACACTAAATTCCTTCAGTGGCTCTGTCCCTTTGACCGGCAGCAGATGGCCATGAACGTGCATGTATGCATGTGCGTGTGCATGTCCGTTTCCATCGTGTGGTCTTGTCTCTGTGTTGCATCATGGGTAAGTACACGCAGCGGGGTTGAAAGGTGGGAAATCGTGCACTTACACGCCTGACAGGTGTCATATGAAAGCTGCCACATGCTGCTCTGCTTATCTGCTTGCAGTGGTGCAAACAGTAAAACCAGCTCGTATCTATCATGACAGGCATCAAATTTAACTTCATCAACCAATTAAATCTGTTTAGATTTACGACTAAGAAGAACCAGAACCAATGAGTTTGACTCCTCTTTTATCTGGTTTTGTCTTTATTGTCGGCTCTTTGCTGCCTCCCTGTGGCTCATATGAGGAGGTTCAGCCTTTATTCTTAAAGGACAAATTCATAATTTTTCAAATCTGTCTTTTAAGAAATAGAGTATTTAACATGAGAAAGAGTATAATCTGTTAATTTGAATGTATTTCTTGACCCTTGGATAAAATTGGCTTATTTACAGATTTAGTCACATGCTGTCTACAGCTGACCACCTGTTGCAGTCAGTGTTGGGAGTAACTAGTTACATATAGCAGCATTAAGTAATTTAATTACAAAATAAATGTAACTGTGATCTGTTACAGTTTCTTATGAAAATGTTGTTGATTATAAAGGCAGTTACATCTGAAGTCAGACCTTTAAGATTTTGCTCAGGAGGGTTTTTTAATATTTAACATGTTACTGAATACATACGCTGCTGTTTTTAATTCTTTGAAATCAATATTTTTTTTAATATTTTGTAAATAAAGTACCAATTGAGCCAATGCCAGACTTTTGACTTCTTTTTCATTTTATATTCCAAAATCTACATGAACTAATGAATACATTTTCAAATGAGAGATAAATCTTACTTTATAAGAAATTATCTCCCTTATAAACATGTCAGTGTCCATGAAAAACACCTCAACTTCGATTCTTGTACTTAATGGGAACACTTACCCTTGGTTAAATATTGGTTAGAAAAATTAGAAAAGTAATCAGAAATATGAGAAGTTACATTACTTTGATTAAATAATTGAAAAAGTTACATTACTTATTACATTTTAAATAAGGTAACTAGTAATCTGTAAACTATTACATTTCCAAAGTAAAATTCTCAACCCTGGTTGAAGTTTACTGCTAATTTTTTAAAGGATAGATTCAACAAATCTTTTCCCAGTCCCTCTTAAAACAGCAGTCAGGGGCCCATATGAACACTGAAAGAGGTTTTCCTCACTGTAATAATTCCTTGTGTTCATTACTTTACATTATTACGTAACTTAAGTAGTTATACTGTAATACTAGAATTTTAAGATATGTGTAGGGTGCTTGAGTGTTTCCATTTGTACTTCCATTCATTACATTTCTGAGGGAAATATTGTACTGTATTGTATTTGTATTGTATTGTATTTTATTCCAGTTATTTGACATTTAGAGTAACTTCTTTGCGAGCATACAATACAATACAATACAATAAAATACAATACAATACAATACAATACAATACAATACAATACAATAGATCTTTATTGTCCACCAGGCTAGAAAACTGTCTTGAGCTCACCAAAACATAAAACCTCACATGATTCTTACTGGAGACAGTGAAGCAGTCACTATAACAAACATCACACATTAAAACCAGTTCATGTCATTTCTGTGGTTTAAATCTCGTCAGTCACTTCTTCTTACATACATTTTTATTTTCTCCGGAGTCATTCTATAGCACCTCCCAGAGCTCAAAGGCTCAAACCGGCTAAGAGAGGAGATTTTTAATACAAGTTTATAAAATGTGATGCACTGCTGTTCACTTATTTTGTCCCGAAACTCTTTTAGAAAACCTACATCTCTAAATAAGGTTATTCTTTACACATCTATGCCTCTATTGATTAATGAACTATAAGCAGGACACTGTGCTTATTAATTAAATTATTTGTTAATTTAGGTCATGTAGTCTGCTATCTATTCTCAGACCGTCTGCACAAAGCATATCTCCACTTGACCTTGGTTACCATAGGAGACAATCAGCCTTATCAACAGCTGCTTATCCATCAAGCCTCAGTTGTCAGAGGGATGAACCGCTCTGAAACAGACAGGTCACGACCTACAGCTCCCAGGATAGAAACGACCAGAGAATGACCTGGGGAGCACAACTATTTGGCCCACATTCAGTATCAATTTACAGATAAAAGAAAGAGAAAAAAAAGCCAAACTGGTTTTCACAAAGCAGGTCAAACAGCACAGCACTTTGGTTCAATTCAATTTTGCTCTAATTCAAAAGCTCTAAAAACTATGAATACCTGTTTTTGTTTAAACTCTTTATATGAGCTGTAACTTCCTCTGGCTCAGTTTGTTTTTCAGTATTCGTCTGTAAACTGCAAGAATAAGGTTCATCCAAACCTCCATTATTTACATTTTGAGTGCATTATGATGGGATCTTCTAATGCTCAGTACACAGGATGAATGATCACAGCAAGAAACCCCTTGTTGCAGTGTTCACTTGGGCACCTGACTGCTGTTTTAAGACAAACATGAAAAATTTTGAATCTATCCTTTAAAAAATGTGAAGTAAACTGCAACAGGTGATCAGCTACAGACAGTGTATAGCAATTAAATCTTCGTATAATCCAATTTTACCCAAGCCTAAAGAAATCCCTTCAAATTAATAGATCATATTGTGTATTATGTTAAAGAGTCTATTTCTGCAGGGCAGGACAGGGTTGGTTGTCACATTCATTAGATCTCTGTCTCTAGAGGGCGCTGTTAAAAAGCGTTGGTACTGACAATTTCAGGATTTTGGTAAAATGTTACTTCCAAGGTCATTTCTGAAGTAAACCAGTTGACATTGAGATGAGGGGACATTTAGTGTTTTCATGTGAAAATGTAAATATCCAATTCTTCGGTGTTAAACAGAATCAACTTAAGGAGAGTAAGTCGACTCCATTCCTACCTGACACTTTAGACTTCCTTTACCCATTAAAAGGAAATCTGTTCAGGAGTTTATGAGAAATTCAAAAGAAAGTTTAAAAAGAAGTGTGACTACCAACCCTGATCTCCCCTACTCAATTTAAAGTTTTTCCTTTTGGTCCCTAACCCTAAACAAAATAAAAATAAACATTGTACTGGAGCAGTTTTACTCTGAGTATTTTCCCCTCCGCACTGTTTAACCCTTACTGACCCAATTTTATGACTTCTCCAACAGTGGCCTAAAACATCCAAAAATGGAAATATTTTTTAAATGATTGATGATAGAAAAAGGTTATCGTAAAGCCTGCCATCCTTCACTTATCCTTACTTACATTAACAGAAATAATTAAGGCAGTTTGTGTCAAATCCAAAGAAAAAAGTGAACTGAATTGTGGTTCAAATTTTAGTATAGGCAACAATTACTAATTGATACCTCAGCCGGGTCAGAATATGAACAGTACATATGTAAGGGTTAAAACAGGGGTGTCAAACTAATTTTAGTTCAAGGGCCACATACAGCCCAATTTGATCTCAAGTGGGCCAGACCAGTAAAACCATTGCATAATAACCTACAAATTATAAATAATATATTATATATTATAACTTTACTATAATAAGCAATCTATTTACTGTGAAAATTTAGTGCAATTTCAACATTTCAGGGTTTTTTTCAGGATTATTTTTCCCAGAAGCTGCTTATTGACAACATTTTGTACAATGTTTAATATATGAATTGTTTAAATATGACCACAATATGTATGTATTGTATTCTTGTATTACTTTGTAATTGTATTCTAGTCAGAGTGGGGAAAAACCCCTCTGAAGCAGCAGAAAAATTGGAATTACTTTTCTGCTATTTTCATTCTTTGCAAAGTTATCCAGCAGAGTAATAAAAAGGTTTTCCAACAGAAGTCTCTCCGGGTCCAGGAGTTGGTGGAGGATGACTGTTTTTTCCCAGGCGTCCAGCCACATATCCTCTGTTATCTCAATGCTCAACTCTTTTTCCCCATCGTTGTTTCATATAGTTTGTTGTGTCCTTTTTCAGTGAAGTAATGCCATGATATGAACAGTATGTAAGGGTTAAACCTTTTCACCTAACACAATCCAGCAATAAACCCAAAGAAATCCTTATTTGTTGAAGGGGAAAATTATTGTTCCTCTTCTGCTGGTCTGAGGTCAGTTATGTAACATCGTAGCTGCTTTAACTCGTTCATCCTTCAATTCAATAAACTGACCTGAGATCTGTTGGAGCTGTCGTAAAACTGTGAGAAACTGTTTTATCGCTTTACTGATCAATTTTTAAAGTTTTAGTCATTTTTAGTCAGGAAATAAGCAGGTTAAATAATCTTTTATGATTGTTTTTTCCTACGTTTTCCACCTTTTTGGTGTTCATGGTAACGGAGTTGTGACGTAACCTCACCGCGACGTTTAGCGGTCGCTTTACGGCAGAGCGTGTTGCTGCTGGAGGTCAGAGGCACGTTAGCAAACTGTAGTCATCAATTTATAACGAAAGAAAGACACCGTAAAGAAAAAAAACCACGCAAGATACAATATACGAACTGTTAGGGGACACCTTGTTTTATCGACACTGAATCCAGCAGCTTTGTCGCTTATCTGTTTGAGTCTCATTTTGTGAGTGTTGCGACATATCTTAGCTAGCTAACGTCCTCAAGCCTGTTCAGGTGAGCTCCTCTTCAGATCCTCTTCAGACATGGACAACAACTCTCAGGGTCCCGGGGGGGCCAAAGGAGGTTTGGGGAGTCTCTTCGGAGGTGGAGCACCTGAATACTCCAACACAGAGCTCGCCGGTGTCCCATGTAAGTTTTTTTTTACTGTTAAAGTAGCTAACTGCTGTCACATTGCTGCCTGGTGTTATGGTTAAACAGGTGACCGTGTAAACTGGTTCCACTGCTTTAAAACACAAGCACAACATTTCCTCGTAAAAGCCTTAAAGTTAACCTGTCTTAAACTGAATTTTAAACACACTATATATACATGTATTCGGTTGATTCTTCTTGTTTTATATTATACAAATTAAATGTTGTCGCTGTCTGACAAGCAGCATTATAGCTGCCCGGTGTTACGGTGTAAAGAGTGACCGTGTTAACTGGTTCCACTGGTTTAAAACACAAACACAACATTTCCTCGTAAAAGCCTTAAAGTTAACCTCTCTCAGGGTCGATTCTAGGATCAGACCTTTAGGGGGGCTCAGCTCCTAATGAGAATTTGTCATACAATGCCCTGAAAGTGTTCAAACCTCCTGCTAAACTACTAATTTCACTGGATAACAGAAATTACAACAAGAAATATTCATATTCAATCAGTAACAGCAGCGTCACAAAAATAACCTCCTTTATATTTGTGTGTTGTTTAATTTCAGTGACTGGAATGAGTCCGCTGTCCCCGTACCTCAACGTCGACCCTCGTTACCTGGTTCAGGTAAGATGAACTGGAATATTAACTGTAGGTCAAGTCTGTTTTTATTTGTGCAGCACTTTTCATACACAGGGGCATTTCTAGGTGCTTAACATGAGCGTAAAAGCAACTCATCATCATGATGAAATCATTTGGAGCAAAGTTTAACTTAACAGAAATACAAAAGTTAGGAATGAGCACCAAATCAAGCACATACACACACAGACTCACATTCACACACAACAACAATAATAATAGTAATAATAATAATAATGACAATAATAATAATTTAAAATAATAGAAGGAGAAAAAACAGTCTAGCCACAACCCAACCCAACTTAATTTGTAAAGCACTTTAAAACAACCACAGTGGACCAAAGTGCTGTACAGAAGAATAAATAAAAGACAACAGCTCACACAAGGCATAAATAATGTATAAAATAAATTAAAAAACATAAAGCATGAGTAAAAATAACATAACCACATACTCAGGTGAAAAATTGGCTATTAATAATCCTGAGGTTTTATAGTTTTCTTTTAATAATGGAAACAGTAGTTACTGAGGTCGTTTCAGGCCATCTGGTAGTTTTTTTATAGAGAGAAAGAAAGACTAAAGTAACGTAAAGCTCTCTCTGAAGATGTGGATCTAATTCTGGGCACAGATAGACGACAACTACCAGATGACCTGAGGGTTTTGGTTGGACTGTAGTCAGTGAGCAGCTCAATGATGTACAGGGTAGCCAAACTATTAATGCTTTTTAGATGATTTTACTTTATAGATTATATTAGCAGATCTTTGAAGTTGACTCTGTGCTGTGCTGGGAGCCAATGAAGAAATTAAAGAACTGCTTTTGTGTGTTTGTGTAAAGACTCTCGCTGCAGCCTTGAGATTGTCTGTTTTGGCAGCATAGTGTAAATAAACCAGTATTTCAGGGTCTGCTTGAGATATGAACCCTCTACCTTTGGATGTACTCTTTAAGCTGATGTAGTTATGCTATTGACTCTGAAAGTTAAGATTTTGTGTATTTTTCTGACTGTAACAGCTGATTAATTTTGTGTTTCAGGACACAGATGAGTTCATTCTACCGACAGGTGCCAATAAAACAAGAGGACGGTTTGAACTGGCTTTCTTTACCATTGGAGGCTCCTGTATTACTGGTGAGAAACAAATAACAACTGTTAGATTTCATAAATAAAAGCAAGTAGCTGAAAAAACATACAAACATAAAGAAACAACCAATAGACAACAACATACAGTGTCTGTATTCAGGTGGATCTGTTTTGTACAATGTAAAGAGGGTACAAGTAGTGCAAAGGTGTGTAAAGAGGCCTGAAATACAAACTGAATAGGTAAGTAGGGGAGACGTTACTCTATGACATACAGTAGGTTGTTATGTACAGTACTATGAGATGTTCACTAATCATGTATGGATTCAATGTTACAGTGTCCACATACTTAAGGCCATGTACTTAAAGTGAAGTAATCTGAACTCAAACAGCTCAGTGTTTTGAACTCAAGTAAAACCTTTCTGCCTCTTTGTTTTTGACTTCAGGAGCTGGGTTCGGAGCTTTTAATGGTCTCAGGATGGGCCTGAAGGAGACCAGAGACATGTCGTGGTCCAAACCTCGTAATGTACAGTAAGTATGGAGACATTGAAGAATTCAGTTCACTGTTAGACTCCGCTGGTGTAACACTTGGATGATTTTAACTCTCCTCTAAATGCTTACTTTCTCTCTCCAGGATTCTCAACATGGTAACCAAGCAGGGTGCATCATGGGCCAACACTCTGGGCTCTGTTGGTAAGACTGTCGTAATGTAACTACAACAAATATGATTTAAACTCATGGTTGAAACTTATTATAACATTTAAGATGGTGTCACTTAGTTTTATGGATGCTTCTATGAATTTTAGGAGCCTTAATTGTTAAGTTTCTATCTTCTGAATTATCGTGACTTGACTCCTGTATAAGACAAATGTGCTGGAAACTATTTTTGCTGTCTCTGCTCTGAAATTTTGTGCATTTTTCTTTGTCATTGCAGCCTTGTTATACAGTGTTTTCGGTGTGGCGATAGAGAAAGCCAGAGGAGCGGAAGATGACATCAACACAGTAGCTGCCGGCACGTTAACCGGGATGCTCTTTAAATCAGCCAGTAGGTGTCTTCTCTGCTTGTGTATCTGTCATTAATGTGAGCTCTGCCTTAAAATAAGTTTGACTTTTTAATGTTTTAATGCAATTACAATAACTGGGTTTCATAATTTGTCTTATGATAAATCTTCCTAAGTAAGTATTGACCTCAGTAAAACATGACTTTTGAGTTTTTACGCAATGCATTGTGAATAATGTTGTAATTTTAAGGAACTGATATAGGTTATGAATCATCATTGTGGCATTATTTTTGTACATATCATTCATGTTTATATTTTTCTGACTTCCTTTTTAGGAGCTCTACAGGCGTGTTGTAACATACATAAGTCAATAATAAGATAATCATTATAAAGCAAACAAATTACACTTTAAGTGGTGTTAACCTTCTTTATAATTGTATAAATTAATGTGCAAAGCTCAACCATCTGGTACAGAATTACTTTAATGAAGTTAATATTGGACAGATGGATTTGGTTCATGTTAATTTTGTGTTCGTACTCGGCTTCATTTCTCATTCTGTTACTTTTTTGTTTTCCCAGGTGGCCTGAAGGGTGTCGCCCGTGGAGGTCTGGCTGGTTTAGCTTTGTCTAGTGCCTATGCCGTCTACAACAACTGGGACCACCTGACCGGCACCCCCTCATCCTCCAGGCTGTACTAAACTTTCCCTCACATCTTCTTCAACATTAGGGCCAAATATCTGCAGGACACAGCCTTTAACCACAGCACTAAGAGGAATTAGACTCTGGTCAAATGCAGTGTGCTCTCAAGTGAAGCGAGCTGGTCCCAGTTTGCTGGTGCCCCCCCACCCCCCTCCATAGCTACTTTCCTGGAGCATTTTGGGATGAAAATGTGGATTTACTCCACTGAGATTCCAAATGTAGACCGTCCTAAAACACCCCTCGCATCATTTGTCTGTATCCTCTGAGGTATTCCTGTCACTGATCAGATATCGATCAGTAATCTGTTGGAATATAGAGGTGTGTCATTTGTCATATTATCGTTTATAAGAGACTCATTAGTCTCCAATAATGCTAATGCTTTTTTCAAATCAATGAACCCATGACACGTGGGTTTAATGTGACCGTATTAATTTGTAAGATGACTTGTGAAATCTGGTGTTTGTGCTTCACCAGATGAATGGCAGAGGATTCATGTTCTGATCTTGGACTAAAAGACTCTTCTCCTGCAGAAGAGCAAATAGATATTTAACGACGACCTGCAAACACAGCTGTTGTATTTATTGAAGCGTAACCACAGCGGGTTACTGTGTTACTACGCAAGAGGGAATCTTGCCTGAAGTGACCGTCGTTGTAAAGCTGTACTGAAAGTGCGTGCTGTTTATGTGTCGCCATCAAACCCACTGAGTTATAAACGGAAATAATAAAAACATGGGAAAACAAACGTCTTTTTTTTTTTCATCAATTTTATTGCGCAAATGTAGACTGTAAAAGGTCATGAGTAGTCTAAACTATACAGTGCTCTGTCACAATCAAGTGTTCAAAAATTAGAGCACTGCATAGTATATACTGCCAAATATGGTGAGTTAGAAAATGATTATTGCACATTCAGAACATGTATTTACATCTTGAAGTGGTTGTATAAGTTCCAGAAATGGTGTGTGGGACAGAGGGAGACACACAGATCATATTCATTTATCTGTAGACGGCCGAGAGGTGACGAAACACAAAGCGGAGCTTATGTTTGCTGTCAGCGCTGAGTAAGCTGTTCCACTTAGTGCAGGAAGAAGTCTCTGATGCGTGTTGCCTCGATCCAGGGGATGTAGGTGGCGGTGCGGGTGAACACGCTAGGTTTGTTCTCCACGGTGCAGCCGATGGGGCCGAAGCTCACCACGCCGTGCACCTCCCAACGATCATGTCCCAGCTGGCACAGCAGAGGACCACCAGAGTCACCCTGAGAGAGGAGGAAGGAGAGGAGGGGGGTTGGAAAGTTTTCATGACGAGGTGTTTTTAAAATAATTTATTCATTCTCACTTCTTTCCCAAATATTGTCTGTAAATCTGTCATACCTGGCATGCTGCGGGGGGATCCTCAGTGTCTCTGAACCCAGCGCAGATCATCGAGTCTCGGACGCGGTCGCCCCAGAACTTCTTTTGCCTACAGGTCTTGAAGTCAATGATGGGAAGACGGGCTTGATTCAAAGCTTCTGCCAGAGACACATTCTCCTTTCCACCTGAAATGTAGAGATGAAATTTTAAAAGTCACATTTAAATTAAAACCTGTACTGTGGAACACCAATTACATTCAAGCCCCCTGCTGAATGATTTCACACCATGCTGATTATGCCTTTCACCACCAGGTAAATATCTCCATTTCACAGTATACTGAGTTTTAATCTGGTGCTGGGTTTGACATTCCCGTGCTGGCTGGATGGATGCATACATGCTCTATGGGCAGAGAATGAGCACTAGAGACTTCCGGTTAGCTACAACAGCATCAACAGAGTACGCTACGGTGGAGCCTATGACATAAGCATGTGTCAGCAGTGTTTTTGTAGTTACTCTGACTGCCAGGAGGGGGAGACAAACGTCCTTCACTGCAGCTTTAATTTTTCAGTCATGCTAGCGGCTCAACAGAGGGTAGCGTCAGGTCTGGTTTTCCATTTCCAACTGTTAGATGGGTTGCCAGTAAATAATATACAACTTCAAACAATGAATCTCACTGACTCTGGTGAGTTATCTAACTTAACCTTTAGCGCCACCAGCAGGTCAAAGTTTTCACGTATTCTTTGTGAAATATCTCAACATTTACACGTTGGATTGGCACGAAACTTTGCAGAGGACTGATCCTTAGGACTTTGAGATAGACTTTCATTTTTGCTTGAAAACTGACTGAAATGATTAAGTAATCATCAAAATAGTTGCTGATTCCCTTTTTATTTTGATCCACTAATTGACTTAATTGTTGCAGCTCTTGTGCACACATTCATGAGCCCCTCAGGATGAGTTGTAGCGTTAATAACTTTCCTCTAGCGCCATCATTAGGTCAAAGTACAGTAGTAGTAGTAGTTTATGAGTGGACCCAGATCCTTCTACTTTCATATTTTTCTCTACTCACCCCGGGTGTCCCCCCAGCCTGTGACCCAGCAGTAGTGTCCTGGCCTGAGGCTGGTCTGCTTGCGCGGCAGGCAGGCGTAGCGGATGAAGTTGGAAGGGGAAATGTCTGTGCCGGCCTTCACCAGGGCGATGTCATAATCCAGTTCGCTGTGCATGGGATAGCGGAAGTTCTCGTGACGGTAGATCCTCTTCACAGGGAAAACCCTCTCTGCGGTCTCCGAGCGCCTCAGCTGGTGCTTTCCCAGGACGATCCTCCAGCTCCCAGCATCCTCAGCTTTACCTCTGGGAGAGAAAGAAATGCTCTTGTTGTGTTTTCTTCTTGTGTTGTTTGCTAAAAACATTTATTCAAACATCAAACTATAACTTTACGTGCTCCTCTGTGTTTCTTCTGCTTTGTTTTTGGAGGGGATTTCTTACTTTTGGAAGCAGTGAGCAGCAGTTAGGACCCAATTCTTGTGGATGAGGGTTCCTCCACAGACATGAATGTAATGTTTACTCCCCCTTGGACGAACCTAGGAGAGACAAGACAGCTTCCTCAGTGATGAGCGCTTACTCTAATGGTAAACCCACACATCTCAGATCTTTTTGTATCTGAAACCTGCTCTTATGGCCACTTAAACATGCCGTGTACACAACATGAGAAGGAAGAAAAACCGACATTGCCCACCAAAGAACCCTTAATCCTCTCTCATATCTATGAGCCCAATTATCTGATCCTCCTTTGATCCATCAGACTGTCTAAACTGGTGTGATAAGAGTCAATCTTAACTGAAGAAAGCTCAGTGATGAATGAAAGTGGCTTGACCCGTTGGAGGTGTGCTAGTCATCTGCAGCTTTTCCTCAAACATCAAAAATCAATGTGGATGTTTCTACTTGTACTGTTCCTTCCTGCATCATCTCTAAGTTGAACAAAGAACTCCTTATGTCCACACGTTGTTTCGACCAGCTGTGAGCGCTGCTAACGACCCTCTGCTAATTCAGTGATTTTCGAATTCGGTAAATTCTTTGCAGTAAAAGTCTCCCATTATTTAGTCAATACAAGCTTTTAATATGAAGCAGGAAATGGTGGGTTTGCATCACCAGTAACTTAACACGATTATGATACGGCTGCTCCTCCGTAGGCTCATTGGGAGGGGGGGCCTTAAAGAGACAGGAGCTCAGACTGCCTGTTACGAGACAGAGGCTGAACTGAGGGACTTAAAGGTCCAGTATAAGATAAATAAGGAGTTGGGTTTTTTTTTTTAGAACTCAATCATGCAAAGCTACTCAAGTAGAGTCCCAGAGTATAAATACAGAGCTGGAAATTAGCATAATAAGTCCCCTTTAAAAACATCAACTTGTAAAAGCCATTTTCACTTTTTTCTGAGTTAGTTTGAGATAAACTAACGATTTTAAGTTGCGTTCCTAGAAGCAATAATTTGGCTAAGCCAGTGTGCAGCAGTGCCTCTTAAGCAAGTAAGTGTATAAGTAGACTGAAGACTTCACTATGACGTTTTCAAGCAGCCAATAATCCCATTGTCCTGTTCAAGACCTCCCTATTCTTTAAACACTAAACCACATGTATACAAAGAAAGACTTACCTGCAGAGAAACCTGCCAGGGCCAGGAGTGAGGTCTGGCTTCGTTCCCAGACACAATCCTCTCAGCCATGTTGGGCTTGAAGTGGGCCATCCCACAATCCTTAGGCCAGTCTAGTAGAAGAGACACACCACACAATACAGAACAGATCAGGAATTCAAAGTATTTTCAACAGCGGCCTCTGTGTTGATTGCTGATGTGTTTCCAAGCATGTTTGCGTGTGTTCTCCCTCACCCAGATGGAGGACTTTGTGCTGTCGTCCGGGGGTGAGTTTGTATGCAGCTGCAGGCAGGGACGCCTTGCTCAACAGCAGCGGCAAAAGCAGAGAGAGAAAGAGGAGCAGAGGAGGTCCTGGAACAGCCATCGTCTTCCACAGAATCACCGGCCGGCACACATCCCACGCTATTTATACCAGGCAGCAAGCACACGCAGATGTACATACACAGGTACACATACAGTACACACACAACCGCACACCTCCACAGACAATGAGCGGTTTCACAACAAAGCCAGAGCGCTGGATTGTTCCCCTGTAGCTGTGAGTTTCCACTGCCACTGAGAAAAAGGGGGATTTCGTGGAGTCCCATCAGCACTTTCACATACATATTTGTTCACAGTACATATGTTGGTGTACACAGGACAAAGGCTGTACACAAACAAACATCACATCATGCCACACAACTCATGGCAGTGACATAGTGACCTGAAAATCACCTTTATCTCTGATATCACACTATAGTTCATCCAGTGTAAACATGGCCCAGCGGAACAGATGTTGTTACCTGTGCATTGAGCTGAAAACAGAACCTGAATATTCATAGATGTCAGTCAGTCATAGTAGCAGGGGGGGCGAATGAAAGGGGGCAGACCAGACTTTAAAGGGCCAGATCTAGAGAGACCACTAAATGTCCATGACAGATATACTGCATCTGTTTTAGCTTATATGTTGGAAGAAATGCATTACAGAAATAAATAGTGTTGCCATTTCATAGCTTGTCCCTCAGAGGGCATTTTAAGGGATCTCATCAAAATACTGTTTATATCAAACATTTATCTCATTTGAACTCCTTCCTAAAGAAGAAATAGTCAAACTGTATATTTTGTGGGTTATTACGAGTGACTGGGACACTGATTTTGTAAAGAAAAGTTTGAATTTTTAATATATTTTTTTTACACCGCAAATGAAATTTGACTCACCTCCACTGTATTGCAGTCGAGGCAGAAATATTAGCGACAAAAACCTTAAAAATGGGCATATAAATTAAAATTACCTGTGTGGCACGATACCACAAGTGAAGAAATGTTGTATTTTGGGTGAGCTGACCCCTTAAAGACCAGAAAATAAGAATAAAAACATGACAGAGACCCTCCCTCTCCCTTTACTATCTGTGAAAATATGGCAGCAACAACAGTAACTGCAGTGGAAGCCACTAGTGAGTTGAGCTTTTTGACTGTGGTGAATGAGAGAGAATGTGCCCGCTCATCTGAATGGCAGGGTCTGAATGGTCAAACATCACCACTGTGGTTCACCAAGTTTACATATGACTGAACTTTGTGTGTGGTTTTATTTTTTATTTTTTCACCTGCAGTGAATGAGTTGAGTGAGTGTGGGAAGAGAAGGGGATCGGGAGTTACAGTTACACAACACATTTGTGCTCTGAAATTATGTTTCATTGCATAATTCTGTGCATGTGTCTCAAGTATTGATTGGGCTTCAATAGAAAGTAAAATGAAAAATATCCAAATGAAGAAAAACTTTAATTATAATGCTTTTTTTTCTCCTTTTATTTTGTAAGTCACCTTCTTTTTCATCAGTTTTACGACTGAGAAACAGAAATACAAAGATGAAATTTGTTTTATTTATTAAACATCTATATTAAGAAATCACTAATCACTAATTTACTGGTAAGTCTCGACTTTCATGAAAACCTCCCCATCACTAAAATGAGTGGAGGAACAAACTTTTCTAACTTTCTTTTAACCAAATGACAAAAAATATGCTGACAGAATGAGAGTCTATAGACCACATCAGGTTTGCTCAGTGTCTTTCTCAGTTTTACTTTATTTTTAGAGCTTCTGTGCAAACTGAAGACTTGATAATCAGCTGTTGATGATCAATAGTCAGTTTAGTCTTAAAGATCAGTCGTCTGTATTTCTAGAGCTTCCACACCACCCAGGCCTTTTCAGCGACCTGATCACACTCCTCTTCCGTTTGACTACACTCCCACGTGAGGGTGACTTTGGTGGGCCCTCCTCTCCGTACACCTCCTCCTCTTTTTCTTTTGCGTTGTCTCCTTCTGTTCCACTTGTTGTACGAGCATCTTCCACTGTTTCCTCCTTCTTTCTTTCTCCCTCCTCCTCCGCCTCCTTCCCTTCATCGGCCCCCAGTGTCTCCTTACTCTCACGCTCCGCCAAACAAGTTGATGTGATAATCATCACAGGTGGGTTCAGTTCTGGTGTCATGGCCTTTACCACATTTGATATGAGAGGAGGCTTCGGTGCTTTCTTCTTCTTTGAGGAACGTCTCGGTGGTTGGGGGCTGTATTTGAGTTCTAGATGTTTCCGTATTGCTGTGCTCAGCACCTCCGGGTCCAAAGAAGCTCCATGCACATCCCATGTCATCCCGTCCTCATCCCATTGCACCTGCTTCATGCTGCTTCTCCTCCCCAGCTCTTCCCTGTCATGGATCTTCAGACATGACCGCCTCCTCTCCAGATCATTTGAGGATGCAGAGTTGACATCCCACATCGGGTCGTCTCCTTGTCTCTCTTCCTCCTCGCCACTGCTCACTGGGAACATGCTGGAGGATGGTGACACCAGGTTGGAGTGAGAACCCACTGAGGACTTCAGGTTCAGTCTCGATCCAGGCGGTGAGCCCAAGATGGAGTGGGAGCCCATGTTGGATGATATGTTGCTCCTGAGGTCCCAAAGAGAGTTGGCAGGAGACACCGTCTGCACCGCAGCGTCTACCAGTTCCAGCTGTGAAGTCATCGTACCTTCCTCCCTGAACACCTCTACTCTTCGAGTATGGGTGATGCCTTCGCTTGAGGTGAAGCTGCGTTCACACAACTGTGAGTCACTCAAGGAAGAGACCAGGGGTGACCTCCAACTTCTTTGCCCCAGTTCCCATGGTAGCTGGAGATGGCAGACTGACGTTCCTCCTCCAGATTCCTGTCTCTCTGCTGCTGAATTTGGTGTCAAGTCACTAGACATTAGCACTGTGCTTCTCATTCCTTCACCTTCCGACAATGTCATGCCTTCAGGCTCAGGCAGCTCTTCTATGACACCATCAACAAGGCATCCAGGATCTGATGAAGACACTCCTTCCTGTAAGCTAACAGAGGATGTAATTGAGGAAAGATATTGAAATGAGGGCAAATTATTTTCCAGGAAACCTTCATTGTCTGTCTCTGTGAGCTGGAGGACATTGGGGGAGTTGGGTGGCAGAGGTGAGGTGGTGGGAGCCTGGAGAGGCGATGGCAGGGGTGAGATGGTGGGAGCCTGCAGGGGTGAGGTGGTGGGAGCCTGGAGAGGTGAGGTGGTGGGAGCCTGCAAGGGCGATGGCAGGGGTGAGATGGTGGGAGTCTGCAGGGGTGAGGTGGTGGGAGCCTGCAGGGGTGATGGCAGGGGTGAGGTGGTGGGAGCCTGCAGGGGTGACTGCAGGGGTGAGGTGGTGGGAGCCAGCAGGGGCGATGGCAGGGGTGAGGTGGTGGGAGCCTGCAGGGGTGACTGCAGGGGTGAGGTTGTGGGAGCCTGGAGAGGCGAGGTGGTGGGAGCCTGCAGGGGCGATGGCAGGGGTGAGGTGGTGGGAGTCTGCAGGGGTGAGGTGGTGGGAGCCTGCAGGGGTGACTGCAGGGGTGAGGTGGTGGAAGCCTGTAGAGGCGAGGTGGTGGGAGCCTGCAGGGGTGAGTGCAGGGGTGAGGTGGTGGAAGCCTGGAGAGGCGAGGTGGTGGGAGCCTGCAGTGGCGACAGCAGAGGTGAAGTTGTGTGACCTGGCAGGAGTGAGGTTGTGTGAGCCGGCTGGGGTGATGGCACGGGTGAGGTTGTGGGTGAGTCTCCCTGCTGATGTGGAAAAGGAAAAGAAGTTAAAGGATCATCAGCTGATAAAGAGGGCGTCTGCAGGGGGGAGATGAATGGAGACGGCGTGGTTGGGGAAGAAGCTCCTTTGGACATTGGAGAGTCCGGTGCAGAATAGCAAGAGGCTTCCTGGGTGAAACTGCAGGGACGTGAGGACACTCCTTTCCATACCACCGTGTCTGGAGTGCTGCTGCGGCTGTGTGTGCTGCTGCTGCTGCACCCGCTCCAACGCTCCAGGTTGGCAAGCCATCGATCGCTGATAGCTCGACCATGTGTGTCCAGGTGTTGTGCTGTAAGTGGCGCCTGAACGTTGTTGATCTCCTGCAACATGTGAGGGTGCTGCTCAGAGTGTGTGTTGGTGCTGGAGCTGCGTCTCATGTCCATTCTGGTCCAGGCTGGGTCCCGCTTGTGTGGCGGTCCCGTAGCCATGACCACATCCATAGAGCTCTTGGAGAGGGAGAAAATGGGCGCCTTATCGTCCTCATCCTCCAGTCCTTCAGTCCCAGCTGCACTGGAATAAGAGAAAGACTGACTGACTGAACAATAGGCCGGCTGGTAGTTCTCAGAGGCAGGGCGCACGGGCTTCGCCATGGCAACAGCAACAACCTGCAAAGAAAAACACAAGTTTGAGCGTTGAAATGCTCATATGATACCACTGTAAGGACAAAAGATGCTTAGCTAAGCTTAGCTTAGCATAAAGCCTGGAAAAAGGGGGAAACAGCTAGCCTGGCTAGACACATTTGTGTACGGATTTAACAAACAAGATATAACAAGTTAATTAATGAGCTTTAGAGCTAATAGGTAGATTTTCTGCTTCCTCCTGCTTTTCCCCCTCTATGTTCAGATAGAATAACTAGCTGCTTGTTGTAGCTTCATATGGTGATGTCAACCTTCTCTAACTCTTCTTGGCAAAAAAGCAAACCTATTACTTTAATCTTTTCTTTCTTTCTGACTTCTGACTGAGCACATCATAAACCCAGTCAGTGCGTCTGCACACATGCACACATTCCCTTGCAGTCAGAGATAAACCTAATGAGATTACACATCCAGATTATTTGATTATTGAGACAAAATGTAAATTGATTAAGACAGATTTAAGAGGGCTTTTGCCCTCCAGTTGACTGAAGACAAAGAAGCAAGGGAAAAAGAAAAGGACAAGATCACAAGAACGTATGATACTAGCTATAAAAACAGCGTCATTGTGTGTGCTATGCCTAAATTTCTTTTGTTTTTTTAAACGATAATGCCAGTCCCACAGTTATTGAAATTGTATGGTCAATGCCTGATTTAGTAGAGCAATAAACATGCCCAAACCCATTATTACATTAAAACGGACTGTATAACCACCTAATTCACCTTTGTCCCAAACTGATCTGGTAGTGATTTGACCACAAATGACCCAGACTGCCTTACAATTTGTCAGTCAAGAATAAACAGCCCCTAAAAATATACTGTTCGATGTCCCAGCCAACAGAAAAATAAGCTCTTACCTGTAAATTCACTCTTTGTGTCCTGTTTTGCTCTTTAACCCCTCCACAGAGCAGGTAGTGCTAAATGGCATCTCTCTTTCCTTCCCTCATTCCTCCCTCACTTTAAAAGAAGATCAACTTTCTTCTATCCAGCAACCTCACACACAACTCAGCTATCCTCTCTTTATGACTTTCCTTCAGCTCGAGCTTCTCCTGAGTGTCTTTTTTTCTTTGTTTATACTACGTGAAGTTGACATGAGCGGTTCTCTCTGTGAATGTATGCCTTCTGTGAAGTGTCCATGTGCATGTGTGAGAGAGGGCCATTACTGTACCTTTAGCTCCGAGGATTAGCTGCCTCCTGTCATCTCATTAGCTATTGTCCAATCTCTTAACAGTCTTGAGTGTGTGTGTGTGTGTGTGTAAGTAAATGTACAGTTGGCTGGATGAGTGGCTAATTCTGATTTAGGTTTCAGGTCAGCAGTCAGGTCATGCTTATTAATGTTTGTGATAAGAAAAAGCATAAACACACCAGCAAGTTTTATCTCCTTAATTATAGATTACTATTAGATTATTAGATTACTATCAATTATATAAATTCACTCTCTTTTTTTCCTTTTTTAAATAGATCTCTTTTATTGTTTTCTCATGAACAATCATCCATTGTTGACATGCCTCAGATATGCGTCAGTGTGAATCCAGAAAGAATGAAAAAAACATGAATCTATCATTTATTTTTACATACATATAGAAATAATACAGTTTAGAGACACATTAGAATTTCATTTAAAAGAAAAGGCTTATGTATGGATCTACACACTTGCATTAAAGAGAAAAGTCCTTTAAAGTATAAAATATGGCTATTGAATGTAAATAATATAAATGGAGGAGAGAGGATCATCAAATCCAGAGAAGCACTGTCCAGCAGAATCATCAGAATAGCTCAGAGGGGATCAGGAATGTGGTCTCCTGCTTAAATGTACAAATACAATTGTGTAACAGCTAAGTAACAAGAAGCGTGGGGGCGGATGCAGTCAGCATCTTAGTGTTGCCGTTACTCAGTTGTAGTGAATGAGGAAAGGTAAAAAGAGATGAGATTGTGTACTTTGACATTAGTTTCTTTGTGTCTCCATAAAATAAGAAAAGCAGTTGCAATTGTTTTTAATTCAGCCACAAGTGCAGATTGATTGCTTCATAGTGTAAATTCACAAATTATCAGCATCTATTTCCTCTAATCTTTGCATTTTTTTTCTTGCCCCAGGTGGATTAACCTTTTGCTGTTGGGCCCCTGTTGACTATCACCCACCTCTCCCCCTCTGTGGACTGTGTGTACCATGTCGCCTCCAATTTCTAATTAACTACAGACTTACACAGCAGATTACATCATACACAAAAGCTTTATTATACGACCAGACACCAATACTTTTGTGCTGGAATAACATTATCCGGTCCCAGGTAAATCAGTTTATGGTAATTTGATCTAGTTTATTCAGGAATATGGACCATGTGAGGACAATATGAAATGAAACATTAAAGCCTTAAAAATAGGTAATGACATGGGGCCACAAGATCAGGGCCCACCTTAGTTGATATTGTGCATTTCGTGGTGCAAATTTGAAACTTGGTGACAAATTTGTGATTAACTAATGGACACTCTGGGGTCCATCTGGAGCTTTTGAGGAAGCTGCTGATAGTCCAGCCTTGTGTCCTGTGAATGTTTGAGTATTTGTATCTTATCAGACCTGTAAAGATTCTTCAGATAAACCATCACTCTTTGTTTGAAGGGGTCAAAATGTTTAAGAACTGGATAACACAACTCTGCCAATTGATCCCTGAAAGGGGCATTAAGAGATTTGTGTTTACTAGAGATATAAAAAGACAAAAACTGACAAAATGAACGCAGCAGTAACACAGATATCCTGAGCTAAAAGAGAGTAAATATTGCACTTACATTCACCACATGGACTCCGAATTAATGATACTGTTGCTCAATAACTGCTATGTGGACTTAAGCAACTGTTTGCCAACAAGTTCAAAAGTTTAAAAGGTGATGAAATGTCAAGGTTGTCTTAATGACTTGTTTCCTCTGTGCCCAAATGGCCAAAACATTTTGAGGAAATGAAGTGAGGTCATAGCCGCCTGGCAGGTCAGAAAAATACATGAACAAAAATTAAATACTATAACATGGTTTGCAAATGATTAGCTGTAATGTGAAGTAGTGATATGTAGTTCATAAATGAGGTAAAACATCCTAAATCACTGGTATGGTGCTTGAATGAGGCATGAATGTCATCACCAAGCAAAAATCCGACTAACAGCATGAAACTGTGAGAATCAGCCAGCTGTGTCGGACTCTACACACACACACAAGCCACACACTACAACTCTTCAACTCTCACTTTACTAACTAATACTATGACATAGCTTCAGCTTCAGACAGTCAGTCAGTCCGAGTGAACACTGGCAAGAGGAAAATCCAAATAGAGCTGCTTTTTTTTGAGGTTGGAGCTGCAAAATAACTTTTATCTCTCCATGGCAGGTAAGTTGGAGCCTTATCTTCCCGTGTGTGTGTGTTTCCCTTGCTTGCCACAAACTTTCATGCTGGTTTTCTGGTTTATGTGTTATTTTGTTTAGACCAGAAGTTACCGTTGGCCGTTGGTGTGTCTGTGGGTCTCCTGGTGCTGCTGCTGCTGGGTCTGATGTTGTACTATCTGTGCAGGACGAAGGACCAGAGACAGTACGAAGAGCTGCTCTCTATGGTGCCTTCAGTGCCGGCATGCTCTGCACCGGTCATCCTGGTTTCTCAGGGCTCCTGGACCACGTTAGTACCATGAGAATAAACATTTAATATAACATATGCATAGACAGGATAAGGCCACATTTTTTCCAAGTCTGCCGTAAAACAGCACTCACATGCTCACATTATTAATCACTTAATTAATTTCATCCATTAAAGCAATGAGGGACACATTTTGTTGTCGTCACTTTGTGCAAAAGTGCATTAAAGTTTAGTTTAACTAATATAAGTCTTAAAACTGTTTTTTTATTTTTTTAAATACAGTCTATTAGCATGAAACTCCCTCTTTGTATTACTGCTACTACTTTGTATACAATTATTCTTCAGTTAAAATGCACATACAGGAGTGTAAAATATAAATCTTAACTATTATTTTGGTTTTATTTCACTGCTTAGTGATGTCTTTAAAGATTTAGATTGTAGATTGAGAAATATTTGTACACATTTGCAAGGACATTAAAATGACAAAACATAATTTGAAATCTAAACATTTGTTAAACATTTTAATTCATTTAAAAATAATGAGTTGATTAAAAAAAACAAAAGAAAAACTGAACATTTGTCTCTTTCTATAAAAGACCCAGTGAGGTCCCTTTCACTTTACCTCCACGCTTTATGACACGAATCCATGACAACCAGGAGACTGAAGAGAAAGTGGAGGAGGTAGAGGAGGCGGAGGAGCTGGAGGAGCTGGAGGAGCTGGAGGAGATGAAGATGGAGGCTCGGAGGGACATACTGGCCCACCGTGGGTCACTCTCAGTAAGGAGTAGGTCATCGCTGCGTTTATTTGACAGTATGAACAAATGGTTAGAGACACTAGAGAATTTTAAAAATGAAATTCAGTCCTTTAAAACATAAATTCACATAAATAATGATCATACTGTTCATACTAATGTGATTTACAGATAGAAATGCATATCACTACATTTAAAAGACCAGTGTGTGAGATTTAGGGGCATCAATTGGCAGGAATGGACTATAATACTCATAGGTATGTGTTAATTAGTGTATAGTCACCAATGTGTTTTCATAACCTTAGGATGAGGCCTTTATATCCACATAGGGAGCAGGTCGTCTTCCATGGAGCACCACATGTTGCACCGCCATGAGTATTCAGTTGGTTGCAATCTGCAGCCTCACAGCTAGATACCACTAAATCCTACACACTGGCCCTTTAAGTGGTGACAAATTCTTACATACAGAACACCTCCAGTGTCTTTATGTTTCCCTCAGGTTGGTACCCAGTTGGGACTCTGCTGGCTGGTTTGTACTCTGCTCCTCCTCTGAATGAAGTGGTGGCGCCTCCTCCTGGCATGGCCACACGTCTCTGCTTTTCTGTGGAGTATCGACACAGCAGCGAACAGCTCATGGTCTCCTTGCTCCGCCTCGGCAACCTCCCTCCCCCTTTTCATGGCAACGTCACATTGGTGGAGCTCCGGCTTCTCCCTGACGACCGGCGGCCTCGCCAGGCCAAAGCCAGAGGAACGGGCCCTGACCCAGAGTTCAACGACTGCTTTGTTTTCCAGGCCAGGACCAAAAGTTTTTAATCAACTTACACGCACACAAACAAGACAAAAGAACAGATACTTTGAATAGAGACATTGATTAATAATTCATGTCTGATATGGTTTTTCCACAAAAACAGCAAAATGATCTTGTTACAATCCTTAAAATGACATTTTCTCCATCCATTAAATATTCCATCATTTTTATAACTTTAACTGCTGGAGACAATATGTCTCCTACGTCACTGTAAAGTAAAGTCTAATCTCAGTGTTTGTATACTGGAGGCTCCAAGTTTCCAAATCACCCTTGTGTGAGTTGAATATTGGAGCAGGATTGGCTTCCAAACTATTTGTGAAGTCACAAATCATGCTTATAGGTCCAAGGATTTATTGAATATATCTGAGGCACTCAGGAGGGTAAAACATTTTAAAAGCCTTTAATCATTCATGGCCACTTAGTCTACAGATAAAAACATGCCTACATATATCAGCCATTAGGGCCTTCAATGGCTGAACTATGTAGGCATATTTTTTATCTCCAAATTATAACTGAGCAGCTATGAATTATTAAAGGCTTTTTATTGATTACCCCCTTGAATGCCTCAGATCTATTCAATAACTCTGGTAGGATCCCCAAACAGAAAAGCATCAGAAAGAATGTGAAAACAACAGAACATTTTTGAGTGGAGGGGGACTTTAAACAATTTGGCTGGTGATTTTCCGTATTTTTCTTATTGTCAACAACTCTCAAGTGTAGAGGAATAAGATATATCATTGAAGATACATGAGTTCATTGTTGTTTGGCTCTGCACATGAGATTTGTTGATTGTAAGAAAAATAAAGAGAATCTCCAGCTTCATCCTTTCATTTGTATCAGCTCTCATCTGATGTGTCTCACTCTCTGTATGTTCCCTCCACAGGTGTCAGGAGCGTGTGTGCCTCAGAGCACCCTGAGTGTGTGCGTGCTGAGTGTGGAGCAAGACGGTAAACGCCACGCGGTGGGCAGGGTGCTGTTTCCTCTGGAGGGAGAGCTCGGTCAGGCCGGCAGGGTGCTCTGGAGAGACCTGGAGACCGAGGACGACACACAGGTAGCAGACAGACACACACAGGAAGCATGCATGAACACAGAATTTGGTGTTTAAGCTCATAATTAGTCCTTCCTCTTCAAATCTCTGTTAGTGTTCAGAGCTTGGTGATGTGAAGGTGTCTCTCAGCTACAGTCCAGCTCTGCAGCGCCTCTCTGTGGTGGTTCTGAGGGCTCGAGGCCTGCAGCTACTCACAGATGCAGGTACAACAATGAGTCAAAATATGAACTAACTCAGAGGAGTAACAGTGAAAGCAGGGTAATACAGCACCTGTGTTTGTTTCCCAGGTGTGTGTGTCCAGGTGAGCTTGCAAATACACACTCGGGTGGTGAAGATCAAGCGCAGCTGTGTGGTGAAAGGTGAAACAGACCACTACTTCAACCACAGGATGACCTTTAAACTGCGATCCCAACACCTGGACGAGGCCTGCCTGAGGTTTGAGCTGCAGCAGCCAAATGACATCAGCTCAGGTGAAAGGTTGACTTAAAAAATGCCTTTTGAATTTAAACTATCCCCAGGAAAGATGGATAAAAATGTTCATTTTTTTATATGAATATCATCAAATTTGGTTCCAGTGAGAGTTCAGAGCTGTGAAGTGTTTTTTTCTTCAACTTATAATTTAGTTTAGTTTCCTTTTTATGGTTCATGTGATAATTTAATGTAATAAAGTGTAAATTTTCTCCACATATTACAACAAATGCAATCAGATATCACCCAAACATAACTTAAATCAAAATTATTTGATTAAATAATGCTTCAGGTAATCAGATTTTATCCACATTAATTTACAGACAGAGAAATTACGATGCTAAAAAGAGATTTGGTCTTCCAGTAAACAAGCAGAGAAGATTATTAACATTTTTGATTAAAAAAAAAGAAAAACAAGCAAAAAACAACGATTTACCAAAGCGAAGTTTTCACTTCACAGCTTTAAAGGATCTTTTGCACCATATTACATACCAGTTTCACAGTTTTCTGCCTCAGTTTTCCTGTTAATTTAAGTGTGTCGGACTGACAGAAGCATCAGATTGATAAACAAAGGTAGAAATATTATTACAAACAGTTTATATTTCAGGAAAGAGGATGACTTTTTTGTTTTTGCTGGGTTCTGTAATAGCTACACTTCAGAAAAAAGGAGATTAAAAGATTGAGATTCTTGATTGATGATGGTTCATTTCAAGAAACATTGTTAAGCTGATAGTAAGCATTATAAGCTTCAGCCTGAACAGATGGGAGGAGTTGAGCTGAGACAGAGTCAGCTGTGTATTCACCTCTGTTCATTTGTGTCCCAGAGCGTCCGGCCATGCTGGGAGTTCTGGTTTTGGGTCCCTTCATGTACGCCAGGGGCCCGCAGCTGCAGCACTGGATGGATATGGTCAACACACCGCAGGAGCCGGTTAAACTGTGGCACGGACTCAGCAGGGCCACTTAACATCCAAACCACACTCACACACTAACACATGCTCATACGCTCAATGTTTGCTATAATAAAAAAGGACAATACAAACTAAATGTGTTTGTTATTTGCTGCAAAGTTAAGAGACATTATTGCAGTAAAGTGACAAGTCCAATAAAAGAGATGAATCAGGAATTTGAGGATTGAACAATATCTGTGATGATGAATTTTATTCACAAGGAGCCATAATCCTGATTTGAAGAGATAATAACAGTAAATACACAGCTGCTGCATTTACTGTATACAGGAAATTGGTAGATTGGAGAGAAATCTAGAAATGTCAGAGGGAAAAAGTTTGATTTGGTTATAAAACAATACAATAAAAATACACAACTTAATAGAAAAACAACCAAACAAACTTAAGAGCTGTTTCACATGGTTTCAGTTTGAGGCCTAAAAAGCTCAAATTGTTGACTGTTTCACAAAAAGCAAAGATTAGAGAAAAGTACAAACAATACTAACTTTTTTGTAGGTTGGTGTATCCGTACTCAATACCTTTAAGGTATCGATCAAAATAAATCGATACCAAGTAGTATCGAAATGTCTCTGGTCAAACGATAGCTGCAATAGTATATGATGTGGAGTATGTTAGTATGGGCTTGCTCACAACCAATCAACACATGTGTTCTTTAATTTAATGTGACATGTGATTGGCCCAATGCCACAGCAGCTACAACCCGTCAGTGGTGGTGAAGTCAAGGTCAATTTGAGTTAGTGCCCTTAGCAGTTCAGCAGACAAGATGCCACCTAAACGCTCTGAAGTGTCGCTACACTACACGCCTGTTGTGTTAGATACAAGCAAGTGCACAAAATGTGTAATAATGGGTATCAAATGAAGTACTCAATTGGTATTGGTATCACTTTAAGGATACTTGTAATGGTACTGGTGTCATAATTTCTTAATGATACCCAGCCCAAATTTTTTGTATTCTTTTTTCTTTTTTCCTCTCTCATTTATTATCTTACAACCTCACCGATATTCCTGGCGAGGCTGGACTCCTTAGTTAGACTGTAAATACAACTAATTCATATACAATATATGGATTAAACCTTTGGAGCTGACAAAAGCACCGATATATGAGGCATCAAGCTTGCACAAAAAGTATAGGTTGGAAACTCATTTTATAAAATCTATTGTCTTTTAGTTAATTTTGTATATATTATTCAGACTGTGGGACACTCTGATTATTGAGGCTTTGTTAAAACAAGTCTCTATTTTTCTATGTATTTCATATATTTCTAAAAGGCAAGAAAACAGAAGAAGGTGAGGAGGAACCTGGCCTGACTTTACACTATTTTCCAGCAGGTGGCGACTGCAGGCTTTGTGTCCGTGAACGCAGCATCAGTTTAAACCATGGAGTGAATGAAAGCGGAAGTCCTGTGATCATGGACACCAACGTGACTAATTGATAAAGATATCAGTGTTTTGAGTGGGTTGTTTATATCAGGATTTCATCATGAGGATAAATGAGAATACTTTACTGGAGGGACACAAAGTCGTGTTGGTTCCTTATAACGCGGAGCACGTGCCCAGGTAACGTCCAGCTGTTGTTAAAACAGCTGTTTGTCTCTTTTATTGTTCTCTTCCTGGTTATTATCCCGAAAAAAGAGCCTTTATTATTCTACGTGCTCTCAGTGCTCAATTATTGTTTAGTAAGCTTTGCTTTTGATCATCATAACGTTGCAACAGTTAGTTGATTAATCGATAAGTCGCCATAAATGTAATAAACCAACTATTGTGATAATCTATTAATCATTTTTAGTCGATTTCTAAGAGAACAAAATGCTAAAATTTCTGGTTCCTGCTTCTTAAATGTAAATATTTTCTGGCTGCTTATAAGGGTGTAACTAACGACAATTTTCATTATCGATTAATCAATCAATTAATTGTTTGGTCTATAAAATATCAGAAAATAGTGAAAAATGACAATCACTGTTTCCCAGTTTATAGTCACAGAAAGCTTAAAATATTCACATTTGAGAAGTTTGAACCAGATAATCTTAGTATTTTCTGTTAAAAGATGGCTCAAAAGGATTAATCAACTATCAAAATAGCTGATAATCAAACTAATTGATTAATCAACTAATGACTGTAGAAATTTCCTTCTTACGTCCTCTCTGGTAGTAAACGGAATATCTTTGGGTTGGTTTTATAGACCAAACGACTAATCAATTAATTGATTAATTGACGTGTTTGTGCCTTTCAGGTATCACGAGTGGATGAAGTCTCCTGAGCTGCAGCAGCTGACGGCTTCAGAGCCGCTAACCCTGGCTCAGGAGTACGACATGCAGACGAGCTGGAGGGAAGATGACGACAGTAAGACGTCACCAAAAACAACATAAACATTATAAATCCTTTTAAAGCAACGGTTATAACAAGAGGTCACAAGATAAATCTGAGGAGACAGTTTAGATAACATTTTTTAAATGTTCTTTTAATCTTTGAAAAATGTTGTCTTTGTAAGAGTTACTTAAAATAAAACTGAGACTAAAATCACCTGATCATAACCAAAAGCAGCACAAGATAAATATGAGGGGCTGTTATTCAACAGACTTTTTACTTTCACTTTTTAAAATGTAGTGAATTAATAGCTTTTAGCTTGTGAATTACTGGATATTAAAACCTTTAAACATTTAAAAATGACACAATCCAAGAAGGAAAACTCACAGGGATGTTTGCTGGTGAAGATGGGTTTCAAGTAGACGTAGAAGGTCCCTCAAGGCAAAAAGCTGACAAACTATTTATTACTATAGTTCAGCTTTCAAGGTTTAACGTGGCAGTCAAAGTTTCCAAAATAGACTTAAAATGTTATTTCTTTTACTATAATTCTAACTACTATAAAGTGAGAGACAATAAGCTTTAAAAAAAAAAAAAAAAAGAAGCTGCTTCTCACACAATCAAATGAAGAGTCTGTCGAGTCCGCTCCGCTGATTTGAATGCATGGTGGGAAAGTTATCACTGACTTTGATAATACTAGAAATGTATTATCATCATTGTGTCACCTCATTCCTTTACTTGAAGAAAATCTGTTTTTATTTGATATTAGAGTGCACGTTTATCATCTTGGACAAGCAGCTGTGGGCGGACCCCAACGTACCGGAGGAGCAGTGCATGATGGGAGATGTGAACATCTTCCTGACCGACCCGTCGGACCCCTCGCTGGCTGAGCTGGAGGTCATGATAGCAGGTGATGCAGAAATGCAAGAGGGACAAAGACAACTTATATTTACTACGTTTTTTAAACATTTGAACCATTTAACTCTGTTTTCTCTTTACTGTTGATTTTTTAATCCTCTGACAGTGTTTGATTGTGAGTTCATTCTTTTTAACAGAGACGAGTTACAGAGGAAAAGGCATCGGAAAGGAGGTGACGCGCATGATGATGAGCTACGGTGAGCAGATCTACGGAGCATTTTATAATCTTTCAGCTTCTTTTGGTTTTCTCTATGAAACCAAATCCTTTAATTTCTTTTACTTAAAAAAACTTAAGTTAACTTTCTAATTATGGGGAACACTCAGGGCTGGTTTTCATCTATTTTAAGGGGTTAAAATCAAATGACTAACTAGTGAACATAGTGCAGCATTTGGCAGATAAAGACAGATTTTTTTCCTCATGAGCTAGTAACCACTAACTACCAACACAACCATTAGGAGAATGAATATTGGACATACGTTCATCAGGACAAATAAATAATTTATTGCAGGTTTACATGTTTTTAAACCTGTGTAGTGAAGGACACTCTGACACTGACAGGGTGTGACAGGCTTGAGCAAGGCAGTGGAATACAGCTTTTTACCTTAAGTTACTTTCTGTGAATGATGATCAATATGTTGTCGTCCACCAGGAGTCACCAAACTTGGGATTAAAAAGTTTGAAGTGAAAATCGGGTTGAAAAACGAGGTCAGCATCGCCATGTTCAAGAAGCTCCACTTCCACGAGGTATAATAATCCACTTACTCTCATCGTGGGAACGCACTGACACGATGTTAAGGTATGAACCTCTCAGAGTGACTCCAACCATCGTTGTCGTGTCTGTTTCAGGTTTCCGTGTGTCAGAAGTTCAAAGAGGTGACCCTTGAGATGACGGTGAATAAGTCTGTTCGGACGAAGCTGCTGGAAGACACGAAGTACATGAATGAGAAAGACTACAGACAGTCCTGCAGCAACAAACAGGGAGTGACTTCACTGTGACGTGTCTTGCTGAGCTTCACACACACACACACACACACACACACACACACACACACACACACACACACACACACACACACACACACACACACACACACACACACACACACACATATAGTAAAGACTTCCACCCATGGAAAAATACTCTGGGACACGAAGTTGAAAACTGGTGTGGAGTTAAGACTCCTATTCACCTCTATATGCTGCTCCTTTTAAAGGGGACATTTCATCCTTAATGCAGGTTTCTGGTGGATATTTATGCTTAATATGGAGTTCTTTGACTGTAAATCATGCAAAGATATTCCAGTAGAGCCCCAGATTAAAGACATAAACCTGGAAATGTGCTTAAAATGTCCCCTTTAACAGTTGTCTCAGTCATTCCTGGACACCTATTAGTTTCAAGGTGCTGATAGTATTTTCTGCTTTCTGTCCACTACATTTCGGAGGGAAGTACTGCACATTATGTTGCCAAAAGTATCTGCACACTCCAACACAAGTATACGGACACCAGAAACCATTATATGAGATAGAAGTTACTTCGACATCGAGCGCTGATGTTTCATTTCTTTATAGATGTGGTTTTGTGCACTGGAGGGGACTGAAGGGTCAAACCCAAACTCTTGCTGCAAAGTTTGACTATTGTTTAAAATATTATTGTATGGTACAGGGTTGTAACTAATGATTATTATACTTAGCGATAAGTCTGGCAATTATTATCTCAATTATTAATTCAATTAAACATCAGAAATCGCCCGTCAGAACATCCTATAGTCAAAGGTGATGTCTTATTTGTCCAAAACCTTAAAATATACTCAAAGATTCTTACATTTGACAGCTTTGAACCAGCAAGTTCGTGACATTTTGATCAAAATAGTTGCTGATTAATTTTTTTTCTTGTTGCAAATCTAGACCAAATCTTAAAGCATTTCTTGTCTATAACTTCTGTGGCTATGTAGTGTGTGTGTTGTAGATTCAGGTTTTACTTCCAATATGAAGGAAATACGAAATAGAAAGAAAAAGAAAACTCTCACCTGGAGAATAGAAAAAAAAAATACTTATTTCCCTCTTTCTTAATTTTTTTCTGTCACTTTATTTACTCTTTTCCTCTTTTGCCTTCAATATTTATTTATTTCAAGTGAAAACCTAAAAATTCCCCAAACCACCGGTGTGATATTTTTTACAGTATTTGCTTTCAGTTTTGATACTTCGGTGCATTTTAATGTTAATCCTTGTTTACTTTTACTCAAATAAAAATCTATACCCAGACCTTCTACGTGTAATGGAGTTTTTTTTCTATTTCTGTATTATTACTGAATATTTTATTGAAGCAGCCTAAATTTGGGCTGTTTTATGTTCAAATATATGAGAGACTTGTTTCTGAAACTGAGTATATGATTATGTCTTTCACCTCTGATTCCCTGACACACTGTCACACAAAATACATGCAAAACAACACATTTAGGCTTCTGATAATGAGTTTGTCTTGTTGGCAGATGCACTTATTTGCTTTATTGATGAGACGAGATGATCGATATCACTCTCGATCTTATGAAAATCTCAGCAAAATGTCAAACTATTCCTTAAATACATGTGTTTTATAAAAGCACAGTATCTATTACACATAAATAGGGCTCCAACTACTAACAATTATTTTCATTATTGATTAAATTGCAGATTATTTTCTTCATTAATCGATGAATCATTTTATCTATAAAACACTTGTTATAACTTCCAGGAGTCCAGGGTGACGTCTTTAAATTTGCTTTAAAAAATGACTAAAAAGATTATTCAATTATCAAAATAACTATTTGTTTTTCTTCTGTCAAGTTATTGAATAGTTGTTATGAAATCAATGATGCTGTTCGACCAAAACTTTCTTCTGCTTCCTCTTCTTCACTCGCGATAGATTAAAAAGTCCATTAAATTGTCGTTTTCTTCTTGGACAGTTTTAATGGGGATAATATAAATCATTTTAATTAGCTGTCAGTGATTTGTATGTTCAGACTAACTGCTTGTTGCAGCGGTCTCTGATGATGAGTGTAGCGAGAAATATGAGATGAAGGATAGAAGCGTCCTGCGGTTTCTAATATCTGGTGGTTTTTTAGTGGAAGTGGGAAAAGAAATATAAATGAATCTGTGTTTGCTGATGGGGATGAGAGCTGTGTGTGGGCTGTCCTCATTTGAACTTTGGAAGTAACTAACATCCTTTAGAAAAACCTTTTTGACTCGATGTCCAGTTTGTAGAAGCAGGAACATTTCTGGTAGCTAACAGCGGCCTGAATGTGGAGGAGGAGGTTGGTGTTTGTCTTATTTGGGCCGACATCTAATTTAATCCCCAAACTTCAAATCATTTTTAAGCACAAAGCCTCATAATTCAGGTTGTGACAGTGTGACAGTGTGTGAATGGAAGACGAAACAAAAAATATAAATAACCAAAGCTCAAACAAACCCAGCAACTCAAACAGGAGAGAGAGAGTGAATTCTCCAAGCTCTATTTATAAAGGAGCATTCACACCAATTCGGGTGTTGACCATTTCTCCTGATGAGCCACTTCCCAGATCCCTTACAACCAATAAGAAATTAGGTCAGAAAAAAATGTTAGAGAGTCATTCTGTTCGTGTACAAGATGAAAAAATGAAACTCAACTTCAAAAATGTCTCCAGCAGGATCTCTTATGTCAGCAGTGTTATTCTTCATTTATACACTTGCACAACCTGTATCTATAGCAACCATAATGCAATCTGATGGTCTTTTTGTGCATTACATATCTCATACAAGTGGTAAAGATTGCCCAAAAAGGCTTGTGCATTAAAAACAGAACGCCTATTAAAGGTTTAACAGTTTTGTCTGTAAAACTTGAAGAGCAGAACTTGTCAATGAGAATCAAGAGAAGCATTTTTCATTTTCATAATGAGTGAAAAAAAAGAAGTTGTGCATTACAGCAAACATATTTGTCTCAGTTTCCTCCTAATTGCTGCATTAGTCACAATGTTCCTGCTTGAAACTGAAGTGAACCGACTGAACGACTTCAACTATTCCAGTCAAGTCTTTTCAATGCTTTTGAGATCAAGAGACATATTTCAGATTCAGTTATTTAATTTCTTATTTAATGATAACATTATTTAACAGTTTTTATTCCTGGGTAGTGTTATTTCCTAATTGTTAGGCAACTGTTGTTATTCCTTTTTAAACTTTGCTTTTGTGCACTGGGCAATGATATTTTCAAATGTGCTTGAATTTGCACATTTTAATTCATATAAAGTCACAAAAACAACATATGAATCAAAATTAACATGTATGTATACAGAAGTGAGTAATTTCTTAGAGATTTACAATTATACTGTAAATCACTTTCACAGATTAGTCCACAAATAAATATATGTAAATGTCATCATATCCGGTGATTCATATGTTGTTTTTCTGACTTTATGTGAATGAAAATGTGCAAATTCGCCTGGTTTCCTTGATTGGAAATTGGTCACAACATTGACATTTGTGGATTTGCATTAAATGTTACGACTGTTGATGGATGGTCAAGAAAACAAACATTCATATCCCTTTCAAAATGAATATTAATCTATTAATCTTTATTTGTCCTTATTAGCCTCATAGCAGCATGATATGAAAAGTATGATAACCAGTTTCATCATAACACGATATTTGCTAGACTGATTTGAATGTATACAAATGCAAAAATAGCACTTTGACTTCTTTTTTTTTTTGGTTTTTAGTTGCAATTATTCAGAAATGAGCCACAGTAGAGACTTGTTTGTGAGTACTTTAACTTCCCCGTGCTGCAAGTTTCAGTTTTCAAGCTACTGCGACAAATGCATTGAACCAAACTAATGGTGAGTGTGGTTTGTGGCTTTCACATGCTGCTCTCTCTCACATATTACCCTCATGTTTCAGTCGTCACATGAGCTCACTCACATAATGTTTCCAAGTAGTCTAATGTTCAGTTAAAGCAATGACGATAATTAAGAAATTGATCAAATCCATCATTGTAAACATCTGCTCATGTGTGTGTGTGTGTGTGTGAAGGAGTTTAGTTCTTAAAGTCACTGTTACATTTAGAGGAACTTTCTATCTCTAGTTTATTGCATCTGTCTTTTATAAAACACATTTTACCACCTTCACAATGACATCATCAAACTAAATGTCATTATAGACCTTGGAGACAGCAGTTAGAGAACAATCTCACCATGGTTAGTTGCTCTGGAGCTTTCCATTATATCACATGATCTTCATCACCTCAGCTTTTAGGCTTTTTGAAGATGTATTAATTGTTTTTAGTCATTTTTTCCCCAAGTAAAAAAGTTCTAATTCTGTTATTCCAGCTTCTGAAATGTGAATATATTCTGGTGTATTTCATCTTCTGTGATAAACTGACTATCTTTGGGTTATTAACCGTTGATGAGGACAAAAGAGACATTTGAAGATGTCACTTTAAGGTTTGGAAAACAGTGATCAACATTTTTACCATTTTCGGACATTTCATAGACGACTAATCGAGAAAATAATTGACAGATTAATTGATGATGAAGGTTATCATTTTGTTAGGTTTTTCTTTCATCATCCTCAATGTGAAAAGTACTGAAAATGTATAATTTGGTTATTAAATCCAAGGGTTCACTTACTTTTTCCACCAGCAATGTGAATGTTTAATGGATGTGTTCAATAAAGACATATATGTCTACATATATGTATATAATATTATTAATGATTGTGTGGTATTAGGTAAAGCTCATTGTGTTTGTCTATATTTGTGACTTACATGTAGATCGGCTCACATTTTATGACCAATTAATGCAGAAAACTAGGTAATTCCAAAGGATTCACATACTTTTTCTTGCCACTGTATCTAAAAATCTTCAAATTATAACTACATAATATCACATTACAGTTTTAATCTTTACTGATTAGTCTACTTTGGCTCCGAGGTCTTAACTCTCAGTAAGGAGAATTTTCCATTTGACAATGTTTTAATTTCCAACATTATTCTTCTGTCACACAAACAGTCACATCGCTCAGATATTTCCTTGCAGTGCATAGCCTTTTATTAATGCTGTTGATGTTTGAGCATAGACAAAGCTGTACAAGAACCAGTGCAGCAGACTGTAAAGGCAAATTTCTTGCATGAAGACGTCTCGGCAGATGAAAATAAGTTCAAAAGTCACCAGCTAAACTGAAAAAAAAAAAAGAAGCCATTTCAGACTTGGGACCCTCATTCACCAGAGTATTTGGATGTTTAATGTTATGACTATTGCAGTGTTTAAATGACAATACCAGTAAGATCTACTTGACAACAAAACATAAAAACCCAAATTATTTTTGTAAATCATGCTGTTTGTGTTTTTGCATTTTTTCCCCATCTTCTACGTTTCGACTGGTTTCTATTCATGGTCTCAAAATCAATTAGCAGACTCGTAAATCTTCATTATTGTCAAAGTTGCATTATGGCTGTCTGGTAATGTAGCTTGTACACTGCATTTCCCTCTAACTACAATTAAAACATAAATAATTTAATGTTCCAGTGAAGTCTAGCACGTTTCAAGAGTGTAACTGATGTTCAGAAATAAATGGAAACCAATGACTGTAGGAGGAGAAATACATGAAATGTCTGAAGTGTGACAACATGATTAGCAAAATGAGATGTTAACAGCACAAAGTGTAACACGTGCAAATCTTCAGCATGATCCTTTAAAACTTTTAGTACAGTTAGTTCACCGGGAGTTTGCATGTTTGAGCCCAGCTGATTATTTTAGGCCAAAACAGAATATCAGTAGTTTATATTAGTAACGATATATTAGCCGTTATTTATTTTTTTACTTGTTATTTTCAGTTTTTTTTCAACTTGAATTAATTTATTTCAGAGTTTAGAGGATTTTTACTGAGGGGTATGTTTTACCTTTGACTGTGTAATGATTACTTTGTATTTAAAACATCTCTTAGACATCTCTGTACTGCGTTTCTTGTCATTTACATACAATGAAAATCTGTGATGTAACTGTTGGGCTCTAGTTTGTGTGTGTGTTTGTGTGTGTGTGTGTGTGTGTGTGTGTGAGTGTGTGAGATTTAGCTGGTTTGACTGATGTAAGAATTGAAAGACGGAGGAGGCATTCATTCACACAGCCTTCACTGCACATGCTCAGACTGCCACGTCTCACACTGGCTGATGCACAACTCTTGACTGGCAGTGAACACGTGACTCGACGCTCCAGTGCAGCACAGACAGGGCCACCTGACATTTCACTGCATCTCTCAAATCAGCCCGAGCTCCGTGTAACGCACTGAGCTGCACAACAGCCTGGCTGCTGCGCAAAGTGCAAAACATGGTCGCCGGGCTTTTAAGACGATGACTTTTTAAAAAACAGGCTGTAGTACAAAGAGGGTACAAGAGCGACAACAATTCCATAGGAATTTAAGATGGGTTTTTTTTGTTTTTGTTTTTTTTACACATCTGTCCATCCTCCATCTATCTGTACAAACTCTTCACCTCCCAGCACCACAAACAGGGCGAGGGGAAGCAGGGTTACTCATCTTAATGAAAATCATGATTTCAGCATTTAAAAAAAAAAAAAAAATCCCAGTATTCACAGATTGGAGTGAAAATCTGAAGCTCTGGGTATCGATGGAGGCAGATGAGTATTTAGTTCTTAGACGCTTGCGTGGATTCAAGAAACTCCTTCGCTGCAGTCGACAGATTTTGCACCAGCTGTTTGACCACACCCTCCTGCACTTTGGCCCAGGATAGGCCGTCGTCTACGGCGGCGTTGATTGGCACACACATGGCTTCCTTCTGCAGGTCGGTCAGCCGGCAGGCAGCGGCGACTCCGGCCAATCCCAGCAGCAGCAGCAGGAGGAGCTTGAACATCAGGCCAATCAGAGAACGTCGAGGTGTCGGCGCCGATTTCACAGCTGCCTTTTTATCTGCTGAAATGAGACAAAGTGATATTAGAATGACAATTCCTTTAAAAAGTTATGTTTTTGAACAGTACATGTGGAATTTCGCCATCGTGAAGGTGCTGAGAAAGAAGATTCAACATCCAATATTTAAGAATCAGCTGCCAAACATCAACCATGTCAATTGTGATGCTTCTAAGAAGCTGATTCTCAAATCTCAGATGGTGAATCTTCTTTAAAATGCACAACCAAGACTAATAAATCCTCAAAAATACCACATACACTGAACAGCATCACCATTACTTTAGTCCATTATTTAGTCCCACCTGCTGCCTGCCCGTTCTTCTTCTTCTTCTCCTCGCTCCTCTTCTTCTGTTGCTCCTGTGCAGCCAAAGCCGCCTTCTGAGCGTTGTACTCTTTCCTCCTCTTGTCCTTCTCCTCCGCCTTCTCCCGTTTACGAGCCTCCTTCTCTCTGGCTTCCCGCTCCCTTTGCTTCGCCTCCCTCTTCTTCTCCAGCTCTGATTGAGAAAAAGATCGCCATTTATGTTTGTTCAAACCAGAAGATTAATCTAATTTCACATGGAGGTGTGCTGCTGGTTTCATCTTCAGCTTTAAACCTCATCAGATAAAAGTCCTGAGACAAGAAAAGCACTTTACTTTTCTGTCTTAACCTACTTATCGTGTGGTCAGCTAGACAAACTAAATTAATCTTTGAACGACATATGGGAGGAAATTCAGAAGGAAGTTTAATTTGTAGACAGGAAGTGTGAGTCTAGACTAACTCTGACCTGATAACACTAATAAATCTTAACTTTCAGCTTTATTTCAGAGTGTAACGACTTCCCATTCATTTATTTATAGATCATTGTCTTGATTAATCATTTCGTCTATAAAACACCAAAGGAAAAAATGCTGATCACAAGATCTTAAAGCACAACTTGGCATCTATAAATGTCTTGTTTGGTCTGACCAACAGTCCAAAACACGCCAAAATACTCACTCACTGTAAAGTAAGACCAAGAGAAGCAGTGAATCATCACATTGGAAAAACCTGGAACCAGTCAATGTTCATTAATTTAGCTTGAACAGTGACTAAAACAATTAATCAACTACCAAAATAGTTGCCTGTTCATTTTCTTTTGATTCATTAATCGCTTCATTTCTGCAGCACAAGTAGGAAGTATAATAAAATGAACTGGGCAGGGTTTTAAGATTGTAGGAAATGTATATAACTAGACAGTCTAGAAAATCACAGAGGATCCATCTGGGTGAAGACCCGAGGTAGAGCTAATTTTCAACCCCCCTGTAGCTTAACACACCTTTTTATGGTCAATTCTCTTTACCATGTCTAGCACATGTTGGTGTATGATGTCTGATGCTTTTAAGTTAATTGTTTTTTAGTGGAGAATTGTGAGAGAGCAAGTCTGCAGGAAGCAGATTAGGCCTCATTTCCAGCATGAACAAAATGAACATAATCAGATCTCAGCTTGTAACTGTGATGGTGCCCTCTGCAGAAACAGTCTCATAGAAGGTGGGACGGTGTTTTTACTTCTGTAAAACCTTAAAAAGATAGGTTCAAATATTTCACAGTCTTTCTTCAAACTATAGTGGTTTGAATGTGTGTACTTTAGCTGAAGCTGATAAGAGATGTATCAAGTGATTATTAGGTTATTTGTCTTTTTGGCACGAAATTCCTACTTTGTTTCTAATTTGGTACTAAAAAAAGTAACTCAGACTGCATGCTTTAGCTGCACTTAAAACTTCATTTTTGCATGAAACAAGGATTTGACCCTCTATTGCTTACATTAAAACTGCTTGAAGAAAAGATTTCTTTGCAGCCAGTGCAGGCAGGAAGAGCAATTACAACAACCAGTGACTGTTACTTTGTTGATATGGGCGTGTCAGTAATATTTTCAGATAAAACAAAGCCTTCCTCGCCTTATCTGCAGGGCGCTGGCTCCCCTTGGTTATGACTATTTTCAGGTGTGTAGACTCCAGTAATTTCACATTTTAATCAACAGGGCAGGTGGTGTGCTCCTAAAAGACTACTGTGAATAGGTGTTATAAAAAAAACTAATTATAAAATAATAAAACATGATAAATATGCAGTATGTAAAAAAGTAAAATGTACATTCATTGCTGGACAAGGTGGAGGATACACAGTACAGAGAGATATGATACTGGAGTTTTCTACAGTTTAATGTGAAATATGTATTTTACAAAAGAAGCCAAAGTTCTCAAATTTATAAATGTTGTCAAAATTTACAATCTACTTAATAAAAGAAGCTAAAACAGGCTAAATTTCTAACTTAAATCAGAAACAATCTGATCAGAGGGTAAGAAAGTAATGGAAATTTTCAGTATTCATACATTTTTGATAATCTGGCTATGAACACATTTCTGTCAGTACCAAAAAAGTACTGCCACTCTCTTCCTTTGAAGCTCAAATTCAATGATTTCTCGATGACTCACCTTTTTCCCTCAAAAGCCGTTTCTCTCGTGTGCGATCAACCTCCTCCTGTATTTCTCTCATGTGTTGCAGAACCTGAAAGAAACTTTTCATCAGTTTTACACAATTGACACTGAGAAGCTGTACTGTACTCATTTAGTCATTGTTGGTCTCTCTTTCTCACCTTGGAGGAGCACTGTTTGCACTGCTTCTCATCCAGACAGTCTCCCGCAGCCTTGGCCAGGTCGGCCTCCAGCGGGTTATCCTTCAGATCCAACCACTTCAGACTCTGACAACAAACACACGCACGAGCAAAGTTAGATAAATAGTGTCAAGACGTCAAAAAGAATAATATGCTAATGCTAATACAAATTTTGAAAGTGTAAAGTACTAAAGTTAGTCTGAATCTTAACACAAGTCAAAGTTCAAATTTTTACCATTAAAGGAATAGTTCAACTTTTTGGGAATACTTCAGCTTTCGTGCAGAGAGTTTGATGAGAAGATGGAAACCACTCTAATGTCTATATACCAAATGTGATGTTACACCAGCAGCTGGTTAGCTTAGCTTAGCATAAAGACTGGAAACAAAGAGAAGCGGCTAGCCTGGCCCTGTCCAATTAGTGTCCAAAAATCTTAGTTAAATCTTACAGACTAAACAAATATTTAAAGTAACTCAGACTAGGTTTTTCTCTGTTTACACTTTTTGTGCTAAGCTAAGCTAATCAGCTTCTGACTCTAAAGGTTCATATCTAGCTGATAGATATCAGAGTGGTATCAATCTTCTCAAATCTAAATCTCTGCAAGAAAAACCAAATAACTCCAAAATGTCCTTTAAAAAAACAATGAGAACTTCGGGTCTTTTTCTTCTTCATAACTTCGTGTCTCCTTCGCTCTTTCCTTTTGGTCAGACCGGCCAACACATCTTTAGTCTAGATATTACACATGTCTATCCAATCTTACTATGATTAGTTTTGTGTCTGCCACCCACCCGGAGCTGAGAGAAGCTGACAGGCAGCGTAGTCAGCTTGTTGTTGTACAGGTCCAGGTGTTGAAGGTTGGCCAGATTCCCCAGGTCGTCTGGCAGACTGGTCAGCTGGTTTTTACTCAGATCCACTTTGATCAAGTGGGTCAGGTTGCAAAACTCCGGCTGTGTGAAAGAAACCCGGCAGGAGGACAGAAGAAGATTAGTCGAACTGTTTTTCGGTGTGTTCAACACAGAGACAACGCTGGAAAATCTGCAGGTGAGTTTAATGTTGATACGATAAGCAGAAAGCAGCACAAATACATAAATAAATGGTGCAAAACTGTATCTTCTATAGCTTAGTTAGAGAGTGTGTGGAAGACTTAATACACTTAATGTTAATCTCTACTTTTAACTGCTTCAATCTGTGCCAACAATCAAAAATAAGAAAGCTAAATAATATCTTTTAATGCCAAATTGTTTTAACAATGTTTTAAGGAAATCACTCAGACTCAATATTTTATTTATGACCCAGTAAAACATTCATTACTGAGCGGTTTCTGCCTTAATGGATCAAACTGCAAATAAATCCTATAATAGTTGAAACATTACACTAACCTTCCCAAATACATAATAATGATTTAATTATTCCCCTTGTTCATACTGAACACTAGAAGACCCCTTCATAATACTCTTATATGTAAGTGATGGAAGCATCATCCATGCAAAAATGTGTTTAAAGGTTTGTCTGAAGCTAATATGAAGCTTCAATTGTCCAAATGAGTCAAATCAAGTAGATATCTTTCAACGTTTATAGTCTTTTTAGTGCCAAAGTCCCTCTTTTTGTTACAATGAGAAGGAATTTGATGTTTAAAAGACTGTGGCAGATATTCACTTGATATGACTAACTCAGACTGTTGAAGCCTCATATTAGCGTCACATCTACTTTTAAATGCATGTTTGCCTCATCACTTACACTGAAAGCACATTTGAAGGAGATCTTTTAATAGTCAGTATGAACAGGAAGAATGATTACAGCGTGGAAAACCTCTTTCAGCATTCATATAAGATATATTTGACAAAATTGTGAAGCTATCCTTTAAGTGTTTCAAAATAAAAAGTTTACATTCATATAGTGGGTTGAAATTTAATATGTCATTTAATATAATTAATTGTGTGGTTTAGTTCAGGATTTGTGTATGTTTGTACTTACAGGGATGGAGGTGATGTTGTTGCAAGACAAGTCTAACACAGTTGCTTTAGGGAATAAAGCCTGTTGGAGATAAATTAAGAAACATTTTTTTTAAAAAGTTGTGATATTTAACCACCATTTTAACTGAGAAACCAGCTGACATGAAACTATAGCATGGCAGCTTTATGTTTTAAGTTAACCCTTTGTAGGTCACACCACTAAAGTGCTATTTAAAAAAAAAAAAAGTCCTTCCTCTTTGAGGCCATGACAACATAAAACATGGATTCTTTTTGTCATTGACTCTAAATTTGATGTTTAACAGACCTCTACAGACCTCATTTGTTTAAGAAAAAAACGTTAGACTCATTTTGTTCGTGTACAAGATGAAAAATTAAACTCAACATCAAAAATGTCTCCAGCAGGATCTGTTATGTCAACAGTGAATTGTGTTCTTCTTTGTTTATACACTAGCACAACTTGTATCTATAGCAGCCATAACTCAATCTGATGGCTTTTTTTGTGCATTACCTCATACAAGTGGTAAAGATTGCCCCAAAAAGTTTTAAGTTAAATAGATTTTGTTTTTGACCAGATATCTTGACACAAAGTGACCTCTACCAAACGACTGAGCAGACCTACAAAGGGGTTAAAGCACACTGATGTAATGTTTTAATGTGTTAATCTCACAACATAATAACACACAGACTGAGACACAGAGCAACTCACCAGCTCTCTGATTGGCACCTCAGACAGGTTGCACAGGCTCAGGTCCATTTCATTACCGCTGATTTTATCCTTCAGGTTCAACACTTTGCTGATTTTACTCATGTTTGGTGTCTGTGGGGGGGGAAACTATAAGAAAGCACACAGTAAAGTCCATGTGACAAATAAATACACATCACATGAAAGCTAATTTATATATTTTTTTAAACCCATTTTTTTATAAAACACTTTCCACATTATCTGCTCACCTGTTTTACGAAGCGGTAGAAAACGAGTAGTCCAACTTGTAAATATGAGTAAAGTTAGTGGGAAGGCTGAGAAATGTTGCTGAGTCTTGTGTGTGTTTTTTTGGCAGCAGTGACTGCATGAATGAAAATCCACGTCACTGATTGAGCGTTAGAGTCGAGGCTTTGGAAGGAAGAGCGCCCCCTGCAGCACGGGAGGAGGTACTGCACCCTTCAACCATTTGGCCTATTATAAAAGACAGAAGTAGTAATTAAAGCTTCAGTTGGTAACTTTGAGGAGAGAGAAGACTTAGCATCAAATTTTAAGAAGTACAACTTTCAGATCCTGATTTGACGTCAGTGTCAGGCATTATTTCATCCTTTACAGCTTCTACTAATCAAGGCTTTCCTACTAATACCTGAAAAACTAAAACTATGACTGGTGAAACTGAGGTCAAATTAGCTGTGTTTGTGGTCTCCCTACTGGTACTAGCCCATTATCTCAAGAAGTCAAACTGAACAAAATATAGTAAAGATGGAGGGAGAAAATGAAAAGAAAACCAGAACTACACTGATTTTATCTGCAATTCAGTTTAGTTTGTTAGTTTTGCATTGTTCATTGTAGTTTTTATTTTGTTTTCTTTCTTTTTTCTTTTTATTTATTTATTTCAGTTAACTAAATTATTTTTTCACTGTTAGTTTAAGTTTTAGTTAACTATAATAACCCTGCCACACACAGCTCTCAGTGGTGAATGAGAGGTTTGTATACCCCAACGTGTATCTCTGCAGTTTCAAGGTTGCAGGTGGAAAGATTTTGTGAAAGCTCTGCTCAGCTGAAAAAATAAATTATAATTTGGTAAAGCAATGAAAAACAACACATTTTAAGGGTGAGGTCTTGGTGACTTAGTGGTTAAAACACATTTAATGAACAATACTCCCACTGGTGGATATCTTAAACCTCCTGAATTTGATCAAAAACAATCACCTGTGCTCTATGGTCTGACCTGTTAAAAACTGCTGAGAACCTACACGGACATAACTGGGGTGGTTATAGAATTGACATGTTTTAATTTCTGCCATTTTTTTCCCATCAAACATTTCAATTAAAAGTATGGAAGATCCCTTTAGGTTATGAAAACACCTCAAACATTTTGTTTTTTACTGTTTATTTCTGCATGAAAAAGACTACTTTATGTTTTCACAACAAGATTACAGAACTGTTGTTTCATGAGATTAAAATCACAATGTAATCAAAATACAGATGTAGATGTAGATCTTGAAGAACACAGAATTATTCAATCCATATAAAAACACATTTAAATCTTCTGAAAATAATCCTGTGACCCATGCAGCCTCATGCAGTAACCACATTATACTGCTACCTGTTTGCTTACACTTACATGCTTCCTTTTTTGTACATTTAGATTATGTATTTGGTGGATTCATTGAACATTAGGACTGTGCATATTACATATGGAATACATCATAAATCTACTACTTGATGACATATTAATACAGTTTCATAATACAACCAAACTAGTGTCACAGACTAATACTTAGTACATGTGAAACATGCAAGCAACACTACTGAGCCACTACATATAGTATATCTAAGATCTTATGAGGTTATAGGCTGACAATTTTCTCTTAAAGGGGACATATCATGCACATTTACGGGTCTATATTTATATTCTGGGGGTCTGCTTGAATATCTTGGGATGACTTACACTTTGAAAACTCATTTGAGTCTTACTGGCACTTTTGCAGCCCCTCAGATCAGCCTCTGGAACTAGTCTTGAACAGGCTATTTTAGTTACTGTCTCTTTAAGGCCAACCTCCACATGAGCCCACTCTGTTCTGATTTACTCTTGCTAGGAGTAATAAAGAGGAACATAACTCAATCATATGTTTCATTATTTTGCTGTTGTTGTTTTTTATGTAGTATACCATCCGGAAAACAAAATGACTAAAAACACACAGGAAACTATCAAGTAGAAAATGAAGAAAACTTTGTTGATTGTCTTAGTCTTTGTGGTCCAGTAGCCGGGCTTCACGTCTTCCTTCTTTCTGTGAAGGAGCAGAGCCAGTGTTTTCATCACCTCCCTTAGATCATCTGAGAGCTTTTCAGCGCCATGTGTCTCCTCCGTCAGTTGGCTGCTGCTACCCTGCAGAAATGGTTAAGGTGACAGTGGTTATGATATGTAGCACAACAAATTAGCGAAGCTCTGTCTACCATACACAGAACAGCTCTCTCCACAGACTGAAAACATTACCGCTGATATTAGTCTTTGGAGCAGTTTCTATACAAACTAACATGCCCATACTCTTCATGGTTGAGAAATACGTCACCCAGTGCAATGGTGTGGCTCATACATGTGCTTTTCACAGTTTCTGGTGAACAACGAAGGTCTCCAGCATGGCGGAATAAGATATATCAGACTTTTCATACACACACAATACTTAATAAGTAGATCAATTCATTTATTTAAGTACAGTACACCCTGGACATCGGGTCTTCTGTGTTGCATATCAGCTGTGTTTCTTTTAATTTAACCATTTGCTTGTGTTTTATGTAGGGTAGTGTTTCTTTATGACACATATTCATAAAGTGGTGAATGGGTTTTCTTAATATTAATTAATTTATTAGCAATTTTTTCCCCCTAACTTTCATGCATACTTTGCCAAAATGTGAAGATGTTTGCAAGTTTGTGTTTTTTGTCTATATGCATGTTTTCAATGTTGAATGCACCTAGCTCTCTCAGCCACCGTAGTATCGAGGTATAAAAGTTTATACCCCGTTTTTTTCTAACCAGACCTTTAAAGTGCAACATAATTCCAACCTTCAGCAGTTCAGATGGAGTTTTATCCGCAGACGCATCAGAGAAGCATTTAAGAGTCCATTTCTTCTTCCCTGAAAGGACATATTTGGCACAAAAGACAGTTGGAGCATATTCAGTATTAATCGGTTTGTATTATAAGTTGTAAATGTGCCAGTTTCAACGCATTTGGAAAACGATAGACGTCACAATAACAGTAAAAATATAGCAGAGTAGTTCCTATACCTCTGCACAAACTGACCAGTAACCTGTAGCAACAGCTGTGTTAGTTCAAATGTAACTTGGCCAACTTATTATCGATATGTGAGATTTTTGCTTCACCTCAATACAATGAAATAGAATTTCCACAGATATCACTGTGGACCATCTTCAGTAGATTATATACAATCATTGGATTATACATTGTTTAGAAATAGAGATGGTGCTGTTGTATTGAGGCGCAGACAAAAATATCAGAGGTGGAAAAACAAAAACATTCCACATACACAGATATCACTTAGAGGGATAAGAGAAAATGTTATGTACTTATTGTTGATTTTACGCACAAACTGCATCAGGCTGCTTTCCTTCCCCCCACACCAAACCCTCCAAGCCTCTCTGCTCCTTCTCCGATGTCACACAGGAAGAGGTGGAGGACATCATCACAAAATTGAAGCCGTCCACCTGTGCCCTGGACCCTTTCCCTTCAGCCCTGCTGAAGGCCAACATCTCTGCCATTTCTCCATTCATCACCAAGATCATAAACCACTCCCTCCTGGCCGGCCATATCCCATCTGCATTAAAAACTGCTGTCATCAGACCACTACTGAAAAAACCCACCCTGGATCCAGAAGTCCTCTCCAACTACAGGCCCATTTCCAATCTTCCATTTCTGTCAAAGGTTCTGGAAAAAACAGTTGCAGCACAACTTCAGGATAACCTCAAACTCAATAACCTTTTTGAGAAGTTTCAGTCTGGTTTCCGCCCTGGCCATAGCACAGAAACAGCCTTGGTCAGGGTCACCAATGACCTCCTGATGGCAGCAGATACCGGTTCCCCATCTCTACTCATCCTCTTGGACCTAACAGCTGCCTTTGATACAGTTGACCACAACATCCTCCTCCACCGCCTGCAATACACCATTGGACTCTCAGAAAATGTACAAAATTGGTTCACTTCATATCTGATCGACAGAACCGAGCAGGTCGCCCTGGGTAAAGCAAAGTCACACACCCACAACGTCACCTGCGGTGTACCTCAGGGCTCAGTGCTGGGCCCCACCCTCTTCACCCTCTACCTGTCATTAGCAGGCATGGTATATCCTGCCATTGTTATGCTGATGACACACAGCTCTACATAAGGACAACCCCCACTTCTTCTGCTCCCCTGCCAACATCCACACTGACCACCTGCCTGGAGGAGATACTGTAGAGGCGTGGATGGAGCTCAACTTTCTGCAGCTAAACAGGTCCAAAACGGAAGCCATCCTAGTTGGCACACCACATCAGCTCCGCTGTTCCACCATCTCCAGTATCACCTTCTCCAAAACATCCCCCTTTCCATATCTGTCACCAACCTGGGTGTTAAAATGGACCCTCAACTCACCTTTGATACCCACATCAAACACCTCTGTAAAAAATCTTTCTACCACCTCAGGAACATCGCCAAACTCCGTCCAACACTCACCCTGGCAGATGCAGAGAAGCTTGTCCACGCCTTTGTCTCCTCCAGAATGGACTACTGTAATGCACTCCTCATCGTGATCTCTGGCAAGAGCATCCAGAGACTGCAGTACATCCAGAACAGCACTGCCAGGATCCTGATGAGGGTGCGCAAATATGATCATATCACCCCCATCCTAAAATCTCTTCACTGGCTCCCTGTCACACTCAGAATTGAGTACAAGGTCTCCCTCCTCACCCACCAGTGCATTCACGGACATGCCCCCCTATACCTCAAGGAACTCCTCACCCCCCAGATCTCCTCACGCACCCTCCGTTCTGAAAACATAAACATAAACACCCTCCAAGCCCCCAGAACCAAGCTCCGCACCATGGGTGATCGGGCCTTTTCCTCTGCAGCCCCAAGGCTGTGGAACGCCCTCCCTGACCATCCGAGGGCCCCACAGACTGCAGATGTTATAAAAAGAGACCTAAAAACTTATCTTTTTACAAAAGCATTTTGCTAAGTGTCTTTTATAGGTTCTCCTTTTAACCTTTTTAAAAAAAAAATGTTTTTAAATGTTCTGCTCTGTAGCACTTTGAGATTGCTGAAATGTAAAGTGCAATACAAATAAAATGTATTATTATTATTATTATTATTATTATTATTATTATTATTATTATTATTATTATTATTATCTTTGAAGTTCTCCATAAAAAGTTACTGTACCTCCATTACAGTTGAATTTCGTTTCGCCATGCTTGTCCTCAAAGTCCTCACTCAGGCTTCGGTCTCTGTCTACCTCGTTGTCTTGGGATTCAGAGTCTTTCTTCATCAGATACATCACAACAATGGTCTCCAGGAGGCTGAGCAGCATCAAACCAAAGACTCCAATGCAGTAGATCGCTGAGGGGAGCAATGCAGATGAATAACTACAGTCAGTTAGTGGGTCAGTATGTGTACTTCCCACTCATAGCACCAACCCTGTCTCTCAAAAATATTTTGACAGAAACTTAAAGCTTGTTGAATTACTGAACATAATGAGAAAATGTTGATAATAAACATATTCGGCAAGTTGAAAAAATCGTGATACTGAACATACAAGTGTAATGTTGATTTTGGAGTACAATATCCACTGGTAAGACTACAGAAACATTACACATTGTGCAGTTATGTTTAGGCACTGGCAGCAATAGTTGGTCTAGATTTAATCATAGACTGTATAACTATGATGGCACAGCCACCCTGATGTAACCCATTTGTTTGTTGACTTGTGCTTTGAAGCCTCTGTCACTGTCGCCACCTTGAATTTTCAGAGCCAGAAGTGATAACAAGTTACCATATTTGGATGACCCTAGCGTTAGCTGCTAGCTTGGTTTACACATTGCATTTACAGTCATTTCAGTGTATGCACCTCAGATGTGCAAGCACGTGCAATTATATTTGAACTACTGCTCTTATTTATTATTTAATCTATATTTATTACTACCTCCTATGTTTATTACTGTAATTCTTGTCTTCTCTTTCTTCTTTTTTTATCCATAGTGTTTTTTATGTCTCCCATTGTATGTTTTTTATGTTTATTGCCTGTTGGTGTTTTTATGTGTATTAGCCACAGGGGACACACAATTTCGTTGTACTGCTGTGCAATGACAATAAAGGCATTGAATTGAATAATTGTGACAATGCTAATGCTAATTTTCAATAGTGAAAAACTGGCTTAGGACCGTTAAATCAAAAGGTACTTACCAGAAAACCGAACGTCCAACTCCTTAGTGGGTCTTTTAGTACATACAAACACTTATTATCAAATTCATGGGACCATGATTTACAAAACTGAATAAAACTTAAAACTGAACTCATTAGGAAACCCATTTCCCATAGACTTTTATGGAATCAGAGCCAGTGGAGTCGCACACTGAAGGCCACTAGAGAGAATGCAGATTAAAGGCACTTCTGTATTGGCTTAGCTTTTCAGACCCAGAACTACCCTCTTCAGTTTAATAACAAAGTCTGCAATGACTTGAAGCTCATGTTAAGCAAAACCACAGACTTTCACTAACCTTAACCAAAGTGTTTTTGTCGCCTAAACCTAACCACACGTGGTACTCAGGAGTCCTCTATCTTGTCCATCTACCATTTACCCCAATGACTACCTCTGAGTGTGGTTTATAAATGTAGTGCTTCATTTATTTTTTTTAAATGTTGCCCCTGAACATCATCCAGACAGTGTTTTTGAAAAATATTTAGTATTATATAAATTATATAAATGTAATTTCTTGGATAGGGGTTTTGAAGTACAGTCCAACAAAGGCAATACTGAGCTTCCTTACCTATAAGTGGAGCCCTATTTGATGAGGAAGGCAGAACTTCATTGAGAATAATCTGCATCACAGTGACAGCGAGCAGCACAGTGATCTTGAAGCTCAGCTTCTCACCCCCATTGTCTGAGATCAGGAAGGAGGCAAAGTCCAGACACAAGAAGAACAGGATAGGCAGCAAGAAGTTGATAATGTAGAGGACTGATCGCCTCCTCATTGTGACCTGTGAAATGATGTTTAGAGGTCAGGTGGATAATCCTCCTACTCCCGTACTTTTGACAAAAGCAACTGAATCATCTACGTAGTACCTAGGTCAACAATGTAATCTGCCCCAATCATCTCATATGTGCAGTGCTGGAAGAAGCCTTCAGATTATTTACTTTAAGGCAACCTGTGGAGTTTCTGACCTCAACAATGAGCCAAGAAACACAATGATGCACCAACAAAAGCAGGTAGGAAGACTGCAAGCCAATAAAAAAGGATGTAAGCAGTGCAGGACTTAAAATACTGTTTTGCAAATGTTTTATAAGGAAAGTGCTGTCCATAAAACTTTTGTCAGACTTCAAGGATACACACAATAAACGAAAATCAATATAAACATGATAAAAACAGACAGTGAAAGTAGCAATAAAAGTGGTAGAATAGAAAGTCTGTGTCTAGATTTTTGCTTAAGGAAAGTATTAGCAGTAACATCTACTCCAGTACCCAAATTAAAAGTACATGAACTTCCTTAAGAGTAACAGGTACAGGTGGAAAATAGTTTTCACCACTGTGTCAGTATCCAGAAATACGTACAGTGTAAACGATCATGCTTTGGTCGAGGCCAAAGTGGTCCAAAATTGTCTCGGTGGTTGTTATGTTGATAAAAAGCCACTCATATTGGGTCTTCATCACTTCACGAGACCACTCTGTGGCCTCTTCAGAGGTAACGACGGCTTTAAGTTTCAGTTCCCCACCTGAGATGGGAAATACAGATAAAACTGTAAGGCCTGTTAGCAGGTCAACAAGCAAGTAACACATAAATAACTTATATTAATGCTTAGACCAAACACAACATTTTAGACACAGGTCACGACCTCACCAGTGTGAATGATAGACCTGAACGATATGTTACAGCTCTGCACGTCAAAGGGGAATTTGTGGACTTGCATCTTGCAGGCGCTGACTAGCACCTGAGGGTTCCAAGATGAAACTTGACCTTCAGGGTAAATGGTGAGATAAGGACTTTGAAAGGCCTTGTATGTTTCTGACCTGTATGGGAACAAGTATGCACACAGACATACACACATATATTATGATACACACTTGATAAACACTTTATGCTTCAAACTCAAATTCTATGAGGCAATTTCTCTATTTTAATCTTACATGTTCTTCTCTAATTTACCCATATGTTTCTTTAAATATAAAAAAAACACACTTATCTGCTTGTTCCAACATTTAGTAAATATTTTAAACACATTGAAAAGTACAGGGAATAAGAGGGGCACATTTGCATTTAAGAAGGACCTTGATTAAAATGACACTGCTAATAATTTTTAAATAAATAAATACATTTAAAAAAAAGTTCAACTACAGCTTAGTTTGTATTCTCCAAGTCTGTGTGCTTCTTGTATAAATACTCATCTGCCTCTGCTCCAGGTTGCCTGATCGCAAATTCTCTATTATTCTGTGACAATAAACTCCCATTTCCAGGTGTTTGTTCGGCACTTTGGGTCACAATAAACTTAATCATAACACCTTTGATTAGGATATGTCCATCCACCTAGAGCCCAGTTCTACTTGAGGTTTCTTCCTGCCACTGTCGCCAAGTGCTTGCTCATGGGGGAATGTTGGGTCTCTTTAAATTAAAGAGTACGGTCTAGACCTGCTCTATGTGAAAAGTGCCTTGAGATAACTATATAAATAAAGCTGAATAGAATAGAATTACTGTATTGGTTGTTTTTGCTGCTTTGACGCAGCTTGTTTATGTCACAACTATAGTCAGAGTTGCTGCAGCTTTTCAGTCTGTCTTTGTAGGTTTGGGTAGTTTTTATTTATTTGTTTATTTTTACCATTTTAAAATATCCAACACAGCATTTGTATCAAGTTTTCAGCTTTTTCCTTGTGCTACCTGCTAACTTTGTTATCTGTAGGATATCTTGCCACAACCTCACACTCAAGGAGCTGCAACCGTATGTAGTTATGGAACACAAGTAATCTCTTAAAAAATATCAATACTATATAATAAACTACACTAGTTATTGTTGTGAGTATATATGGGATCTGCAGGTGTGAGTGCATACTCACATCTCTTGAATGGTGACATCTGGCTTCCAGAAAATATCAGCAGGAACCACTATACGGTCAATTCCACAAAAGTCATCTTTGTCCCATCTAATGTGTTCATTCTCCCACTCCTTTATAGATAAAAACAAGGAAATAAGACAGTAAGGAAAAGGGATGAAAGAAATAGGTGAGAGAAAGAAAGAGTGAAAAAAGCAATTTAAAGGAAATAATTTGAGTTTCTACTGAAGTTCAGTCAGTCTTGTTCAGTCTTCCTCAGAGAGAACTCACCACAAAAATCCAAACGTTAGAAATGAAAGTCTGGTCACTCTCTCTCTATGAACAAAGAAATACACACTGAAAAGCAGCACAATTAACATAGCTCACAAAATATCATAAAGCCATACAGTGCTAATATAAATTACTAAGTTCACACACAATAATGTGATTTACAAGACTATTCGTACATATCTTGTGATGGCAATACAAAAGAAATGTTTAAATTATCTCAAGATAATTGAATGTTTGTTTTTGCAGAATGGTAAAAATTCTGGAAATTGTGATTTGAGATTTTCCAAAGTACCCAGGACTAAAAATGAAGAATTTAATTGAGTCTGACAGATCTCATTGCTATCTGACTAAAAAACGAACAAAAAAACAGAAGATTTCAAGCTTACCATATCTAGGATGGCAGAGATTACCATTTGCAGCTGTACAATTGTAGTCGTATTGTAGTTTTTAACAGGCCGCGACATGGAGTACAGATCATTTTTATTGGATAAACTCAGGTTCAGGTGGTTTAAAAGATACTGGTAACTGCAGTTATCCTCAGAGGACGCCCCTTCTACTGCAACAATATCAAGACATGTTCTCTGTCACAGTGAATTCTCAAAAGGAAAGAACTGCTTTTACATCTGCACTTTAGGGTCTGCACATACAGAAAATCACTAACATTTGTTTCTGTGGGTATAAACTGATTATATGAATTTCAAAGCCATGAAAAAGTCACAGAGAAAACAGTCACAGTAATATCCTGTATTTGTGGTCACTAAAAGGCCATTATAAGATTAACATTGGTACGACTGCGGATTTAATCACATTAAATGTGAGCATTTTGCAGTCATTTAAATCCATTTAAATTTGCTACACAGTGTTTTCCAAAATCATGTGGCTTAAATCAAGGCTAAACCCTCCCAGAACACATTTTTAAGTATTAACTTTTAAAATATTCTTTCATATAATAAATATACATATATGGGTCAATGACGTGACACCTACATTTTCAGTCTAACTGCATTTTTTTCAGTTAGAAAAAGGTTTACATTGATTTTTAAAAAAATGTAATCACTTTAACTTTTCAAAAACCACAAGTTATTAGTAATTTTTCTGTTATTTAAAGTGACAAAATATCATGTGGTGCGACCAATAATACCAATAACTGTATTAAATTCAGAGTAAAATATCACTTTTAATATTAATCACTGATACAGTATGCTTAACTAATTGTATTTTTGAAATTTTTTTCAATCATTTTTAAGCAATTTACAGGAAAAATAAGTCTTACATACATTTCAGAAGGCAACTGTGACATTATAGAACATAAATATGAGATTATTATTTACAAAAACTTAAAGGAAATGCAAATAATTTGTTTCGAAACACTTAAATTCATTTATTTTAAGATAGATCATGGTCGTACCACATGACTTTTTTAAGGTCAGTTCTAATTCTTTATTTTTAAATAAATCCTTATACGTCATTGACCCATATAGACATAAATAAATTGTAGAACATGGCATTTTGAAAAAAATAAGGATCACTTCAATAAATCCACAGATAGATCATTACTCTGCCATACAGATAGTTTTGGTTCTAATTTGTTTTAAAATATTCATCTCCAAGATCTTTGCCTTTCTACTAAAACGATGGAGGTGAATGGAATTTAGTTTGTGCTGATCACTTCACTGTGTTTTTTAAACGTCAATTTGATAAAATCAACAGCATCGTCTCTGCCCACATGCCACATTGTGAAAACTTTTGAAAATAATTTTAGAAAAGAAACACTGCTATAAGTTTTTTAATTAAAATGTTAACACTGTGAGAATCGCGCACAAACTCTTTTTCATCCCCCTTGTATTGGGGATAACAGCAGAAATGTAACAGCAGGACATCTCTTAGAGTTAATATGCATATATCATCAAACTGTCCCGGCTTACCTGTGAGGAGGAGCAGAAAGAAACCTGCAAGCATCATGTCTGTGAGAGGTCTGCAGAGTAAATGAGCATCCCTGTCCTCTCTGTGCTGTTTAGATGTCTGTAGCAGTAATATCACTGCTTGGTACTAGAAGATGATTGGTCAGATTTAAAGACCAACCCTTTTGTCTTGTTAATTTATGCTCATCTGATTTATCTGATTAGTCTGTGGATAGGAACTGCCAACACCCCTGACACTCAGCTGCATGTGTGCAGTTTTTATTTAATTTGAATTATAGATATAGAAAACAATGTATGCAGGGGATGATGTGTAAAAGACACTTGTTTCCAACATGGTCCCTGGCTATCAAATCAAAAGCAGTTGATTGCTCCCTTTCATAATTGTTTCTGTTTAGTTTCAGAAGTAAAGCAGATCAATGTAGGCGGGTTAGGGTTAGGGTCTGAAGGAAGAAATGTCACGCAAAAGCTGGCAGGCTACAATATACATTTATTTACAATAAATATACAACTAATCAGGTGTGTCAATCTTTAACACATGGTCCAGGGCACACTTCTTTTCTTGCCTTTTTGTCACATCGAGCATTTTTGTCAACACACTTGCCACTTCTGATGGAGTTAAAAAAGGAAAGAAGCTCCTGCCTGTGGAAGTATTTTCCCCATATGGAAACGCTGATAATTTGATGTTATCCTATCCTACTAATATAATTGGAGAGCGGGATGTTGGTCTGTCTTTCTGTCCGTCTGTGTTCCACCTTTCAACCAATCCACATTCCGCCAACCCATCTCCATCCCCTCCAAGGTTCAGGGAGCCCGCATTTCATTTCATGTCAACCAATTTTTTGGTTGTTGGATAATGCTGGAAGTAAAATTATTGTTGATCTTCATTTTTTACGATAGGCTGCATTCATGTTGGTTACCACTAAACGGCCAAGCATTAGCATTAGCTACTGTGTGGATTGTGTTTTGAAGCAAAGTTAGTGGTTTAGTACCTGACTTCTCTGGAGTTCAGCTAGATTCCGCCACAGTACTTGGTGCAAGATCTCAACACTCTCAAGTGTGTTTGGGAGACATACTTACTGTGACCTTCATATACAAATATACATTCTTCTCACTGCTCTAATCTATAAGCTTGCATCTTTTGGCAAGTAAACATGCTGCATCTAGCCTGGGTAAACCCATGCTCTCTTTCCAGCGACATTCCACTTCGCTCAGAAAGTTAGCATGGCCACCAAGACAAAATATTCACCTGAGATAGGGAACCAATCACAGAACGGGGAGGCGGGCTCAAGGCGATGACGACCGTAGAGCGACTCTGTTTACATCCAGCATGGCGGCCACGGAGGTGCAGCAACTCTTTGAAGCAGCAGTAGATTGTGTGCTAAATAAATTGGAAGGCAAGTTCACTTTAAAAATAGAACAAAAAACGTGCGCTACATGATTTTCCCTTCATAAAAAGGATGTGTTCGCACTGCTCCCTACAGGCTCTGAATACGTCATTGTCTATCATTGATATGATTGGCTGTAAGCTCCTCGCCAGACCCTACCTCACTTGTGGTAGGGTCTAGCGTTAGCCAGACGCTGCATCACCTAACGGGCGCATATTGTTCTAGTGTTATTTATGTGAAAGCCATCACTTTTAAGTATTTCAGTCTAATTTATGATAAATCATGTTTTTTCCTCATTTGGTATGGAAGATGGCTGTAAATACTTCTTCCATGTATGCCAGTAAGAAGCCAGTAAAAGGCTACATTAGCCACTATTACAGTAAACACAACCAAGACAATTTATCGTTATATTACCCAGCAAGCTACTTAGAGAAAATCAGCACTTTGGATCCAATGAAAGCAACATGAGACCTTCAAAGTTTCTTTTGCTGCAATAAGTAGTTGATTAATCAGTCAACAGAACAATAATCTGCAAGCATTTTGATCATCCAGTCCAAATGTTCTTTTGTTTAAGCTTCTGAAATGTGAGAATGTGCTGCTTTTCCTCATCGTAAGGGTGCAGTAAATTGAATGTTTTGTAGTTTTGGACTGTTGGTCCAACACAACAAAATGTCTGATGACACTTTTTTCATTTAAACTATTCATAGATTATGAAAATAATTAGTTGTTTCTGCCCTATTTCTGGATATGAATATTACTTTAACATGAGAGGCATGTTTTACAGAGGTGCTGTGGCTTAGTTGGTTAAAGCGCCTGTCTAGTAAACAGGAGATCCTGGGTTCAAATCCCAGCAGTGCCTGATGTTCATAGGATCTGTTCCCCCAGTGACTACTTTTCTGTGAGGCATTTTTTCTCAATCATATCCCTCAATCATATACTTTCTCAGTAACCTTTTTTTGGAAATACCTTTTTTATTGAGTTTAAACAAACAGAACAACATACAATGCTCCAACCCCAGACAGCTGTACAGCAAACCAAACAAAGGAAAAAGAGGGAAAAAAATAACTAAGGACACAAATTTAAAAAATATTGACAATACATGAGGAAAAATAAATACATTATACATTATATTCTTGATACAAAAAAACATACATTAGATGAATATGCTGACTAATAAAAGCTAAAAGTGCCTGTTAAGTAAACAGCAGATCCTGGGTTCAAATCCCAGCAGTGCCTCATGGTTGTAGGGTCTCTCTCACGGTGATTACCTTCCTGTTAAGGCTTTCTTCATCTTATCCCAGAATATTTCTTCAATGAACATATTTAGTTAAATATTTTTTTGCTTCGTTCTCAACCGAAGCAACAATATGGATCACAATCAATACAATAAACATGACTTTATCAAATTAAGTAGTGTAATCAATTAATCAGTGTGAGTGCACTTAATGATCGAGCACATTGTCAGAGGTGCTGTGGCTTAGTTGGTTAAAACACCTACCTTGTAAACAGGAAGTCCTTTGTTCAAATCCTAGTAGTGCCAGGATTTGAACCCTAGATAATAGTTAAAAGTGCAGTAACACCAAGGTGAACTGATGTGTTTATTTTCTTGATTACTATCAAGTTGGTTGCTTCAGTTGAAAATGAAGCAAATATCCCCGGATATAATGGAGAAATAATGCCTAAAAGAAAGTAACAGAGTGTAGCCACATTTGTTGCTGTGGCTTGAGATGCTTTCCAAAAGTTTGTTGAGCAAGGCATTTACCAAAGGCAAGCCAATAGTGTTGGCTGCAGTAAGAAAGAGTTCAGTTAGTTTAGAGGACATAATATCCTGATATTGAGGCACTGCTGGGATTTGAACCCAGGATCTCCTGTTTACAAGACAGGTGCTTTAACCAACTAAGCCACAGTGCCTGCTGTACTATTTTCTCTTATATTAAACACACAGTAAAACTGAAGTGAAGACATTTATGAACTGATTTGATAAAGTTATGTTTATTGTGTTGAATGTGATACATGTTATTGCTTCCGCCAAAAATGAGGCAATTTTCTTTAAAAACAAATGTGGTCACCAAGGAAGTACCTCAGGATAAGATATGAAGGAGAAATAAAGCCTCAAAGAAAGTAACAGAACAGTCCTCACTGAGAAAATGCTTTTTCAACCATGAGGCACTGCTGGGATTTGAACCCAGGATCTCCTGTTTACTAGACAGGCGCTTTAACCAACTAAGCCACAGCACCTCTGACACACTGGCCTCTCATGTTAAAGCTACACTCATATCCACAAATAGGGCTGCAACTAATAATTATTTTCATAATCAATGAATAGAAAAAAAAGAAAAGTGTCATCGGACATCTTGCTGTGTTGGAACAACAGTCCAAAACTACAAAACATACACAGTAGCAGCATGGAACAATGAATTGTTCAATGAAATGAAGTAGTGAACCTAACCTCTAAATACCTGCAGGAAACCCGTGTAAAATGATCAATATATAAACTTCAGAACAGGTTATTTTCTTCTTATTTTTCCTTATACTTTTAGGAACACATTTTTTCTCTGTGTTATGATTTCCTTTTCATTTCACTGTTATACACACATCTTAAGAGTCCAGGCCGAGTGAATTTTAATTTCAAGCTGTGAGACTGTGTTTCCTGAGCCAGTGATGGGATGTCTGGTGTAACGTTGGTAACAACCAAACTAAAGTCACTGTGCACATCAAGCCTGTCGTGTGCCTTTGTTTTGATGGTGACCACAGCGCTGCAAGCTGACAGGTATTTTTGTGACAAATGGCAAGATCAGTCTGGTGGTCACGTGATGACCAAGTCTCGGAGCGACTCCTGGTCCTTTCACAAGCCAAAACCGCCTGTATCCATAAAACCGCTTCCAGAGAGAATTGGACTTTATATCCATGAGCTCATCCTCAGCCTCCCTGACGCTTCACCATTTCTCCATTAGCTCTGTTAACGTTGCCAGCTTACCTCCGTGTATACTGCAGGAGGGATGTTCACGTTAGACATGCCATTTCCTCATGATATATATTTTTACATTTTTCTATAGTAACTTATTTATTTATTTATTCACATAAATATATAATAAATAAATAATGTAACCCCTGCTAAATGCTCAAAAAACCTGATCCCTTTTTAACTACAACAGCTACTTAGAGTTTAATTTTAAGGAGAATTGTACAATACTGATGGCAGCAAGTGGAATTTCTATTGTGTGTGTGTATTATGTGTTTTAGTTAGTTTAGTACCTAATTAGTTTTAGTACTTAATTACTCATTTATTTTATTTTTTTTTAAAGCACCTTTTATTTATTTTTTTTACTTATGATTTCAATTTCGTTGTAATGACAGTAAAGACTATTCTTATCTTATAAATGAATTAAAATTATTACACCCCTGAAAATCTGGTTGGGACACTGTTCTAGGCACTGCTGGGATTTGAACCCAGGATCTCCTGTTTACTAGACAGGCGCTTTAACCAACTAAGCCACAGCACCTCTGCAAATGTGTTCCGTCATAAAGTGGACTGACACTGATGCAAAGACATTTATGAGTTTATATGATGAAGTTAAGTTCGTTGTCTTGATCGTGATCCATGTTTTGTAGTTTTCTGAGTGTTGTTCCGATTACATTTTTACTTTTTTTTCTCTAACCGTTCATGGATTATGAAAATAATTATTAGTTGCAGCCCTATTTCCGGATATGAATTTAGGTTTAACATGAGAGAAGTGCTTGCTGGAGGTGCTGTGGCTTAGTTGGTTAAAGCGCCTGTCTAGTAAACAGGAGATCCTGGGTTCAAATCCCAGCAGTGCCTCATTATTAGGTTGGTTGTCTATAAACTACTGAGAGATGTCTTATCAAAATCTATATATACAGAAAAAAGGAAAAACCCTTTCTTACTGGTCTCAATGCAGCCATTAATGAAGTTTTGAGAAGTACAATACACCAACTAATGCAGCCAGTTAGTGGTTAAAGTGCTTGTCCTGTAAACAGAAGGTTCTTGGTTCAAATCCTGACACTCCCTCATAGATATAAGTTGATCTTCCCTGTGATAAGCTCTGTGTTACTTTCATTGAGGCATTATTTCTCCATCATATCCGGGGATACTTGCTCAATGATCATTTTTTGTCTACAAATGTTAGCTTCATTTTCAACAGAAGCAAGAAAATTGATCGTAATCAAGAAAATAAACACAACTTTATCACATCTGTTCATAAATGTCTTCAACTCAGTGTTACTGCACCTTTAACATGAGAGCAACTGTTACCAGAGGCGCTGTGGCTTAGTTGGTTAAAGCGCCTGTCTAGTAAACAGGAGATCCTGGGTTCAAATCCCAGCAGTGCCTCATTATTAGGTTGGTTGTCTATAAACTACTGAGAGATGTCTTATCAAAATCTATATATACAGAAAAAAGGAAAAACCCTTTCTTACTGGTCTCAATGCAGCCATTAATGAAGTTTTGAGAAGTACAATACACCAACTAATGCAGCCAGTTAGTGGTTAAAGTGCTTGTCCTGTAAACAGAAGGTTCTTGGTTCAAATCCTGACACTCCCTCATAGATATAAGTTGATCTTCCCTGTGATAAGCTCTGTGTTACTTTCATTGAGGCATTATTTCTCCATCATATCCGGGGATACTTGCTCAATGATCATTTTTTGTCTACAAATGTTAGCTTCATTTTCAACAGAAGCAAGAAAATTGATCGTAATCAAGAAAATAAACACAACTTTATCACATCTGTTCATAAATGTCTTCAACTCAGTGTTACTGCACCTTTAACATGAGAGCAACTGTTACCAGAGGCGCTGTGGCTTAGTTGGTTAAAGCGCCTGTCTAGTAAACAGGAGATCCTGGGTTCAAATCCCAGCAGTGCCTTATTATCAGTAACCCTAAATTTGAATCCACTACCAAGACTCTTCTTTTTGACAATTTTCCCCCCCAAAATATTTAGTTTAATCTACATTTTTGTGATAGTGTTTAAAGAGGACCTATTATGTCAGTCATATATATAATGTTACAATGTCAGATGTTCATATTAATGAGGTATGTATGTGTAAGTTATCCCTGTGAGCAAAAAGCGCTGGCTTCAGACGCTTTAAACTTTACATTTCTGATGTTTTTTCTCCTTTAGCCTGAGCCAACATCTTAAAACCTTGTGAGACAGAAGCTGCAACTACCTGTTATGAGAAAGAAGCTTAACTGAGGGATAAAGGTCCATTATAAGGTCCAGTATAAGATAAATAAGTAGTTTTTGAACTGTGAATCATGCAAAGCTACTTTAGTTGAGTCTTAGAATAAAGCTATGGAGCTGGAAATAACAATATTAGGTCCCCTTTAAAGGGAGGAAATAAGGATATTTCCATGCTCTTAGCTATCTTTTAAACTTAAAACTTAATGGCTGTGACGTCTGTCTGGACATTAATTAGCTTATGTCCTGATATATATATATATCATAAACTGCTTCTGAATTTATTCTCAGACCATGACAAACAGATATCTGCAGTAATATCCAGTGATTGTGGTCACTAAAAGGCCATTATGAGATGGGTGTTGGCAGGACTTCCGGATCTATCTCATCAAATATGAGCAATTTGGAGTCATTTAAATCCATTTCAATTTGATGTCAATGTGCTTACAATATGTAGGACAGGACCAAAAGCATGTCTCTCAAATCAAGGCTAAACACTGCCAGAACACAGTTTTGAAATATGTTGAATATTATCTTTTGAAATATTCTTTTATATAATAAACACACGAGTCCATTGTAAAACATGGCATATTGAAAAACATAGTAAGGGTCAGTTCACTCAATTTCCAATAATTTCTCAGCCATGCAGATAGTTTTTTATTTTAACTGGTTTTAGATTTTTGCCTCTACCCTAAAAAAATGAAGGCTCTTTCTGGTAACTGCATCCCCATTCCTCTAGATTATCCACATGCTACACCGTGAACAGTTTTCAGGATACCGATTTTGGAAAAGAGATGCTGCTATAAAAATAATAAAATCACATTTTTTACACTGTGAGAATCACAAACAAAATCCAATTCATCAGAAACTTGACACATAGAAAACTTAAACTTTCAGATGCCAGTAAAGGATTTCTTTAATTTGGGTAAATCAAATAGTTGTCGGAACTGAAAGTTGTCTGTGTCACTGTTTTAAAAAACAATGTCATTGAATTAAATTAACAAGCCAAAGAAACCTGCAAGCATCATGTCTGTGAGAGGTCTGCACAGTAAATGAGCATCCCTGTCATCTCTGTGCTGTAGAAATGTTTGTAGCAGTAATATCACTGCCTGTACCTTTTGTCTTATTAATTTATGCCCATTTAATCTTATTAGTCTCAGGATAGAAACACATGTAATGCAAAAACTGTGCCAAGAAATGCCAACACCCACGACACTCAGCTGTGGTTAGGCAGATCAATTTCTTTCACTTCTCTCATCAAAACAATATCAAAATATGAAGTTTAATGACATTTGGGAACATATGGCTGTGGGAACATATGGCTGTGGGAACGTTCGGCTTTGGGCACATTGGACTGAAGGAACTTTTGGCTGTGGGAACATAGGGCTGTGGGAACATAGGACTGAGGGAACATAGGACTGAGGGAACATATGACTGTGGGAACATAGGACTGTGGGAACATAGGGCTATGGGAACTTAGGGCTGTGGGAACATAGGACTGTGGGAACATAGGGCTATGGGAACATAGGGCTATGGGAACTTAGGGCTGTGGGAACATAGGACTGTGGGAACATATGGCTATGGGAACATAGGGCTATGGGAACTTAGGGCTGTGGGAACATATGGCTGTGGGAACATAGGGCTATGGGAACATAGGGCTATGGGAACTTAGGGCTGTGGGAACATATGGCTGTGGGAACATAGGACTGTGGGAACATAGGGCTATGGGAACATAGGGCTATGGGAACATAGGGCTGTGGGAACATAGGACTGAGGGAACATAGGACTGAGGGAACATAGGACTGAGGGAACATATGACTGTGGGAACATAGGACTGTGGGAACATAGGGCTATGGGAACATAGGGCTATGGGAACTTAGGGCTGTGGGAACATATGGCTGTGGGAACATAGGACTGTGGGAACATAGGGCTATGGGAACATAGGGCTGTGGGAATATGGACACACTCCCAGCGGACCGTGGTCTGTATCCGGACCTAGATGCAGTCCTGTAACTGATTAAATATAGAGGATTGTTAAATTTTGCCCAAGAGTTTCTATTTTAATGGGCGCAGCTTCTCCAGCTATTTCGGTAAAAGTGGAGCAGCCCTCAGAACCTCACATACCACTGTGCATAGCCAATCTTCTCACGTGACGCTAATCAGCCAATCAAATCCGTGCATTCGGTCACATGGAGAGACTCAACTGTCAGTGAGATACACACGGAGAAAAGAGGAAAGACGTTTTGTTATAAAGTTATTAGATGTGAAATTAAGTTTATGGTTTAAAGTTAAGATAAGTTTAAAGTATAAGTATAAGCATATTTTCCTAAAACTAATGCTACGTAAAGGTACCTAAAAATAACACAGATGATGTTCCAGACATTGAATACCCCTGATCTAGGTGTTCAGTAGGTTTATCAACAGAGGTCTCCTTCTGAGGGATTAAAACTGGTAGACTGAGTTTATCTCAGCTTGTTTCTTGGATAAATCAATATCCAGATGTCCGATGACTGAATTCCTTCACCCCAAAAAAAAAACATGCCTAAAATGACCCAGCTCTTAAAAGTTTATCATAAAATATGTTTTAAAACTGGACAACCACAACACTGACATGTTATGCTGGATTATGCACACAAGAGCATTATCATATTATGCATGTATACTTTTTGGTAGTGAGAGTATGGCACCACTGACAGGCGACAAAATGAAACAGATCATTAGCTGATTAAAATTACAGATTTCTCTGGAAATTGTTGAAAACATTTTATATAATGTAAGTACACAACTCAATGAAGTTTATCACATATGTCTAGCCATTTTTAGACATTTCAATGAAGAACGGTTACATAGTATAGCTTTTTTTCTTCCCACTTTCACTATTGTCACTGCTTAGTTTCACAAGTAAAGCAAATCAATGTAGGAGCTGCGTCTGAAAGGAGAAATGTCTGGCACAGTCAAGTAAGCTTTAAAGATGATAGATTTTGTCATATTGATGTGTTAGTTCCTACAAATAGTCTGCACCAGCGCAAATCAAGCAAGGATCATACTCGCAAAAAGACAGAGGAGAAAGGATTTGTTCATTCACTGTCTGCCATCACAAAAAGGGAACACCTAACTTTAGTAGATCATAACATATTAATATAAAGCATTTACACAGAGATACTTTGGTTCAAGATGAGACCAAACTTTTCTATGTATGAGCAACAAAAAGACCCAAAAAGTGGCCTTCATCAGACTAGGTAACCCTCGTTTTTGACTTAACAAATTACCAGAAATGCCTTTTGCTATGTTGTAATTCATATTGTAAAATGGCGAGGACTGTTGAAAAGACGAAACTCTAAGCTTAGGTGCAGAAAGAATGACCTTATAGAATAGGTTTTTCAAACATTGTAAATCATTGTAACCAGGTCTTTGAGCACGCAGTCATAAATGTGCACAAGAAATATTAGAGTAATGAGATGTAATAGGTCCAAAAGTATGCGAGATTAGCTGCGGACACAAACACACACACACACGGACACATGCACGCACACAATCAAAAACATGACCCTCTCCATGCTTATGCCTGGCAGAGATAATTAGCAGAGGGTTTAACTATTCATATCAAGTGACTCAGTCATATGCTTTCATAACCATCTCTAAGGATTGCTCCAGCTTGTAAATAAAATACTTAAAAACACACTGACCATCGTTACATAGAAAATAAAGAAAATTTTGTTGACTCTTTTAGCCACTCTGGTCCAGTAGCCACATTCGCCATTTTCCTTTCGGCTGTTGAGGAGCAGAATCAGTGTTTTCTCCATCTCCCTCAGCTCATCTGAGAGCTTCTCCAAGTTGTGATACTCCTCTGTTTGTTTGCTGCTGTCACCCTGAAAATAGTAGTTAACACATTCATGAATTAGATAACACTGTCAGCTGTTACATTTGACATTGAGCATTTTGTTTCATGAGAATTAAAGTTTAACCCAACTCTAACCTCATTGGCCACAGGCAGCCGTTCACATGGAGCTTCACCGGCAGACACATCATAGACAGACGTACATTTAGCCCATTTGCGCACATCTGAAAACATTTACACAGAGATGTTTTTTTTATATATATATTTTTTTTAACCACATTAAAATAATACAATAAGCAAGTTTGTACGGAGGCTAATTGACCAAGCTTGCATATGGACTGCAGTGACCACATCCAATGGGTTTGGAACCACTGGTTGAGCTTCAAATCCTTTACCAGTAAAAGATATTTATTTGGCCATTTTTCCCCAAACTCACTGACTGTGTGAGCTAACGTTTAGCAAAATAACTCCATCAATTGAAGAATTGAGTCAGAGCCAGCTAATAAAACACAAGTCTCTCCATGTATTTTCCTGTAAGCCCTCTCAAATTGGTTTTGCCTCAGTTCGCTTCACTGAAGATGGGTCAATGACGTTTTTTTGTGTCCAAGTGGTGTAGTCAAATTTAAAAGGGTTCAAATTTGAAAATAAACTTATGAATAACTTACACATATTCTTTTTTGTGGACCCAGGATAACATTTCTGCTTTTAATCCAGTTTGAGAGAATATATTAGAAAATTATGGCAAAAATGTCTAAGTGGTGTAACCATAAAAACTTTGTACCAAATAATTCAACTTGCTTAAAAACAGTAAATTCTCAATAAAACACCATATCAACTAGTTTGGCATGATCTTACATTATAACTTTTATATTAAATAATGGTAATGGAATACAATTGTTCTTAATTTCAAAATTTAATCCGGGGAATCATGTAAATCAGGAACCATTTCAATATTTAAGTATACTGTAGGTGTTTGTGGTTACACAATTTGACATTTTCAGGAGCATTCAGTCGGTTACTTTTGGTCTTAAAAAATGGTGCAAATGTAAATTCAAATGATATAAAACCAACAAAAATACTAAATGTACATTTTAACAAACCTGATGCTGCTTTTAAAACTAGTTTTAAAGATATTTTTGAATTGCTCATTTTGCCAACCCTTATTTGTCACTGAGCCAGAGACAAAATTACAACACTGCCGTCTTCTTTTGTAACAAACCACTCAAAGTGGAGAATTACTCGAGGCTGCAGTCCCAAATGCCCCGGCCAGGCCATGTTTCAAACTACACGTGTCGTACAATCAAGCTAACTCCCGTAACACCTGAGGACTGTTGCACAAACGCAGAATGAGGAAATCCAGGATAACTTTAAAAAAGCGTGGCTCCATGGTAAATTATGTGCCTCTGCTTTCATGCAACCGAGTCGCGGCTAAATTCAACCAGGATAACCGGAAAATCCCGGGTTAATCCGCTATCTAGGATTGGTGCAACAGCCCTCTGGTAGCAACTAGATGGAAATATTTAGCAACAACCAACTTCTACTTAAAAACAAGTGTGTGTGCTCATCCAGTTTAGATTAAGTAGGTTAAATTTGTGTTAAACGAAGTTTGAATTTACAATAAACAGCTGGTGCAACTGGTTCCTAGTCTCACCTCGTTTAAAGTTGTTGAAGTGGACCTTGCCCTGTTTTTCCCCACAGTCCTCACTCAGGCATTGGTCTCTGTCTGCTTTCTTATCTTGAGATGCTTGGTCTTTCTCCATCAGATACATCACAAAAATTGTCTCCACGAGGCTGAGCAACATCAGAGCAAAAATCCCAATGCAGTAGGCCGCTGAAAGGAGCCGGCAGAATCATTAATGCAGACAAATAAACTACTCGTTGGGTGAGTATGTGCTGTTCAAGACAAGATTGAGCTTGTTTACCTATAAGTGGGATCCTGTTTGATGAGGCAGGCAGAATTTCATTGAGAATAAGCTGCAACACAGTGACAGCGAGCAGCACAGTCACCTTGAAGCTCAGTTTCTCACCCCCATTGTCTGAGATCAGGAAGGAGGACAAGTCAAGACACAAGAAGAACAGAACGGGCAGCAAGAAGTTAATGATGTAGAGGAGTGGTCGCCTCTTCATTGTGATCTGTGAAATGATAAGAGAAGCAACTGAGCACCCAGGTAACAACAACAAGGTTATGACCAATCTGTGCTTAAAGCAATCAAGTTATTATGTTTAAATAGTGTCCTGCAGTGAAAAAGTACATTCAAAATCACTAATGCACTCAAGGAAAGGTTGATAGACAAGACAGGATGGGAGAAAAAGAAAAAAATAGGGAAAGAAAGAAAGATTAGCAATGTTTTTAAGTGTATCTCATGAAGTTAAAAAATGTTTTTTTGGAAAAATGTAACTATCAACTGAAGTCAGATGATTTGAAATACAACTACTTCAATTAAAGTGATTGGTGATACAGTGTCTGAATAATCTGTATTTATACGTACAGTGTAAACGATCATGTCTTGGCCAAGTAAATCGCTGGCATTGTGGTTGGTGACTGTCATGTTGATGAACAGCCATTCGTACTGAGTCCGCATCACCTCACGAGACCACTCTGTGGCCTCTGACGAGTTGTCGCTCGGATGGAGCCGAATGTCCCTAACTGTGGTGGGAGATAAAATCATTGTGAGGTTGATTAGATAAGGAAACAAGGGAGGAGTGATAGCTGGACAGATTAGTTGTAGTCAACAGTAAACAACGTGTCACACCCTCACCAGTGTGTATGACAGACTTGAAAGAGAGGTTGCAACTCTGAATGTCGAAGGGGAAGTTATAAATGTGCATCCTGCAGGTGCTGACCAACACCTGGTCGTTCTGAACTTCAACATAACCCTTGTCATTTATGCTGAGAAAAGGACTTGGAGGGGCTTTGTCCTTCTCCGTCCTGTATGAGAACACAGAGAGACATGTGAACAGACAGATGCTTCAAGATATTAAAAAAAAGTCCTGGAAACTAAGTTAATGAATATAACTCGAGCGCTAATACCTGATCCACTCAATCACTTACATCTCTTCAATAGTGAGATCTGGCTGCCACAAAATGTTAGTAGGAAGAGAGACATTATCAATTCCACAAAACTCCTTTGGATCCCAGGAAATGTATTCATTGTGCCACCTCTACAGGAGAAAACAAAGGGCAAAAAATAGTAACCAGTCAAGACAAACATTCAAAGATGCAATTTAAAAGAAAGAAATTTGAGTTTCCCAACAATGTGAGAAGGAAGATTTATCAGTAAGTTCAGTTTTCATCACCCACAGACAGAACTCACCATTACAGTCCAGACATAGGGGATGAATTTCTGCTCTTTCTCAACCTGTAAAAAAAAAAGAAAAAAGAAAAGAAATATGTGTGACGTAACAAAGACAGCCCACTATTTGAAATTATTCATCACATTGCAAACTGCACTAGCATTACTAACTCTGTTATAAGCATCAGTCATACTACGAGCAACACATCAGTCATCATCAGGCATTTAATTGGTTAAAAATGCCTGACGAGGGTGACTTGGTGAAGGTGACTTTTTAATTGTAACACTTCACCTTGCTTAAAAACAGAAAAAGGCACACATGCATAATTTAATTTAGGCCACAGGGCGGATCTAATATCTGCTGCAATTAGAATTAGAATGGCTGAAAGCAACGAAGACGAAGAGAAATCCTCTCTCTTTGCCTCACTTTAGTTCATGTTAAAATGATATATATGAACAAGTGTTGGAATGGTCTTTGTTTTGGACCGTTTAAAAAAAAAATTTAGAACATTTAATTTAAATAAGTTGTTTAATACACTTGTAATAGTGTTAATATTTTTATACTAAACAATGTAAAATAATGGTAATCTGGAAATTATTAAGTCTGAATAACTTATGTGACATACATGCACACACGCCAATCATAGGTGAAACATTTTTTGAATTAGGCTGAATTATAAAAACCAGATGTTTATTAATGATGAGCCGCTTGGGAGCCGAAAGAGCCGCCTCTTTCTTGCTGGAAGTCAAATGATGTGGCTCAGTCAAAACAGCCCATGTCCATCACTAGCTGACAGTGAGCCAAACTATTACTTTAAACAAACATTTCATAGGAGCAAGAGTGCATATACAGACTTTGATACCTCATTATAAAGTAATGAGCCTAAAGGCTGATTTAAATCATTAAATTAAGGCATTACAGTAAGATCTACCTAACTTTTTTCTTTCTGTTTTTTGTATTTTCTGCTGTTTGCCCTTGTAGATGAAATGCCATCAAAGTGTGCAGGATCAGTCTGGCTGCAGGAATTTGGCAACCAATTAAAGAAAACATAAATACAGACCGTCCAATTATATGATCGTTATCATTTCAGAGAATAAATACAAATATTAAACAAATATTTTAAAACTTGAACCACTTACCACATCCAGAATGGCATACAGCGCTACTTCAAGGGATACTCGAGTGGGCTGTTTGTAGTTTTTAACAGGCCGAGTCATCGAGTACAGCTCATTGTTTTGGGTGAGGTTCAGGTGTGTTAAAACATCCTGATAACTGCAGTTACGCTCAGAATACACTCCATCTACAGCAGACACATGAAGACACATTATCTACAATAAAAAAATACACTTTAAACGAAAAAATATGTCCATGCTCTTAACTGCAGTCATATCCTGTGTCTGTGGTCACTAAAAGGCCATTATGAAAAGGGCGTTGGCAGATATGTGGGGGCTATTATCTCATCAGTCTACTAAAAGATTAAGTGCCAAATCCATAAAAGGATTGCGCAGCTTTTGTGGATTTGGCAGCTAAACATGTGCAAATCAGTGAAAAAGATTTCATTGTCAAGATGTCAAGCATGTCATTCACAAAGCACCTGAAAAAGGGTGAAAAGCACCACAAACTGCGCCACCAAGCAAATGGTGCAGCTGTGTCATTTGCATGTGTGTAAATTGGGAAATATTCCTACATTTGCCACTGCTGCTGAGTGATGCTGCAGCTAGCTGTGGGCAACAAACAGAACATCGATACTGATGTTTCTTCAAAATTCGTCACCTGAACATTATTTTAGAGATTCAGACATTAATCTAACATGTCAGACTTTTCTGAGTCATATAATAGCTCTAGCCTAATTTTGATGGACATTTCAGAAGATTATATTCCTAATGTGTAATACTAAGTAAAAGAAGCAAAAAATATGAAAGTTGGTTTGTGATTGTGGAGATCTCTCTTTACGTGCGCACCTCTGTTCATAAAAGAAACGCAATTTGAGGCTTCTGTACTCTCTTGGGCGCAATCTAGTTTTCTTGGCTTTGGTCCCAAGCTTTTGTCCAGTCATTCGAGTCTAAATATGGCTGACCGTTTTAAATATATCTGAATTATGTTAGCCATATTTTTGAAATCAATTTTCTCTAAACTAATTATGTTAATGTTTTGACATTTTGTTAACATAATTAAGTTGCTAATTATGGTCCACTTAAGGCCCTATATTTTGTCAATCCAATCCTTTTTATTGTTGCTATAATAGGTAATACTTTGCATCACTCTGGAAGTCCTGCAATTCAAAATTATCAACAGGAAGCTCTTCACTTCACTCTGAACGTCTTGTGATGACTGCTGGCTCACACTGGTTATTTCTATCGTTATAAACACCAAGTAGACACATGCAAATGACAAAAAATATAGCAGAGCAACTCTTAAAATCAACCGAGTTTCCACTTTCTTAGCCACCAAGACAATGCAGGTTGATTAAAATAGCAAGCCAAATAGAAATGCTCAGGAAAAAGTGAACTCTTTATCCAAGCTGCAGTAGTTTTCTTAGTGGGGAACACCTGCATGCATCATGCTGAACGTTGTCCCGGCTTACCTGTGAAGAGGAGAAGCGAAAAGAGACCAGCAAGCATCATGAGTGCAACAGCGATGTCTGTGAAAGGTGAGTACAGCTAATGTATATCCATGTCCTCTGAGTGTTGTCTGGAAATGTCCCCAAATCTGCAGTGGCAATAATATCACAGCCTCATACTGAAAGGGGAGTGGGCAAAGTGAATTACAGACCCTTTGTTTGTGTGTGTGTGTGTGTGTGTGTGTGTGTGTGTGTGTGTGTGTGTGTGTGTGTGTGTGTGTGTGTGTGTGTGTGTGTGTGTGTGTGTGTGTGTGTGTGTGTGTGTGTGTGTGTGTGTTTTTATGGTATCAGTCTAATAGCCATCTGATGATAGTGGTCACTCCCACAGTGGTCATCACAGCATCACTCTGTGGTCTTTCGGTGGAAGAAGAAGTGGTGAGTTAGCCCCCCGGTGGAATCGAAAATATGAATGGGCTGTAATGACTGGTTAACAGGAAAAGTAAATACAGTTAATCCACATTTTTGCACACATTCAGGCGAAAAAACACAGACAAACAGAGTCAGTAACAGCATATAACACTGAAATTACAGCTTATCACATATATTAATAATATATCATTTCGGTTGCGTTAGTGTGCATTATCCTTCTGCTGCAAAGGATAACTGATTCTTTTTGTGGTAAGTAAATGTAGTATTTAAACAACATTCTTTCCTCTATGATCTATATGTACACCTGGCATATGATATTCCTCTTCATATTAATTTAATATTTTACACACTATGTTTTAATGACATGGCACCCATCATTACAGACTTTAGGGACATAAATTAGTGTTTTTTATTTCGATTTTCATTGAATCATTTATGACTCGTAAGATACTGATTCTAATTGTATGTGTTTTCATATCAATGGTTTTGTTGTGTTTCACAAATGAATGTAACTAGATGCTTATGATGTCCTTGGTCATTTCCTTCCTCTGGGCGAGTGGGCGATATTTATTTGGTGGAAACATTGAAAACAAAATTAAAGGGAGCTCTAATTTTGTGTGCTGGTTCTCCTTTCATTAAACAATCCTAATCTCTTCATGTTTTTCCTCCTCTGGAAAGGTCACGTTTGACACATGAATTCACATTCAAACAACCCAAAATACTCACATTTTAACCCTTACTTAACCTTACTTACTTTTAACCCTAACATATTGTTCATATTCTGACTCATGATTAGTCTCTACACCAATTCATATTCATAAATTATTAATCTGTTATTAATACATGTTTGATTAATCATTCTGTTTTATTAAAAGACATTTACAATTACTATTTTATGATCCAAGAGAACATTTTATAAAATATGAAGAATACAACATTTGACGCAACGTTTGAATACTGACTTTTTTAAATTTTTATATAAACACAGGTACATTTGTACATTTGCATATATAAAAATGTTATGATGTAAGAGTAGTTAGATCCAAACTAAGCAACATTTTTCTTTCTTTATATATTTTGGAGCCGCCATGACAGTGAACCCAATGACATTAGAAAGAGCATAAACATTTGAAGCTGACTCTGGATGTTTAAAAAAAAAAAAAAAAAAAGCAGAGTACCCCTCCTTGTGGAGACACAAAGACACTGTCAGAGGACACTGAAATGAAGCTCAGCGCTACATTAAAGTCCAAATTAAATTACATTTAATCATCCCTCCCTTTGCAGTCAAAAATAGTTACATGATTTTTAATGTTTGACTGATTGTTTTGTATTGTTAGCATCCAGAAATTCTTCGAGGAAATGTCAGAAGTGCTCTTGTTTTTCTCAGCCAGCCAGGGAGGCGTAGGAGGTTTATTTGATTGACGATAACTGGCAGGCTACCAGTGACAGGGTCAACTGCTGTAGCTTCAAGTCATGGACAGTCTGTAGCCAGCAGGGATTCTCACTTTGGGATTTTGGGATATTGAGCAACGACCAAACAAACATCTTACGGAGCCAAAGTGACATTTTTAGGCACACTTACATGCCATTTAATGTGCTGCAGCCTGCTAACTAATATTTTCCTAGGTGACTGTTTGTTTTGTAGCTCATTCAAAAAGCTACGGTGCTTTGCGTTATCGAAATAATGACTCCAGCTATATAAGCTGATGGCTGATTGTCCTCATTCAATCAGGTGTGATACTGATCATGGAGGATCAATAAACAAGAGGACACTCAGGCTGCTTTTTTTATGATGAACAACAAAAAAGCATAAAAAAGGTCTTTTTTTTTGTTGATCATAAAAAAATCTAATAAGCTAATTGCGTCTCCTTTTTATAGGCGCTGTAGCAGCCTGAGTGTCCGCTTGTGTATTGAGAGATTGTCCACAGCAATAACGTCTTATCCACACTGTGAGGATATCAGGCTGGTGAGGATGGACGTGATTGGTTTAAGGTCTGAGAGACAGATGAGCTGTGAGGTGAAAGAAGACTGAAACAGGACAGGAGAGACAGATCTGTTTGTTAGAGGGGTTGGAGAGATAATGTGAACGATTACAGTGTAGAAAATATGACATCAGTGAGCCTGTGTTTCTAAAAGTACACACACACATTATCAATGTTCTCAACGTGAAGGATTAGAAGTGGAAGCAATAAAATGTATCCTTTAATCTTTAGTGATCGATTGTTACATTATCCGGTGGTTATCTGTTTTTGACAAACTGCAAATGAGATTTTAGGAAGTGCTCGTGACCAAATCGAGGTGCATATCAAGGCAAATATGAATCTCCTACGTCATAAACCACCAGACACAGTTGCACCTTTATCTATTTTTATTACATCAACCTTTTTTTTGGCATTTACATACATAATTGATGAATCTTTAATGGATCAAAAGTCTAAACATTTCACTTTCATTTTCTTCTTCTTCTTTCTTTTTTGGATTAACCTAGGTTTGATGATTGCATTTACTCATTTACACATTTTATTCTCTCTCTTATTCATGTATTTATGTTAGATTATGACCATTACCATTACTTTTTCTAAAAACGTATATATATAATATATATATTCTATCTGCATCTATCCTTGTATCTATGGCTAGGAAAGAGTAAGGATCATTCATTAAACATTTTATAAATAATCATAATAATAATAACCATTCAAGCATTACAAAGTGCTTCAAATTAAAACAAGCAAATCATAAAATAATTACATTTTAAAAACAGATTTTCAAAGAGGACATTTTAGAAGATAATCAAAAAGTAAATTCATGAAAGGCTCCTCAATAAAAGTATATTTTAAGAAATCAACCTGATTTCCAGATGTAAAGCCAGCATGGCATTAAACTGGCCTCTGCAGTACTAGTTGTTCTGCACTCTTCCCAAAATGAATGACATCCTGTAATTAAGACGCCAACCTGATTTCCTCGGGGCCGGTCGTTCCGGATGGAAATCCAGCAACACATTAAACCGGCCACAGCAATAACACATGTCTACAGGGTCAGATCAGGTGAAGCATCACTTTCAACTGTGGACAACTTTGAAGTGTGAATTATCTCACATAAACACCGAAAAGACAGAATCAGTGTTTTAAAAGTACAACATGACACTTGAACATTTTACAGTCGTAGAAGCCTCAAATACATTAACAAAACATACTTTGACACAGTCTACAATACAGAAAACAATGTATTACAAGCTATTAACCCTCTGGAGTTTGTCTATTCATTGGTGAATGTCGTGTTTATAGTAACATCATTTTATTTGTATAACATGAAGAGACAAAGTCTAATCTAAAAAAAGGAGTATTTCATGTCATGATCATTTTTTAAAGACATTTAAACTGTTAATATCTTTAATGATTTACAGTGGCATGCACACTTTAACTGAAAAAGGCACAAAAACTAGATGGTATAAAATCACTTAACATCTAATAGACTATAATTATTCCTTTTTTTTTTTAGTGAAACAATATTTTTACAACCTTAAACTGTCCTGTAATAATAATAATAATAAGAAGAAGAAGAAGAAGAAGAAGAAGAAGAAGAAGAAGAAGAAGAAGAAGAAGAAGAAGAAGAAGAAGAAGAAGAAGAAGAAGAAGAAGAAGAAGAAGAAGAAGAAAAAGAAGAAGAAGAAGAAGAAGAAGAATATTTTAGTGACTATCAGTAAATATTTGTACCTTTCTAAAGGAGCTTGTGCCATTTTTCTTGTAATATAGGTTCCTGGTAGTTAGACATATATCTGAGCTTGTGTTGAAGAAAATAAAAGACACTATGCTTGTGGGGGAAGGGAAGTTTAAGAAACAAAGAGGAAAATCAATGCATGGAAAGTGGGAAAAATTAACCGAAAATGAACCTGGACTCCAGAGAGGGTATAAATTTAACTGTTCCACTCCATGAAGATGAGGGATAGAAAAGTTGAGACGACGACCAAGTAGAAAATAAAGAAAGCTCTGTTGATTCTTGTGGCCCAGTGGTAAGACCTCCTTGCCTCCTCTCTGCAGCTGACGTGCAGATTCGCAGTTTTCTGCAGCTCCTTCAGCTCCTCCAGGATCAGCAGTAACACATGAGACTCACCTGTCTGCATGATGCTGTCCACCTGCACACACACCGAGGCACAGAGGCACGTAAATCAGTTTATTCTCCCGCAGAGACTGATCATGTATTGTAAGCAATGTTTTGTGCATGGATATAGACATCTTTAGTCACTGCTGCTTAACAGGTCCAAATCTGGCATCTGAATTTGTTGAATTGAGTTATTACGACAATGTTGACTGAAGCCTCCGAGCCATACAGGCCGCAAAACCCTCTGCTTATGTTGCTATCATACAGTTACGTAATCATGTTTGCAATGAATCTACAGTCTAAATATCGATTATATACTGTAGTATACTGTGAACAATGGACTTAATGAGCCACTAAACCCGTATATAATTTTCTAATTCTTTGACAGTCTCCAATGGTTTAATGGTCGAGAAAGCAGCATTACAGGGAAACGAGGGCCATAACAGTAACATGATATTGCATACAAACCCTTAGTCCTATCATGGTCCTACTCTGCAACAGAGCCACAACGGCTAAGAGGACCTTGTAAAGTTCCCGCCCCTGAATTTTACCCAGAAGTTCCTTCATGGAAATGAGACTAAGGTCTGACTTGGACTAGCTACGAGGAACGTTGCCCTCTCGATATCTGGGCAGATACGTTTTCACAAGCTAAGTAGTTTCTCCCTTATAACGGATAAACTGACCCTTTATGTGTAAAATCTGTGGAGCGTCCCAGTTAAAGACGATAACATTTAGCATGTAAAGATCCTGCATCAGAACACGCATACAAGAAATCACCCTAACCCTAGTAATACTGTAATCTGTATCTATGATTGTGTACCTCTTCAGCCACAGGCAGCAGTTCATGTTGTTTCTCACCGTCGGGCACTTTGCAGATGCAGGAACAGCCAGTCGGTCTTTTATCCTCTAAAAACACAAAGATCATTTATCATTTGTGTTTTTTCACAGTATCGTATCATTTATACGATACTGTGAAAACTCTGTGATCACTGCTCTTGTCTTTGATCTGGGTCTTACCTGTGTTAGAGTTATCAATTTTGACTTTTTCCTGTTTGTCCTCCCAGTCGTCCCCAATCCTGAGCTTCGACTGGGAGTCTTTCTCCATAAGATACGTTACGAAGATTGTCTCCAGCAGACTGAGCAGCATCAGAGCAAAAATCACAATGCAGTAGGTTGCTGAGAGAAAGAAACAGTCAGTAACTACTTGTTGTATTGGTAGTTTATGCTTCTGATCATCACAATCCGGTTAAAGACTCAGTCCAGCCAAATGATAATACCTAGTCATGGAGAATAATTTGGTTTGAATCTCAATACAATAGAAATGAAAAGCATTTCATTTGTGGTGTTTAAAGTGTTAGAAAAATTACATTTGGACAGCAAACAGCAACAAACAGCTACTTTCTACTGAAGAAATAGTCTCAGTGAGAATTGTTGATGTCTGCAAAACACTAAAGATACATGATTAAAATTTTTCTTTGTAATTTGGATGAATTGACCCTTTAAGCTGGAGTTTCTTAAGGTTCAGGTTTTTATACCTATGAGCGGGGTCTTGTTGGACATGGAGGGCAGGATGTCGTTTAGGATGAGCAGCAGCACGGAGATGGCCAGCAGTACAGTGACTTTGAAGCCCAGCTTCTCTCCTCGATGGTCGGAGATGAAGTAGGAGGCCAAGTCCAGACACAGGAAGAACAGGATGGGCAACAGGAAGTTGATGACATGGAGGAGGGGTCTCCTCTTCATGGTGAACTAGGAGGACAGGATCTCATGGTCAGGTGACCAAATGACAAACAAAAATGAAGGCAAACACGTAAATTAATTGATTCATTGTGATTAATTCATGAAACTGACAATACTGTTTGAAGTTACAGAATGTTTTGCTCACTGTGTGCCCAAGTTAATAATGCTCAAAAAAGTGTGCACACTGCTCTGTGACACATTGCTCCCAAATCTCTTATTCGTCTGATTCATAAAATGTTCCTTCTCATCAAACCAATCACTGCACCTTCGTTCCCTGTGTGGAAGCATTTGCATTTACTATGTTTCTCCTCTCGTTTATTCTGGTTTTTACTCTGATATGTTGCTGTCTGTTCAGCGTACTGTGTATATGAGCTGTTCCCACTGTTTGCTGTCGAAGGTGAAATTGTAGCTGGCGACGGACAGATGGAGGAACTCCCACTCTCCTTGAGTCTTCATCACCTCCCTGGAGAACTGCGTGGCCCGAGATGAGTTGGAAGAAGGGTAGATGCGAAGTTCATCAACTGTTGAGAGAAGAGAGGGAGGTATACGAACATGTTTACAACACTGATCTTCAGCTTTTAATTCCCAGCAGTGAAACTCATTTGCCACCAAGTCTACAGACAGCAAATAATATAAACATTGTGTTTATAGTACGCAACAAATAAATAACCCCAAATAAGCCATTAGGACATGATAGACTGCTGAAAGCTGCTATTAATCTAAGCCACATCTAAAGTGTTCATTAAAACATCTGAAACCTTCCGAGTCGATGAGTAGAGCACTGAGGCTTCACCAGTCGCTCACTGACTGACCTTCTGCTCTTGTTATTTTGGAAATGTAATAGATTACAAATTACTAGTTACCCTATTTAAAATGTAATAAGTAATGTAATTATTTCAATTACTTAATCAAAAGTAATGTAACTTATTATTACATATTATATATGTTATATAATATTTAAAAATGAGGAAAAAACCACCTGAGCAACCTCCTTTGTAATCATCAACATTTTCTTAAGTCACTGTAATTTAACTACGCATTTTTCTCAGTAACTGTAATGGATTATTTTGTAATTAAATTACGTAACACCGTTACATGTAACTAGTTACTCCCCAACACTGGAGACAACACACGCTCACAGCCTCACCAGAATGAACAGCAGAGCCAACCGAGATGTTGCATTTCTGTGTGTCGAAGGGGAACTTGTGGACATCCATCTTACAGGTGCTGACCACCTTCATGTCCTCTTCTGAGATGACCGTCCCATCGTAGGACACGATCATGTAGGGATTCTGAGGGGAGTCGTCCTTCTGTATCCTGGGACAACAAACACAGGCACACACTCTATTCATGGCCAGTTTGTAAAGATTGTTTAAACGACGCCGTGTTTCACATTAATCACTCACTGAATGGAGCTCCTCCGGACACCACAGCAGGATAATGTTTGTGTATTATTAGTCTAATAATAGTGCAAGAACAGTTGGGTTCACTTTAACAAAACCGACCATGTGGTGAATCATTTACCTTCCAAACAAACACGGGGTGTGTGGGCTCAGCAAATATGAGCCTATTAGATGAATAAATGTTCAACATCCCAATTCAAAACCAGCAGTATATAACCATTTAATAAATGCTGTATTAGCAGGTTATGTAGCTATAATGTAGCTGTTAGCACATATAAGGACATTTTTAAGTATGTATTAGTATACAGTATTGACTAACAATTATAATCTCATGAACACATGTTTTATTATCTTATATTAAATATACCAGCACTTGGTTATGGATGGCTAATATCAACAACTACATTATAGTATGTTATAAAAAATTAATTTGTGTTTATACTATTTATAAACGCTAAATAAGCAGCTAGCACACAACACCCTGTAAAGGCTGATTTATGGTAGGCCACTCAACAGAAATTAAAAAGTAATTTGACGTTTTTTTTTATTCATCTCCATGGTAACCAGAAGCTATCCTCCACTGGGAATAATTAAACAAAGACATGTAGAGTTACCTAAAGTTAAACACCTAAATATCAAATAAGGAGGAGCAGTGGAAACTACAATCTCCATGGAGACGTTAATAACGTACGGAAGAGGATTAGGGCCACTTTGGTGGGTTCTGACTTTTTTCTTAGAATTCTGAGTTTAAACTCAGAATTCTGACTTTAATCTCAGAATTCTGACTTTTTTCTCAGAATTCTGACTTTAAACTCAGAATTCTGAATTTAAAGTCAGAATTCTGACTTTTTTAATTCTGACAAAAAATCAGAACTCACTTTTTTTTCCACAGTGGCCCTAATCCTCTATCGTAATAACGCTACCCAATCGCATTGCACAACAAAATATGACGGTGTCCACGACATTGCAAAATTCTCAAGGTGAGAGACATGAAAGGAAAGTGTTGAGCAACACTTTTTTTGTTGAAAATGCACCATTAATGTCATGCAAAAGTATCATCAAAAGTGTCGAGTGACCTCCCATAAAGCAGCAAAACTGCAACTTTGTCATTTTACATTCATGAATTAACAAACTTTAGAGCTTTAGAGGTGCTGGTAGGACGGTTTATGTTACCTTGTTTCCCCCTGTTGACAACCTGCTGCTGGCTTTAGATTCACATTTAATAGAAAAATATAAGACAGTGAATAAGTGTAATTTGGGTTAGACTACGCTTGAGGTGAGTGTGTGTCTGTGGCTCACATCTCATAGATGAAGAGGTCTGGTTTCCAGAGCATGTCACGAGGAACCGAAATCTTAGTGATTCCACAAAACTGAGCGGGGTCCCACGAGATGCGCTCATTGTTCCACATCTGCAGGGCGAGGGGAAACCAAGAGAGACAATGGATAGAGGAGTCACAGGTGAAAACACGTCCACAGACATCCAAAGACATTCAGATGATGAAAGGCCAAAGCAATTAATATTCACCATTGTTGCCCAGATGAAAGGAATGAATGTCTGCGTTTTCTCAATCTGTGAAAAAACATACGCACGTCAGAGCCGATCACCTGCATGAAAGATGAATGTTGTTCAAACACAGCACCAGAAACCCACCACGGCCAAGATGGCGTAGAGGAGGATGTCCAGCTCCACTGTGGTGGGGTGTGTGTAATCAAGAACGGGCCGGGTCAGTTTATACACACTGTTATCTCTGGTCAGGTTCAGGTAGTCCACAACGTCCTGGTAGCTGCACACTTTTTTACAGAGCGCCCCATCTACAATAAAGAATGTTCAGAGAGACGTTTTCTTAAGACTTCAATTAAAAAACCTGTTGTACAGGTACACCTTGTTGTGTTTTAACATTATACAGCCTCTTAGTTTGTGTAATTGAGTGTAATTTACATCATGTTATTTAGATTACAATGCCTGGATGCTGATGTTTTTGGTATATATGTATATGTAGCCTATATGTAACTTATACTATTGATATATATTTTGTTGTACAAGTTTCCCCCTCGTCTAATCTAAACTTTTCTTTGTTTGTTGTCATTTAATTTGATATATCTTGTATTCGTAGATTAAACACAGAACAAAAGCATTAATAAATTCTAAATATGCCTATGCAGAATTTAGTGACATCTTGCAGAACAGACTTGGCAGAAATAGAATATAATATTCATAAGTCTGTGTTCATTAGTGTATAATCCCATAAAATGAAGAATCGTGGTGTTTGCATCACCTCAGACGGAGCTCTTTATATCTATGTAGGAAGTGGTCATGAATGTATTATGAGGGTCGGATACCGGACCAAAAATGACACCCATTCAGTCCTTTAAGAACTGCTTGGGTGGCGCATACACCAAAAAGGTTTCTAGCTTCCAGGTTTACTTCGGCGATAAACAGCCAAATGAATATGTGCAGAAGTTTTTTAATAGTTTTTGTCGATTCAAGGAAAATTTTGCAAATATAAAACTTCCACCTCAGTTTGTTGCAATCTCCAACTTCACTGCCAGATGGAATTAAATCCTACATATTGGTCCTTTAATTAGCATGCTCATCTTATTGATTTAAGTGGTCAAATTAAACCTACAGTGCAGAATTTTTTGTCTCCCCCTTCTGGCAATGAGAGTAATTTCACGATCACTATCAATGTCATTATTTTTCTCCCACCTACAAAGAGTATATTTTTTAAATATTATAACATTTTTAATCAGGCTTATTTTCTTTATGAATTCTTCATCAGAGGAGAGCCTCTGGATCTTTGTTCCATTCATGGTTTTGAGATAGATTGAACAAAATAATTAAGTTCATCAAAGAAAGTTAAGACTCAAACCAACTGAGTTTTATGATGCTATTGAATTTCCCTCAGGATGCCAGTTCAGCAAGGAAACTGTTACAGAGCTGAACAGGAAGTTATTATAAAGGAAATGCTAGATCCAACTCCTTCATATATACAAAATGAATGTCATTATTGTATGCAAAACCTGATTAAGTCTCAGGATAATTACAAAAAACAAATCTATTAAATCCATTTACCTCTTTGCAGCCATTAACTTCAGTTAACCTCTCCCACCTTTGCAAAAGTCATTATTTTTGTTCACAATAAATCCCTCGAGGACAAAGTTGTTTAATAAACATTGTAAATTGATTGATGCTCAAGAAATCCACTCGGGCAACTTGAAAAATAAATTTTTCCTTTCAAAAAACCCTCCCATTTATAATATAACTATTTGTCCCTGTGACTTTCTTTAACTCTATTTGTGTGTTATTTTGAGAGATGCAGACATTTTGCCATTTTTGGTTCAAGATTTCAAATGTCTGCTTAAAGTATGATATGAAATAACACTGTGAGAGCACTGCACATCTACTAACAGCTCATAAATCAGATAAAAACAGCAGTAATGTAATGGAAAAACAAGATTACAGCAGATAGTAGGTATCATTAATACTTTGCTGTCTCAGGCTCTGAGAGAGAAATGAGCCACATGTTTGCAAATAGAAAATAACAAGAAACTTTTCCTTCTTTCAAACATGCAAACTGCACTAAAGTCTTACCTGTGAGGAAGAGCAGGACGACGACAGCGACACGCATCATTACTGCACCTGTGCTCGTGTGTGGACGTGACACCCAAGACCCAAGCTGTGATCTGAGCCGAGGAGGGCTGGTGCAGAATGGATGACCAGAGCGTTTCCCTCTATTTGATCTCACTGCCTGAGATGAGAAAACCCCTCCCACAGTGGAGAACATGGATTGAAGCTGTAATTGGGTAAGGGGAGGAAGGGGACATACATATCAGACTTTGGGAGACAGGTGAGAGTGAAGATGATTGGTTTAAAGTCTGAGTAACAGATAACACAACTAAAGAAAAGGCAGGCGGAGGAGATTCATCTGTCTGAAAGGGGGGCGAGATAATATGAATTTACAGCTTTCTTACAACTTATTTGACACCCATGACAAAAGCAAGAGCGGGGTGTTAGTGTTAGTCTGTACATGTGAGCACACAGTTACAAAACAGACATTTACTGTAACACATGCAGAGCAGCACATGATAACTTAGAAGGTAAAATTCAATTAGTGTGGAACTTGATCATTTAAAACGACGTGGTAATGACATTATACACACTGTCCCCATCTAAACCCACTGACTCTCATTTCAGCCCACTCATCCGCTGCCAGTCTCACAAGCTGAGCATTAAAGCTGATTTATTATTAATGCAAAAAGTACTTTTTGAACAGTAACCACGTGGTTTTACTTCATAGACCGGCTTCTTGTTTTAATGGACTTGCTTTAATTACACTGGAGTTTATGAACAATCAGGGGCTGGATATGAGCTGCGGCTAAAGATTATTTTTGATTGATTATTTTTTCTGTTTTATGAATTCAGAGGCTCATTTTAACTGAAGGGTCTCATACAGCCCAATTTGATCTTAAGTGGGCCGAACCAGTAAAACCACTGCATAATAACCTACAAATATACAATATGTATTATAAATTGAGTATAATAAACCATACATTTACAAAACAGATGAACAGCCGGATGTCTCAAGAAAAATGAGTGAAATTACGACAATCTTAGCCTTCACAAGTGCATCAATATTCAGTGTCAAATCTTGAGAAAAAGCTTGTTTACAATAGATAAGTAGTGTATATGTATATAGAATATGCACAACATTTTTGCAGCCAGGTCAATTTGGGATTAACCCTACTGATAAAAATGTGTCCAAGCCCACTGAGGCAAATTTGTCCGTTTGTCACTTATCTGAAATTGGATGTTCTTGACTGTGAATACAGGCGAAAATAAGTGAGAATAGCGCTGTATTTTATTGAAGAACTGGAATTACTTTTCTGTAATTTTCATACTTTGTAAGTTTCATACTTCGCTTGGCCCTTCAGGTAGACCGGTTCTGGGAGGAAGGGACTCCTGCAATACCGGAAGCTGCATTTTCAGGACCCAATTTCTAGGACACTTAGTTCTGGTGTTTATGCAAAGATGGACGACATGAGTGTGAGCACTGAATATGAATTAAGTATTAAGTTGACATTAAAACAATTATGGTGTCTTGAATTGCACAACAAAGTTAATGTAAGCTAACTGAAGTGCAACTTTTTTAGACCAGAAACAGCCTCCTATGTCCCGCTCGCCAAACCCACCAAACTCCATTCAAAAGAGTAGTGATTTAATTATCATAAAACAAATGTAATTTAAAGACTAATAAGGATTTATTTCATCCAAACCACAGTTGGTTATACTGTAGTTAACATGAGCAACGATGGTTTGGATGAGTTTTATTATACTTCTGTTGACATTGTATTAAGTGTGTTTTACGATGATTTATTTATTGCTTTTTAATTACAATGGGCCATATGTTTGACATCCCTGAGTTACTTGTTTGGTGTTTAAAATGTCTTCAAATTGCTTGTTTTGATTAACAGCCCAAAGATATCCAAATCTCAGCTAATGTTTGCTTATAAATGATTAATTACCAACATAATTCTCAACTAATTTTCCATCACTCAAGTATTTGACTTATTGCTCCAGCACTACAATCAACCTGTTATTGTTATAATTATCACTGTGCATCTCTCTCTCTCTCTTCTGTCTCCCTCTCTCCTTCCTCTTTGTCTACCCAGCTGGTCAAAGCAGGCGGCCGCCCACCTAAAGTCTGGTTCTGTTCATTAAAGGGAGGTTTTTTTCTTGCTGCTGTCGCCAAGTGCTTACACATGGGGAATGCTGGGTCTCTGTAAATTAAATAAGATGGTCTAGATCTGCTTTATGTCAAAAGAATCATATTGGATAATTTGTTGGTAGCTGCTTGTAAACACACAGCATTGGAGTGACAGAGAGAGAGAGAGAGAGAGAGAGAGAGAGAGAGAGAGAAAGCAAGCTATGAATAAGAGTGAATGAGTGAGAGAGTGTGCAGAGAGTGAGAGTGAGAATAAATCCATCAATCATATAAATGTTAATTTAAATTTGTTTTAAAACCACAATAAACACCCACCAACCTGTGGGAAGCCTGTCCGCTGTGGCCAACTCTGCTCTATGTGTGTGTGTGTGTGTGTGTGTGTGTGTGTGTGTGTGCGTGTGTGTGTGTGCGCAGCTCGGCACGACATACAGTCCTGCAGCTCTTTATACATCCGAGACACAGAGACAGAGAGCAGAGTGGAGGAAAGAGACGGAGACAGTGATGTAAACTGATGGCGACACTATGAGTCCCGGCCTCACACCCTGCACAGTTATTGGCTGGGGGCTACACACCCACTGCCCAAAAGATGATGCCTAAAAGCGTCACAAATACAGCAAAATAATGAGAAAATAAAAAAATACAAAAGGAGGGCAAGGTCTCTGCAGATAAATACTTACTTGCTTATTTACACACCCAGCAGCTACGGAGCAACATTGTCATTCATTTGGAGTTGTGTGTCTGTCCAACTAGCTCTGTTTTTGCTCTCTACCAACTCCTGAGGGAAATGTCTGGCTCTTTAGCTGCTAAATGCTTCTCTACATTCACCAGCTAGTCTACAGCTAACTGTGTCTGCTTGTTGTTTGTCGGTGCTGAGCAGGTAGTGTCTGGTGGCTTTTTAGGACTCTGTCTCTCAAAACAACTGCCTGCTGTGGCCCTAAATGACACTAGTAGAGTGCTGAGAGTGAACCATGACAATTAAGTTGCAGCCAGACAGCAAAACAATTAGCTGAAACTCACTATAAATATTTTTTGTTTTTGTATGTGTTCACATGTTTGACCGGTAAAGCGGAGAACACAAAGTTATAGCTATGACAGTAGACGATGCTTCAGATATGGATGTTGCGGCAAAGAAGTTACAAATTCTATAACGTGGATGCTTCACTCATATCAGGAAATCTAAACAATCACCACAGTTTCAAGGTGGGCAGCCAAGATTAGTGTCACCAGTTCAGTATCTGGCCAAATGTGAAATATGGTCACAATCTCCCTCTTCTGCTCCTGAGTTACGGCGTTGAGAAGAAACATTTTGCAGAATGTTATGAAGTTGACCTTTTGGATATAAAATGTCTTCACTTACTCATCTTATCCTTTTAGATATTTGTGTGAAACTGACAGAATTAGCACATTAATAATTGAGTTAGGGCCAAAAATCTTTGACCTCTGACCACCAAAATCTAATCACTCTTGTGTAATACAATAAAACCTACTTACTGCCCTGAACTAGAACCAACAGCAAAGCCTTACATTGGTGGCAAAGTAATCATATGATATACTGTATGTGAATGATAAAATAATCTCCAGACTGACACCATTTATCTAAAATATGGTGATCTTCTTCACACACAGGATAGTTGAAGTCGGGTTTCTGGCCACCTGATGAATTTAAGTCAAATATTTACACCTTTTTTTTTCTCAACTCCTGAAAAAAAGCCACTTGATGTGCTTCTCCAGCTGGTTGCTAACTTTCTTTATCTGCATCGATGTCCATGTCCTCGTGGATGTCCGATTTCTGTCACCACTCCTATTATTTTAAAGTTGATTAATTGTTTTGTCTTTGCTCCTCTCTCTCTGTCTCTCTTCCTTCTTTCTCTCTTTTTCTTGCTGCTGTTGCCAAGTGCTTACTCATGATGTGGGAAGGTTGGATCTCTTTAAATTAGTAAGTAAAGGGTACAGTCTAGACCTGCTGCATATGAAAAGTGCCTTGAGATGACTTTTGTTGTGATTTGGCGCTATATAAATAGAGGTTGATTGATTGATTGCTGTTTGGGGCAGTTAATGAACCAAAACAGTGACATTTTGGGATGTAAACCAAAAAATTGAGCCAAAAGATTAAAAAGACACTCCATAAAGCGGAAGGGAACTACAGAGTTGAGGGATAATTATGTAAGGATTCATTAACCCTCCTGTTGTCTTCCTGCTGACTGTGTAACTTTTGTTCTCCTGGGTCAAAATTGATTGTTTATAAAGCATAAGGTATAAATTATCACCCAATTGTGTGTTAGATCTTTTTAGTCAACTTCGTTCCAACTTATTTTGACAAGTTTTACAGATATTTTTGGAAATAATGGTCAACAGGCCTCATTTAAATAAAATTATACCTAATTTTTGAGTTAACACCTGGGGTCCTCCTGGGTAAAATTTGACCTGAGGGCAACAGGAGGGGTAATACATGTAACACTTTCCACATTGCACATAATCCATTAGTCTATATATAAATATATTGATCAGGGCAGCTTAAAATAAAAATGTAATGTTTACTTAGTTTAGATTTTTTTTCTTCTTTGAGTTAATTTCTTAACCTTGTTACTGTTAGATGTAAATTGTTAAAATCTTATAATGGGAGAATATTAAAGTAAGTAATAGAGTAATGGAGAGGAAGAGATTTGCCAGATGTTGCTGCTTGTATGCTGATTGAAGATATGTGGTGAAAAATGGCATATTTATTGTAAAATCGTTTCGTGTTAGGGGAACTCGTGCAAATTATAAGCGGAAAAATAAATGACTTTTGTTATGTGGGTGCTGATTTCCAGCCCTGAGAAGTTATTTTTACTGATAACAAAACTTAATAAATTGAGCTCTCTGGTGGGAAAATGCTGCATGCCAAATTTTGGAAAATGACCGTTTAAAGTTTGCCACTAGCTGACCATGTTAGGAAACACAAGAAATCCCCCTTTTTTCTCTTTAAATCAACGTCGAAATCACTCAAGAGTCAAACCTGACTGTTTAGTTGCAAAAACTTTATTGTCCGTTTTATGTTTTCTTTTATCATTTTCACTCATAATTCTAGAAAAGTGGGGTCTTTGCGGATTTGGGACCCATTCCTTTGATATCATACTGCGACCGGTGCCAGAGAACGGCTTCGTCTACACATTCGGACTGTGATCACATGACTGTATGCAGCTTGGATATAGTTAATGCAGTACTCTTGACCTCAGCAGTTGGGGCCAAGGGAATAGGGTGCCAGCAACCGATATATAACACTACAGAAGGATATGGTACCACTTCAGGTGTGTGCAGTGATCCATCATCAAGTATTCTACAGGAGGGGTGCAGGCCGACCTAGACTAACATGCTTACTCGACTATCGCCTCATGCACCGCAAAGTGTGTCGTCTAGGAAACAGCTAATAGTGCATTAAATGTTGATATCGTCCCTTTTTCAGTTTTATTCGCTATGTGAGCGCCCGCTTATGTATGCGTGTGTGTATGTGTGTGTGTAAACCTTTAGGAATATTTCACATATTTTTTCATCCACATTCTAATAAACAACAGTGTTTTGCAACAAATTAAAACACAGAAAACAGAGAACACCAACAACAGGTGAGCTATACATTAAAGTTATACAAAAACAAAACAAAAAAACAACTAAAAGTTTCACAGACGAGGAGAAAAGGGCTCGTCGGGATGATGATGATGATAGTAATAATAATAATAATAATAATAAGAGAGGAGGAGGGTGCGATGATAATGAGGATGAACAAAAATGCCAGCTAAATCGCACGTTTTCATATTCACTGGCGTGAATCGTATCCATACGATGGCGAAATGAAAATTTAAAAAATAACAATTAAAAACAGGTTGAATGATCAGAATTGGTGAATGTAACAGGCCAGTGCAAACAGCCTTTGTTTGGACTGCAAAAGGAGGAGCGTCTACCTGCAGGAGAAGAGGAGGGCATCTTTATTGCTCGGTGGTACTTGCTGATTTCCAGTTGCACTACGATAATACTGACATGCTAAAACATTGAGCTGCAGAATGGCATGGTGGGTAAAAATGGGTGGGATGTGTGTTGTAAGGAGTTTAAAGTTTTTAATTCCAGTTTAGATGACAACTTAAATGCTGTGTACATTCCCTTTCTTTGAGTTCATCGTCCTACATTCCGTGTAATGTGTCTTTTTTTTTCTTTTTCAGTCCATTTCTGTTCTTTTTTTTTTTCTTAAATATTTGGCCGCCGTTTTCTTGGCTCGTCCGCCCCCGCCACTTCGCTTGGCTTATCCCGGCTTCACATTCAGCAGAGGTTGTCGAGTGAAGGTCGTGTCGTGGCGGGAAAAAAACATCAGTTGAAAAGAAGTTGGGGGGAAAAAAAGCTGCATGCGAGAGAAAAAGTCCAAGACTGGAGCTCCCTGATCCGAGGATAGTTCGGTAAGGTAGTCCGGTGTGAGCTGACTTTGTTTTTTAAATATTATGACCAGTCATTCAACATACAGTATAGGAGGAGGAGAAGTAGAAGAAGAAGAAGAAGAAGTAGAAGAGTACATTAGTAATAAATCCGATTGCCGATCACAGTAGCCCCTGACTGTTTGGCTGGTAAGAGAGTAGAGGAAAGTAGAAGAGGAAGAGGAGGAGCAGCATGTATTTTTTTTTCTAAAGATAAGTGTCACGATACACAGCTCTCATTAGTAAGACCTACAGGTAATAATAAATAATAACGTAGCAGTAGGCTAATCATTCCCACACTGAGTTAGGTCACAAACAAAAAAAGAAATTTCTGTGAGATTAAAAAGTGCAGAGATGACAGCGAGGTGATGCCGCTCTGTTCCTCTTCCCTCCTCCTTCCACTCGAGAAGAGTTTCAGCGCCAGCAACGACAATCATGTTCAGTCCGTGGGGAGATGTTTAGACAGGAGGTGGAGGATTGGGGAGGTGTGTGGGGGGTTCCCTGTTCAGCGAGTACAGTTTCCAGCGACGCAGCACTATGGCAGGGTAAGAAGAGCTGACTCTGGACGGATACATTTAGGTTTGTGTGTGTAAGTGTGTGTTTGTGTTTGTTAATGTGTTACACGATGAGTGGTCCACGGCGAGGGTGTTTAGGACTCTGGCCGTCCCTGTTCTCCGCCCCCTGCTCCTCCAGGTTAATATTGCTGGTGGAGGTGTGGTGGGGGAGGGGCTCCAAGACAGGCCTGTAGCCCCCGAGGTACATCAGACCTGAACAAGGAGAAGACCGAGAAAGAGAGAGAGAGAGAAGAGGGTTATTCTGTAAAAAAAAAAAAAAGTCACCAAGATGAAATTTACCTGAGCTACAAACGAGAAACAGCGGCAGGAAAGCAATAAAACGATATATTATATTAGCTCATTTACAGATTCATCCATATTGGCGTATATGTTGGTTTATAAATGGCAGGAAATTGAAATACAGAGATGTTTGTATTGTTTGTCTACCAGAGAGCATTGACAAGTTTATTTTTCAGCTGTTGAACGTCCTGCGCCAAAAATTTCTTGGTCAAATTCTTCCAAAAAAACCAAACTAATTTATGTTTCAGTTTGTGTAAAAACGACAAATATCAGAAATCTGCCACAAAGAAACTTCCTGTATCGGTGAAGCTATAAGACCATTAGTTTTCTGTTAACTGTAAAGCTGAAATGATTCATCAGATAGTCGATCAACAGAAAATTAATCAGCAACTATTTTAAATAATTGATTAAATGTTGAAGTTCAATTTAAAAAGCCCAAAATGACCTTGTTCAAACTACTTAATTGTGAGGATTTGCTGCAGGTTTTTTGTCTTATATGATCCTTCACTGAAAGTTTTTTTTTTTTTCAGACAAAACAAGCAATTTTAAGATGTAACATTGGGCTTTAGAGAATTGTGGCAGACTTTTTTCGACTTAACAAACTGCAGATTCATTTATAATGAAACTAATAGTTATGTGCAGTTTTTATTTATTTATTCATTTAATTGTTTTCCTTGAGCATCAGACAGGACGAATTTGTATGATGTTGCACATGTGCAGTGCTTCATTTCGGAGGAAAACCGAACAATACATTTTTTGCCTTCTCTTTACTTGTTTTTGGCATCTACGACGTGTTTGTTCCTTCTGATCCATCCTGGTCCATGACAGACCCCCTTTTGTCTAAGATATGGTGATCGGGAATTTAAGGACAAACCCAAATAACCAAAATAACATGCAGTCTGAACCTGGAATTACTCAAACATGGACATATATATAAGTGGATGTGACCTCGGGGGCAAAAAATGAACTCAACCCTGTGACTGGAACAGCTTTTTTAATTTTAGCCCCTCAGCTCCTCTGTTCTGACTCTCTGAGGTGAACGTTAAGGAAAGCATTACATCTTCAGATGACAGAAAATACCCTGTTATCTCGTCCACTTTGAACGTCTTAAGGTGTTTAATTAATTGGGTGCCACCACTTCATCATCAGTTTCTGAGGGGAGACGTTACATACAGTCATTGTATGAATTGAGGTTAAAAAAAAAATTGATTAACAGTGACATTATTAACATCTGAATTCATCAGAGTTCAAAATTATCAGGACAAATTGATCCTCCCTGCATGAACAGACTCATCCAAATACTAAATCACAGCCTACGTACAAAACAGGGTGGGTACGATTTAATCATTAAGAACACAATTTCTTTGGTGGAGAATCTCTGAAGTTTGTAGTTATTGTCTTATTGACTGATTACGGTAATATTCTGATCATTTTGATTCATTTTTGTATGATTTAACAAATAAGTAATGATAAGTAACAACCCACTGCCTCAGAATAACAACCAGAAACAATTCAACTTTTGGGACGTAACGTTCATTACTGATAAGTTTTAAATCTCAACCCGGGGAAAAATGTGAATTATGGATAAAGAATCAGCACTGAAAGTTACATTTACTGTGCGACTGGAAAAGTAAGTGTGATTATTGCAATGAAGATTCTGAGTGGTGAGGAAACGATTATTACTACATAAAAAAAGAGGGAAGTCAGGTCTTTCTACACAGCAGTCAGTGATGGCTAAATCAGTGAAATGGTGCTAAATTATACTGTAATTTGTAGGAGAAAAAAAGCAAATATAATTTAATAATGAAAATGATTCTACACAGCTAATCTAAGCAGTTAGACAGTTAGACAAAGACAGTGATTGTTATGGTGCATAAAGGATAAAAAAAAAGACCCTGATCTACCATCTAGCCATCACTCCATACCTAGTCCTCAATGTGCACTGGGCACGACTCCTCATCTGTCCATCCGAAAGACGGCGAAAGAAGGAAAAGAGACAAAAAGAGAGGAGATGGAGAGAGAGAGAGATGGAGAGAGATAGAGATGGATAGAGAGAGAGAGAGGAGGAAGGCAGGAGGGAAGATGTCCATGAATTGACAGCAGAAGATACGAAGAAATGGTGAAAAAGGGAGGGGAAAAAAGGAGAGAAACAGAGAGATAACAGAACACTTTTACGACACACAAAGAGAAAACATGTCACCACATCCACAATAAAAGACCGAAGGAGTGATGTAGGTTCAAGGGTGATGAAGAGGAGGAGGGAATGGGAGGGGAGGGGGTCAGGATTTGGGAGGGGGGTCAGGTGAGCTACGAGAATGATGCAGAGCTAAAGGTTGTGAAGGAAATGTGTCACTTATGAACTGAAATTAAGTTACATACATTTTAAAAAATATAATAAATTCTGAATAAAATCAACACCTTTGGCTCTCATCACAGTAAACCACCGAGCGTTAGGAGGCGGGGGGAGGAGGGTTTTTGGGGGAGGACAGGAGGTGGTCATGATAAGGGGTGTGTGTGAGGGGGTGGATGTGTGTATGTGAGGATGAGTTGCAGATGTTTTGGCAAAAGCGGCTCGGAGCTGGCAGACGCTGAACATGAACTTCAACTCGTCGAGACTCTTTTATTCTCTAACACTCTCAACATACGGACAGAAAAACACGACATGCAATAGACGCACTCGTCAAGATAACACACACACACACACACACTCACTCACACACGGTCACACACACACACACACACACACACCCAGGGCTTCAGCTGAGGAAGGGAGAGAAAGGAGGAGAGAGTGTGCACAGCTAACCAGTACTGAAAAAGCAATGAAGCACCACAACACCAAAGGACAGGGATGAAGAGAAGAAGGAAGGCTCCGGATGTCTTCATGCTGGGAAAAGATGCTAAAACACTTCCTCTGTGATCACTACGATAATCTCCCCACTTAAAAAACTGTTTTAAAAAAAGTTCTCTCCTCTCTTTCTTTCTATCTTATCTCTGTCCTTAATTCCTCATGCACTGCTGCCTTGTCTTCCTTCGCTTTTCTCTCCTTCCCCCCCTCCAAAACTCTCATGCCCCGGTGTCCTCAGCTCTCATCGGTCCATGTTCGAGAGGGTGCCACTCACCGGCGAATCGGCTGTCGGGAGCCTGCTCATTATCCAACCCCAAAGAGGGCGTGTCACAGAGGGCGACGCCCTGATTGTTATTGGCCAACTCTGGACACCTGCTCCGCCCACCTGCAAGCGAGGGCAAAGGTCAAACAAGAGCAGCCACGCACAGCAGGGAGGGAGTGGGACGGACGGACGGGCGAAAGGGGGAGAAGGAGGGAGGGAGGGAGGGATGCTGTCGGAGGTGGAGGGGTGAGGCCGGCCATGCTGGAAGGATAATAATATAAAATTTCTACACCAGAATAATGTGAGTCTAATGTACACATGAGGTTTAAATGAACACAGATGTTTGGGACAGATGTTATTTTACTTAATTACTTTATTTCATTGGTATGCATGTGTGTATTTATAGATTTTTTGTATTTCCTTTTTCCTTTTTTTCCATTTAAAGCACTTTGTAATCTTGTTTTGATACATACTATATAAAACTTTCTTATTATTATCATCAGCATCTTTTCCTTCATGCTCATTCAATCAATGTGTTTATTAGACCTTCTTTGAGATGGTCATTGTATTAGATCATCATCATGCTGGTACTTTTTATTTGGACTATAGCTTCATAGATAATAATAAAGATAACAATTTAAGGAGATCCTCCAAAACATCACTCTAAAAGAGAAACTGAAAGCATTGAACTCTTTCTCTAAAGTCATCTGTCTTAGGCATCTAAACTCACTTGTGGATGCTGCTATTGATATTAAACTGGAAATTAAATCATAGATGTAATCAGTTTTTCCATTCATTTTAATTGTTTCTAAACTTTTTTTTCAACAAGTAAATCATGTTTGTATTAATAACTTAACATAACTTAATTAACTTTCTGTTTATTATTTTTCTTGTTTCCATGTATATCCATGTTTTTATTTTTGGTCTTATGTGTCTTTATCAGACGAGGCTTCACATTGAAATGCAGATTTGTCGAATAAAAACATTTAAAATTTGACTTTTTCATGTTTTTAATTATCTTGTGTGTCTCACCTCGTTTTCCTGAATTTTTTTAGAGGAAAATACACGAGCCACAGTTCTGCCTGCTTTGTGGGTTAAAGTGAATGAACCCGTTTTTAAACATTTACTGTATTACTATAATATTTAAAGGCACTGTGTTGACTTTTTGACCACTCGTAGTGTTAGAGAACAATGATTTTCGGTCCCTGATTTGTTTGTATCATCAGGACACGGGCGATGCCAATACAATGTCCTTCAATACGTTTCAAACTATTCTGATCAATAGCAAACCTAGACGTAAACAACGCACATAAAAATGTTTTAAAAATTTGGTGTTGCAAATGTTTTAGAAAGAATGAAACACCTTGAGCATGTTTATCATTTATCTCAAAGATAAACACAAAGTGTTTTTCATGTGTAACAATAAATATCAACTCCACAGAGCAACTCTAATTGTCTTAACTTCTTAGATTTGCTCTACATCCCACATTACTTCATTGCAGTTATTTTGTACTCACATTAGTGGCTTACTCAGTCACAATCCAGTTCTTGTGAGAATAAATCTAAGAAGCATTCGTAGATTAATTAAATTAACAGATTTTGTGTTTTTTGCTTAATTTTGGTCAAATGCTGCTACATGTGCACATATTCTCATTTTATTAGCTATCAATCAACACATAGGGGATGATTGTCAACCTTCTTTGTCTATATTGTCCTTAATTAGGTATATTCTAATATAAACTCTATGAATTAGCATGTATGTGCCTTTTCCAGCATGGCCAGATAGTAAACACTGACATGTGTAACATGTGCAAGTGCCTGCATGCCTGCAGCAAGCCTGTGTGTGTGTGTGTGTGTGTGTGTGTGTGTGTCTGTGTGTGTACTAATGAGGCAGAGATGACTGAATGATTGGCAGCTCAGCACAGACACATAGACAGGGCACATACAGAAGCTGTCTGGCAGCGCTGGTGCAGATGCACACACACGTGCGTGCAAACATACATCCTACAGTGCATGTGCACATTCACTGTCAGGCAGCACGGGTCCGCGTGTCTCCTAAAGGACTGAAAGGTCATTCAGTGAACTCACAGGTACTCAGAGATTGTTTCAGTCTGGCCCGAGGTGTCAGGACACACACACACACAGACACACACAGACACACACACACACACACAGGTCACAGAGAAACTTAACTAATTTACATAAACACATTGCAAACTGTTGTCTGATGAAAGGTGACCTTGTTATGTTTGCTTCAAGCCCTACTGCTCATTGCCTCACATTCACCGTACACCACAACACTCAATGTCTTTTCTTTCACTGACTTCACACTCACTCTCTCTCTCTCTTTCTCTCTCGCTCTCTCTCTCTCTCACGCACACACACACACACGCACACACTCACACACGCGCAGGGACATAAACAGCATTCAGTAGCAGTGCAGATGGAGCGTGTCAAAGCTTTCACTTCATGATGCAGCAGTTAGAAAAGCAGTTGCATATTGCAGAGCTTTGTGAGCAAAAACACGTGAATGATTTACCTCCGACAGTAAAAACACAAACATACACATTGTAAACATAAACATTTATGCAGAAGTGCAAATCATGCATATGCAAGTCATCAATTAGCCTGGTGTGCAGTAGAACCTCATCTAAATGACCCCGGATGCTCGTATGTGCTCACGTCCTGTTGTGAGGGAATTGATTGATTGGAGATTAGACGATATTCATTACAAATGAGTCAATTACTGGCCATTAAATCCATCAATTAGGAAACACTGATTGTAAAACAGGAGAGGGAAATAAATAAATGTCAGTTTTCTCTCTGCCTGGGGCTGGATCCTCAAACACATTACACGTGGGTCTTTTTTCCTTCCAAAATGAGTCTAGTTTCACACGGAGAAAAAACTTGACTCTGTGATGAACAACATATCCAGGAGGAGTTAACCCCTGGCTTTACAGTAATATAATAACTATTTTCCGTATTAAGTGCTGTAAGAGATCATAATTTGGCATTTAGTAATTACATAGCACTTCCTTACCACAGTAACACTCTCTTTTCAGCAGACTGTGGTGGGAAACATGAGTTTGGGGCTGGGTCTGGGGGTGAGGGAGGATAGACTCAGGTGACTCTAAAGTTGTCTACATGTTGTTTGTAAGCCTCCAATAAAGTAATTACTTTTTCAGTATATAAATCAGTAATTGATTATTTTTCAACACTCACTTGCAGTGATTTTGTTTTTCATGTTCTTTTTTCCTGACTTTGTTTTATGAAGCTCTGATTTTTTTATGTTTGCAATGCACCATAAATGTATCCACTGCAGTTATTTGGAGCTCCATGAGTCCACCATGCGCGCTTTCTCTGGAAACAGAACTAGTCACACTCCAAGTCTTGTGAGAATTAACATAAGTAAAAATTGTTGGATGAACAGATTAGATATTTTTTGATGTGTTTGGTGTCTTTTGATGAATTTTAGCCATTTATGCAAAACCCCTTCAGACTTTTAGTTTTAAAGCTGCTACATGTTCCCATATTCTAAAGTTCTCTTGACTTTACTTTTATAAGACTCGTCCAGTTTCTCCAAGAGCTACAAAAGGTTGTGTCCTCCAAATGCAGACAAAGAGAAGGTTGCATTTTTTTGTCCGCATTTGGAGGAGACTTTGAAATAAACTGGTCAGTCTTGTTGTTAAGATGTATTTGTTCTAGAAATGCAGACTTCTGAGGATTCAGGACCTGAGCTGGTAAACAGCCTGAGGCGGTTAATGTTCCTGTCTCCTTTAAAAAAAACTCAAGCCTGACTGTGGTGGGACTCGGTCAAGCAGAAGTTATTTTCTCAACTAAAACTTTAATATCTACACATTTTTTTTAACATGTATTTGAGTTCGAATGAAAATCTGAGCCGATGCTTCTTGCTGCAGAAAGATTTTTCTGGATCCTTGCAGAGGGAGAATCAGGGATCAGTATTAGACCGACCTCATAAACAGGCTGATCAGAGCATCCAAAATGAGTTTATTTTCACTTCAGCATCTCATTAAAGTGGGTTAAACCATCACTGTGAGGTAAAATGAGGTTCTAGTGCACACATATGAGAAGCAATTCATTCACATCCTGCATGTTGTGGTGTTTTCAGCCAACGTTGCGTGCATTTTAAAAGGGACTGCCCCACCTAGAGGACAAAACCTGACACAGGATCCCTTTATGTTTTATGGAGTGTCATAACTCAGCCATGATTAAAAAAGACTTACTGACAGCAGCAGTGTTTTTCTTTAGTGATTATATTTGCTCTAGCGGTTTTGTGTTAAGAGCTCTTTTTTTTACATGGACTGAGAGCAACAGATGCAAAGGGAGGTGAGAGGTAAGGGGTGAGAGGTGAGGGATGGTCGCCATAGTTACCTTTTCCATTAGACGGGGAGGAGCAGTCCTCTTCAGTGACATCATTTCCCTGTAGAAAAGAGAGAAAAAAAGGGTTTGTAAGAGTTAAATAAATATATAAAATCGGCATTAATCATAATATTCCCAGCAAACAGTCACCTCCGAGTCCTGGTCCTCGACGGCCACTGAGTAGTTTTGTTCCTTTGGCTCCTTGGAAAATTCCTGAATGAAAAAAAAAAAAGGAGACAGTTCAATCAGCATTTAAATTCCAGCATCTTAAAGCCAATTTCTCCTCCATCCATCCATCCATCCATCCACACTCACCCCGTCTTGCTGCGAGGGTCCTCTGCTCTCCATGGCTGCATCTTGGTTCTCCTCCCCTTCTTCAGCGTCTCCCCCCTCGTCCCCCCCCGGCTCGCCTTCTGCCCCGGCCAGGTAGGACCCTGACATGGAGGACATGGTGTCAGTGCTGATGTGGGAGTGCTGCGAGTGGGACGAGGCCATGGACATCACTGACTGGGCCAGGCTGCTGCTCACTGGGTCTGGCAGACAGACGGAGACACACATCACTGTCTGGCTCGGGTGGTCGGAGGATTTGTTTGTTCGGGTTGCCAGATGAGATTTTAAGAAAAAAGACGTGATCTCTACTCTCATAAAAGCAGAGAACTTAAACGGTTTATTGTACGTTACTGAAGAAGAGCGAGAAACTGACAAGAATTGAGAAAAATGTTGAGTTAAAACCACATTTCTGTGAGCTCTGTTGCTTTCAGTCACAAAGATGCTGATTCTTGTCTCATGTTGTGAAAAAATCTTATGAAACCATTCTCCATCTTTTTAACCCCTCACATACTGTTCATATTCTGACTCATAATTAGTCTCTGCATCAATTCACATTCATAAATTCACCATCAGTCATTAATAAATGTTTGATTAACCCTTAATGAAGCTGAGCAGAATGAAGAGAGCAAACAGAGTGTATTATATTTAATTATGGGGGGAAAAAGACATTCACAATCACTGTATATGGTCCAGGAGAACATTTTATAGAATATGAATGATGATTTTTGGCGTTTTTAATAAAAGCAGTTCAAATTTGGACATTTGCATAATCAAAAATGTGTATCAGCTGTTTGTATCAGATGCACAAAACTTAAAAAATGATACATCATATTTCCCTTTCTTCCTATATTCAGGGTCTCATTAGGAGAAGTCCACATAAAAGAAACGCATATATGGTGTTTTTACAGTTCACAAATGTAAAAATGAACAGCATGTAAAGGTTAAAGGAAAATTTCAGCCTAAAATGATGTGGGCTGTCGATACACTTTAACACTTTAAACCCATAAAATTAGGCAACAGGTAACGTGTTTTAAGCCAATCAGAAAGCTAAACAGAGATCCCACTCCAATAATATAATATTTCTTGAGTGTCTGTCAATGTTTTTTACAAGATTTAACCCAGACATCTGTCAGAAGCACAAGGCTGAGGTCTTGGCTACACAAAGATTAACTTTGCAGAAGAGGATAAACATGTTTGAAGTAATTTTTTCAGTGAGCGTTTCTTTCCAGCTGGAATTAGTCCTCTCTTCTTGTTTGGTGCCAGAAAACCATCCAACAGATTTCCCATAAAATCTGATCCAGTGGCACCGATGTAAAATGCTGAGGTGGTGCAGGCTTATAATTTATTTATGTTAAAGTGCTCCGTGCACCGCCTTTAACTCTTTGCTTTTAGTGCTCTGGCTACATTTCAGAGATGTCGAATACCACTTTAAGAAAAATGTTTTCTTAATCTGACATCTGAAACAAGGAGAAACAAACAGTATATGAAGTGCAGCCTCGATTTAATGTTAGATCATATAAAAGTAAAAGAGTACAAGCACGTATGAATCTGCATTAGCTCTTTTCAGACATGGAAAATATATAACAAGTGGTAGATTCTTGTTAATCTCACAGAGGGGAGTTTTACATTAATGTTCTTTGCAGCTTTGCTCAGACATGACAGGACACGTATGAAAAGAGCCACGCGTGATATTTAACACCTGGTACACATGAAGATGTAACGCTGCTGGAAAAGAGGGATGAGTTGAAAATTAATCAGTGATTCATTTATAAAACTCACTTTTCCCATGAAGCCTTAATTAAAGACCGTCGTCAGCAAAGAGGAACATTCAATCCTATTTTTCTGCTACTAAATCTCTTATGAAAAGGTGGAGAATGCTGCTGCTATAAATTCTGAAAATGCACAAACATTGAATGACAAGATGATGTATGTAAAGTGTTTTGCAGGATATTCATGCATTTAACCACACAGTTGGGATGGATGGAAGATGAAAATAAAGGGAGGAAGTGCTAATCTAATCATTATTATTTTCTTGTTGCATTGTGAAGGGAAAATGATTTTATAGACTGATCTGATGTGAAAATGATCTCCACAACAACTTAATGTTTCATTCAAAGTGTTTTGTGCTTCATTAAAGGCATTAAAAATAATCAGTGATGATTAATACTTTCCCTTCAGGAAAAGACACTTTATAACATCCTTTGTTGAAGAGCTGCAACAATTAATCAAATAATTAATTAATTGCTGACAATTAAATTAATCTGCATTATCGTTCAGAGTCCTTTTTTAAGAGGAAAAAATTAAGTAATTGACAGATTAATTGTTAATGACAACAATCGTTAGTTGCAGCCCTACATTGTTCATTGCTACTTCAAATATGTGCATTCATGTGTGAGCGTGCCTGTGTTCATGCATGTTTGTGTGTGTGTGTGTGTGTGTGTATGTGTATACCTTCAGGGGAAGTGATGGTGGAGGAGAGCGGGGTTCCGGTGCAGGATGACTGGTCGATGGCTCCAGACGAGGAGAGAGTCAGGTTCTCGCTGTCTGGAGTCACTCCGCACTGTTAAACAATGAGAGCAGTGGTAAGAGAGGAGCTCACAACACCACATAACCCCTTCACACACACACACACACACGCACACACCTCCTGCTGACCCACAGCGAGTTTGTGGCGACAGGCTTCTGATTCACTGCAAGACTTCTCATCCTCCTCCTCAGGAAGCACAGAGGAATTCTGGGAAAGTGACCTGAAATATAAAACAATAATTAAATCACGAAGGACAAAAATAACAAGAATGGGTTTGATGTACCAGTAAATGAGATTGAAAAACATAGAAAAAAAACCCCAAACAATTACATTTATCGTAATTTTCTTTCTAGAACATTTAAAAATCAGATGTAGAAATCAATAATCCGAGTGACTCGGCTTATTTTGAGTTCAAACAATAAAACCATTTGATATATTTTTACTGACTTTGAAGATATATGAGTAGAGAATGAGCAGCTTATTTGCATTTTCTCCCCATTCTTTCTAATATGTGAAGCATTTTCTCAGTTGTGCCCACCAAATTAACTGTAACCTTGCAGCAGAAAACACATTTTCAGATGCACAAGGGCATAAAATCCAAGTGAAAAACTCCCAAAAAGAATCTCTGCATTAGTTTGAACCTGTCTGGAGTCCTGAAACACTACATTGATTTTAAAATACATTCCTATGATTTTACGATAATGTCTGCACCTTCCTCATCCAAGCAGCATTTACTGTCACTAATACTTAGTGTCCGGCCGAGTCCGGACATGCAGACTCACTTCGAACCACTCTTCTTGAGTTTGAGTCCCTGACTGGAGTTGGAGTGGTCTAGAGGGGAGGGGGAGCGGGCCGGTGCCGGGTGGGGCTCACTGCTGTAAGGAGGCAGCGCTCCAGAGACGTGGCTGGGACCCGAGTGGAGAGGAGGAGCCACAGAAGAGGTGTTGAGGGGGCCGTTCAGCGCTTCCAGGAGAGACACCACCTCGTAGCCTGGAGGGATGTGCTCCGACGCCTGCAAACACGGGCGCAGAGGGGAGTGTGAGTTTACTGAGACTTGGGCATGCTTGGTTATGTCGGATAATGTCGTACCGAGTGTTCCTCTGAGTCGGAGGTCTGGGAGGTGATGACGGGGTTAAAGCTGGTGGGTGACAAAGGACTGAGTTTCTTCCTCATGGCTCGGATCTGCAGCAGAGCTCTGAATGCTGAAAGAAAAACAAGTTGAAAATAATAAAAGAGGTTTAAATAACACGCGTGTATCAGAACATTGCACACTGGCGAAGGCATTTACACTTACTGAGAAAAACTGATATATTTGAGGCAACAATTTATAAACAGCTAAAAAAAAAGGAGGAAATTGAGGAGCTAATAAAAAAAAAACACTATCCATATTAGGCAAACAAAGGTCTAAAATATAGGAGATCTGCTTCATCAGTTTTAAAGCAAACAAACTGGACTACGGATGTAAATTAGCTCAGCCACATCATCTGATTTGTGTACAGGAAGTATTTTTTCTGCTGCTGAACTTGAAAACTGGTTTAAGAGAAGACACTTATGCAAGCCTGTATTCATCCTGCAAAAGGAACACTATGTCCTCAGTAAGTGTGCAGAACAGTGAGTCCTTGGGATGCAGCGTTCATCAGTTTTAAACATCTTTTTTTCATGACTTTTTTAACTCACGCAGTCTGCAGATGGGGCAGCAGTTGGCCTGGTAGCGCAGAGTGTCTGCACAGGCGTTGCAGAGACACAGGTGTCTGCAGGGCAGGATGAGTGTGTCTCGCACATCCGACAAACACACCACACACTCCGCGCTGTTGTCGCTGATCTCATCGTCGGCGACCTGTAGACAAAAAACATCGAAACATCAGAAATAAATATTTTTAGCTTCAAAGACCGATGGTTACACATCCGTGTCACTTTTGATGCACTCAAAGAGGAGCGGATGTCACTTATTTACCTTTGATTCTTGGCTGTTGTATTTGTTCTCTATCCCATAGATCTCCTGCAGTAGATAACTCACTCCATCCACCTGGGAAAAGTAAAATGTTGAAGAATAAAGGAAGCTGGGTCTCACGGGCCAGACGTAATGTTCAAGGGGGAAATAAAGCTTTAATGTATCTTTTGTCTTTTCAAAAGCATAAAAAAAATGTAACACAAAAGGTGGAAGGAAGGGAGGAGAGAGGAGAAGCAGGCGTATTCACCACTTGTTTCTGCTTCAGAGGCTTCACACAGTAGCTCCCGTCCATGTGCTGCCAAGGAAAGCAACAGTTAGGATTTTGTTTTATATTAAACATCCTTTTTGCATTTATCCTGGATACACACACACACACACACACACACACACACACACACACACACACACACACACACACACACACACACACACACACACACACACACAGTATACACACACACATAAAGTATACACATATTTTGGGAGCAGAGGCTCCCACAAGTTCATAATTGCAGCCACCATATTAAATCATCTCTACTTATAACTTATAACCGGACACTAATATGTAACATTTTGATGTAATACACTGATTTGTCTGTGAGGGATTTTCTGAGCTGACTTCAGACATCAGAAAACTCATTTGCCCAAATTCCTCCAAAGCAAAAAAAAGCTGTGGTTTTCATCTCCAAAACATTATAACTTCATTAACTCAAAAAGTATTTTCTGAAATAAAAAATGTGTTGAATTGAGTTGATTGAGGTAATCAGTTCAGTATGTGTCATTATGTGCTGGTGAATGCCAGTATAAAAGGTCTCTTGTTGCAAACTCAAGACAGAATAATGGAGGCTCTGTTCACATGAGAAAATTGTTTTGGTACAGACACAATTACTCAAGCAACAGAAACTTAATTATTCAATCAATTTTGGTAAGTATTTAACTGTTAAGTACTTCATTCGGGGAAAAATGCCAAAATATGCTGATTCTAGCTCTTCAAAATGTTGCTTTTCTCTGGTGTAAATCATTACAAATCAAATATTTCTGAGATTTCAGCTGTTTATCAAACATAAAGTAAAATGAAGACGCCGCTTTGGGAAATTGAGATGGACATAAGTTTGGTTTGGTTGTAATCTGTCATAAAACAACCATAAAACAACCAACACGTAGCACACTTTTCCACATATGACCCAAGAAGACTAACACACAGAAGCAAGCAGATTCAAACCATAAACATAAAACATGGATAGAAATGCAGAAACACCAAACAAACTAAACTGAATAAATTATTTTTCATTCTTTTCTGGTATTTTATAACTGAAGGATGAGGAAAGATTGATCAATAATGAAAGTATTTAGTAGTATTTATACTGTTATCGTGTAGTTGCACGTGATATCCTGCTATTCCTCCTGTCTGATTATCACAGTAACTCTATTAAAAAGCTTCATTTTTACCTTTTCAAATGTAGCCAGCAGAATATGAGAGTGTCCCAGATGTTCTGCAGATATAAAAACAACAGACTTTACTTATAATTCTGCAGCTCTACATTCAACCTCAGGCCATCCGAGTGATGAACTAACTCGCTCACCGTCCCCTTCGTCGACCACAGCCTGCACCACCATGGGGAAGACCTCTTTGTCCATATCAAACAGCAGCTGAAGAGAAATAAATGAGAGAGAGAGGAGTTGTTGTTGTTGTTGTTATCTGTTCTGCATTTCAGCCTCGTACAGGATACTGTGTCTCAGTATTCATCCGCCAACAGACGGGGTGGGGTCAGTACCTCCTCGTCGGCCCACTCGCTGAGGTTGACGGTGTGTGAGGGCAGACAGAACTGCTGGCAAACGCCCCTCTTGAAGTGCACCGTCTCAGACTGCAGAGAGCTGTCCTGCGGCAGGTAGCTGCAAGAAGCACACAGACACAAACACATAATATCAGCTGCAGGTTGGTCATTTCTGTTTAATTTCGCAGTTACTAAATGTTGGATACATTTTCTGGGCAGTAAACCAAAGATGCAAAGATGTTTGATTCTGTGTGAGGTGGAGCAGCATTGGCTTGTTTACCCTGATTTAAAATGCAGATAAAGTTGAGAACATAAAGGACTCTTTTTATGGACAAAAATAAGCTCACAGCAGCTCTTTATGCAAGAAATGCAAATACTGGTGATACAAGGCATATGTGATATTTATGAAACCAGAGTGTCTGCATCAATATTTATGGAACATATTTCTCTCCCATACCATCAACTATGTCTATAAATGATGACTAAAGGTAGCAGATGCCCCTTGTTTCTCTTGGGATGCAACAATTTGATTTTTTCTCTCTCCTGATACCGATTTCCTGATCTGATACTAGCGCTCTCTTTTCCCCACATTCAAAATCTATAAACTACACTGCTTGGAACTGATTGGGATCATATTTTTGTAATGCAAGGTAACATGAGGCCAGAGAGTCTCTGCTGCCTTCTGTCTTTGCATAAACATTGAATTTAACATGACATTGATATATTTAATGTAGATCAGTCACGTCCGACCAATAAGCACGCTGCTCAATAAGGTCAGTATCTGTCCTGATATCCATCTGCTGGATCAGATGTTTGCATACCAACTTTTCACTTGAGTAAACAGTGTGAGAGTCAGTATCTTACAGGGGAGTGTTCAAGCATGTCCAGTAGACACACTGACAGTCCAGAAATAGTTTAAAATATTCATCTGAAATAAATATTATTTTCTGATTAGGGATCATCTCATGCGACTGCAGACTCTCAGTGTCTAGCAAACAAATACTAATAAAGCTTTCAAAGTCTGTTTTGAGGAGTCTTCACAGATTCAGTATGATTTAAAAGATGGAAACTAGACAAGTTGTATTATAATAAATTGAAAAGTATAGATACTGACGGTCCTTATACGGGGTATCTTCACATTTTTTAAGAACAAATTTAATGACTTTTAAGACCTTAATTTAATACCTCTTTAAGGAAAAAATAACACCATTGCTGAGACATTATAAAGGATTTTACTGTTGTAGTGGGTTGAGTTGGAGCTCTTTTTGAAGTCATTTATATAGGACTGCAATTCATGATTAGTTTCATTATAGTTCCAACTGCTGATTATTTTTTAATTTAATTAATAAGTTGATTGGTTGGTTGTGTAAAATAATTAGAAAATAATGATGATAATGAAAAATAACAAACTGAACAAATATAATTACGCTCAAATCAAATTTAAAGCCTTAACTCCTACAATTCAGGACATTTTAAGATATTTTTAGACCTTGAATATCAAAAACTAAAGTTCAGACATTTCAAGACTTGAAAGAAGGATCTGCGGGGACTCTTTTACATAATACAGAAAAAGCTGAGATGTCATTCGTTCATTCGGAAACTTACACTGGCACTCCATTGTGAAACTCCTCTATGGCCTGGTAGTAGATGGTGATGGCTACCTGCGTGTCAGCATCGAAGGTGAACTCTACGTTGTAGCAGGACCTGTTTTTAACCGCCGCCTCGTCGCCCGGCAGCTTCAGGTCCTCGCTGCATCTACAGTCCAAGGAAGGGAGGAAGACATGAACAGAATCAAACACTGCTCCACCACTGTGTCATGAACTGTACTGAGAATCATTTTATTACAACCTAACTCAATGTACAATAATGGGACAACTTGTGTAATACTGCTTTCAAGCTGCTTTTAAGTGTTTTGTGTGTCTATTGTACAATTCAGGCAGGGCACAGCAAATTTTGTTGTTGGTCTATTCTATTCTAATGATTATGGAGACGCTTTTCAAAGCCTCCTCTAAACTCCATTTAGTAGATTTTGACTCATGGAGATAAAAAAAAAAGGAAATAAATCTAATTATAATCAATTTCAGGAATGAGACAGTGGATTATTTATTGTTAGAATGTATGTGAGGTAACATAATGACTATATGTCAGTAATTAACAAGATTTTGGAATCACATTTTTTTGTTTTATATAACAATGTTTTTCTATTTTTAGCGTGCTTGTCTTTTTTGTGTGGGTACGAGACTTTGCTGTGCTTGTATTTTTAGCCGACATTCTGTAATTGGATGTTATATGTAACACTTGTGACTATGTTTTGTTTTCATGGCTACGCCTGAGGAAAAATAAAAAGCATGATTTGACGTCATCCCCTGAATTAGCTTCTGTGGTTTGCTGCCTAAAAATAGCAGAGTGGACATAAAATTAGACAACAGTGTGGAGTAATGAGAGGTTATATATATGTGCTCAGGTGGATGGAGGTGGAGGAGCGTACCGTACAAGCCGCAGCGTGTCCTTGCGGATGTTTATAAGGCTTCGTAACGTCTTTACTGGTTCCTGAGGTGGAGGGGCTGCGTATGGGAACTGAAAACAAAACAAAACATATTATAGATGTAAAATACATGTTATGATACTGAAGAATAGCCGAATTCAGCTTCTCTCGACCGCCCCGACATTCCTCTGGTCACCGCAGGGAAGTCGGGCTCGCTAGATGCTCCCGGTTTCACCTCAACTTCATAGAAAGTGTTTTCGATTCGTCAGCATAGATCTCGCCGGTGCTGACAAGTGCTGAGCCAGAGTGAAAAAAATCTGCTCGGATTTTATCTTTCCAGGGACAAGGCTGACACCTCAGACAGGGCTCGGCACATTTCTGCACACACACACACACACACACAGGGGCCGCAGAGGTGTGTAAAACGGTTCAGGGTCAAACAAAAATCTCTCTTTATATTTCAAGGCTGGTTAAAAAAGGATCAGATGGGGTGAGGTTTACCACATCGGGAGAATTTTGATAGCGTCAAAGTCGCAGATAAGGATGTGAAATATTAAAACTTGCTGCTTGTCTCGAAATAAAATCAAACATGCTCTAAAAAATTGACTCGCAACCTTTCAACTCGGCCCAGTCTGTGGCTCCTTTGTTGTGTGTTTGAAGCCAGAAGTTGCTGACTGTGCGTAAGGAGAGCTGAAGTGGTTTGAGGATCACTGGAGGAGAAACATGCAGGATGTGGTCAGATACCTCCACACTACAACCCCTCATCTGTGCATACGTGTGTGTGTGTGCAGAGTGTGTGTAAAGTGTGTGTTTGTGTGGCTGTGAATGGCACCATATTCAGTCCTATTACACATCTGGGGCTCAGCGGGAGTCACGCCTGTAAAACCACACAAACAAACACACATACATGGAGTAGCAGATGCTGAAAAAGGGGGCCATTCATTAAGGAAACTCAGGGGGGGCAACAGTGTAGGTCTTGGAAAAAAATGTATCCTGAAACATCAGAGCTAACCCACCCAGAGACACTGAAACACTCTGTACTTCCTCTCAAAAAAAAAAGGTTAGACTGCGTTCCTTTAGACGAGTGTTTTATGTAAGAAGACGCTGCTCGATAATAAATTGAACAGAAGGGGCTCATGAAATAGAAAAAAGGAAAAAAAAGAAAAACATCTTGCGCAGCCCAAAGCTTCTGGCAGGAGCTACAGGAAGAAAAAAAAAAATCACTAAATATAGCACCTCCATTATCATATTTGTCGAGCGGTGCAGGAGACCGAGAACACAACAACTGCGGTCGGGTTTTATGATTCCACAGCACCATCTGCTTAGAGACCGCCACACATTATATAATGCTGCTAAAGCTTCAGACACACGAACCAAAATGAAATGAAAAAAAAAATCACCAGCTGAGTTTTTTGTGCCCACAGGAGGATTATAAACACCCGCATAATCGGGAGAAAAACTGCACTCCTAATTTTAGCCTCTAGTCTAGACAGAAACAGCAGTGTGACTGAGATTAGTACACAGAGAGAGAGAGAGATAGATGCGATGAACGAGTCGCTCTATATCAGCCACCTAGTTTTCTTCGCTTTTTATTTAAATTCTCTTTTTTTTTGTGACACTTTAACTCCCTCCAAAACTCTTCCCTTTGAGTCTCTTCTCTCTTTCCTCTCCGGGCTCCAGCTCCTTTTCATCTGTGGCTCTGCAGTTTAACCTTCATGCTCAGGATTAGGATGAGCGTACCCTGCGGAGCGAACTTATCAACCTCTCTCTATAAAGGGGGGGTGGGGGGGCTGGCAGACTGTCATTTCATTTTTAATTAGTTTGACAGGATGAGACGTTGGGAATAAATTTCAATCAGTGACAGTCTGAAAAGCTTGTTAATTGCCACTGCAGGAGACTCGGCTTTGCAGGAATGCAGGAGAGCTCCCGTTTAAATGACAGAGTGAGCTTTTAATCCTGAAACAAAAAAAATCAATCAAACGGTTGATCAACGCAAAATTAATCAAGTCAACTATCAAGCCAAAAAAAATCCATTTTGCTTCTCGTACGTGCAGATTTGCTGCTTTTCTTTGTTTTATATAAATAGGGCTGGGCAGCATTTTAAAAATGACTATACCAGCCGAGTACTTCATTCAATATCCATCATGTGAACCAAAGTATTAAATCCTCCACATCTAAATGATTTGATTTTTTTACACAAATGCATTTTGAAAGTCTTCACATTATGAATATTTATTAAATATTATTCACCACCACAGACGGGTTGTGGGCCAATCACATGTCGTGTTTTACTTTAGTTTATTTTGCTCACTGAACTCAAACACACATGTACAAGCAAAGCAAACAATCATATGTCCCCCGTTCCTTGTTCTTCATCTCCACAAGAACTGGTGACAAGCCAAAAGGGGTAAACAAAGGTATAAATAAATAAATAAATAAATAAGCGTTAAATCGAAGAACGTTTGTGTTGATCAGCTGTGAGCAAGTCCGTACAAATAGTCAGATTTTCTAGCTCTGGCTACAAAAAGGATCAACTGCAGGTATCGTTTGACGGGAGACGCTTCGATACTACTTGGTAACAATTTATTTCGGTCGATACCTCAAAAGTATCGAGTACTAATACCCAGCCATGATCGTAAACTGTATATATTCAGGTTTTAGACTTTTGGTTGGACAAAGAAACTATTTGAAGACAAATCCTGGAGCTCTGGCTAGCCTGACCTACTTTTGTTGGAGCATGTGCGCACCCTTGTTCATCTGGGTAATTTCTTTAACGTGGAAAGTGGCTTTCTGGCTTCATGCACCACAGAACGACTTTCACAGAAATTAACAGGGCCCCGCCTCCGAAGTTGTATCCAGTTCTCTTTATACATCCATGTCTACTAGGCCTGTTACGATAACTGCTTTTGTTGGACGATATATTGTCTCAGAAATAATCGCGATAAACGATATCATTGTCATTTTATACCACTGATATAATGAGAATATTACATCATAATAATGTAAAGGGGGGCGGGGGGTGGGATTGGAGAGTGAGAGCTACACTTTTTGACATTTTATAAACTAAACTCCTTTTTAAACACATTTACTAACGTGTGAGAATACCTACCGCTACTGGTCTGGTCCCCAGGAAGTTAAGGTCTGTGTTTTCCCCGAACAGGTAACCCTCAGGATGGGTGGAGTCAAACTTCTCTCCGCCCATGATGAAATGGCTGGCGAAGTAACTCCCTGCAACAGAGAAAGTCACTTTAAAAGACGAGAAACTACAAATGTATACGTCACATCATCACCTGAGATTACAACAATAGTGACGAAGACTTTACAGGATATCTGTACATTTTTAAAGTACAAATTGAATGACTTTTAAGACCTTTTTAATACCACTTTATGGAAGAAATAATACCACTGCTGCTTCTTGTATTAAAATTGCTCTGCAAACAGTAGCAGAGGAAGTATTTAAATAATGTTACTTCAGTAATAGTATGCATTACCAAGTTGTACATTTTTCAAACAAGAACTTATTTAATGCCTTAACTCCTACAATTCAAGACATTTTAAGACTTTTTAAGGATCCGCGCGAACCTTACTTTAGAGATGAGCACAGTGTGTATGCGCCATAATAAACCATTAATACATTTTGTGCATCATAAATCTAAATTTCATATTCTGTTTGCAAATCTTACATCCATAAATAATCATCTGTGTTTTGAGAGAATTTTGACATATTTAGTCCATAAAAAAAAAAGCAATGGCGTTGACTCTGTCTCTTTAGCTTTCAAGACTTGTTTTTCATAAAACAAATAAAAGTTTCTTCAGTATGCTTAAAAAAATACAGGATAAAAATGTATAAATTTGCTCCTGGTTGAGTTTCATTCGCCTGGTTAAAGACTCTTAAATCGTTGTTCTTGTCTCTGATTTCTTCAGCTGTCCAAACAGGAAACATAAAAGCAATTTTAATCTGCTTATCAGGCGGGATTTGTTATTTTTATAGGAATGCTGAATAATTGGAAACTGGTGACACTCTAACCCTTTTTTTCCCAATGTTTATAAGATTTTCGGGCCCAATAACAAACAAAATGAATGCTTAAAAACAGATTTTCATTGCTTTGCGAGTGTTTTTTTGTTTTTTTTAGCTTCTCCGTGTTGCAACATCCACCCATCTGGCACTTCACTGGCATAAAACATTTACAATTCCCTTTAATATTTGAAACGTTTAACTGGTACTGTCATCCACAGAGACCCCCCAAAAAAATCCCAAACGGCTAGATCTAAAACATCACAAACAGCTAGTTTACTTTACAGATGCACAAAATATTCCTGTGATCTTTTTAAGTTTAGAAATTACAGGAAAATGTGGAGTTGTTTTTTTTAATTTTTTTTATTTAAAGAAGACAAATGGGGGTCACCTTGTCCATCTGTCTACCATGACTTCAGGTTGGCGATAACAAGGCTAAATAGACGTTCTGCCTTTTAATTACCGGTTGTGCTAATATCATAAGACTATAATGGTGGTTCATAGTCTTTAAATACATGCTGGACAGTCAAGTGATGTATCTGCTGGGAGGACATCTAGTCTGGCATTGCTGATCTGAAGCAGGTCCTGTCTTGTTTCAGGCGTGGGGGACAAAGTGTTTTGGATGCTTTGACCTTACACACACACACATTCACACAGAAGAGAAATCCATAAGAGAACAAATCATGAGCTAAAAAAAGGCCACCGATGACGACACACACACTCTCTTTCTCTGCTTTCATCGCTTTAATATTATTTACAGAAGGTGGGAGAGGTGAGCCAGGCCCGGGCTTTGTCACCAGATCCCACAGACAGGAACTGGGGCTGACAGATCGGTTTCACCACCACCTCTTCCTCCTCCTCCTTCTCCTCCTCCTCCTCCTCCTCCTCTGCTACCACCACCACCACCCTCACTCCTTCAGGCTGCAACCAGGACTGTTATATCACAAATTCATCCAGCCTGTGACTGATTCAGTCAAAGTGCGATGTGACGGGTGCTAACGGCGAGCACAAGTCAGCACTTTATCTTCCTTCCTCTCCTTCCTTTAGGGACGTACTATCGCCATAAATCTGAGATATTATTGTGATATCCGTATATAGCCTGATACATCGCATCCAAGTATAATAAAACTACAACTATATTCCCTGATCCAGTTTGACATCTCATTTTGTGAGAGGCTTTAATTTATTTTATGCCTCTGCTGCTTATAACAGAATTGGAAAGCAAAAGCATTATTTCTTCACAAGACCATTTTTTTGACGTTAATATTGGATTAAGGCGTAGACCCTGTTAGGGCACTGAACACTGTGCCGCAATCAGAAAATGTCACATAGAAAAATATTAACAAGATAGATTAAAAACACACACACAGGTCAGTCTGGGGTCCAAAGGACAGTCGGGTGAGCTGGGTTGAGGAGAGTAGAGCTGGGTGTTGTTTGACAGCTTGTGATTGTGGTGCCAAGAGAAAGACCTGCTGTCAAATACTTTGTAGAAAACTTTACCTACTTAAAAAAACAAGTAATTTTTCACAAATACACCCGTGTTAAAGCTATGTCAAAGCAAACGGTGGTGCAAGAACTTTAAATAATATACAATAGGACATTTAGAGCTGTAGCAATTAATTAATCTTAATTCTCAGATTCCAAAATGTGAATGTTTTCAGCTTTCTTTACTCTTCTATGATTTAAAAAACTATATCTTTGAGTTGTGGACGGTTGGTCATGAAAACATTAGATATTTCGAAAGCTTTGGGAAATATTAATCGTCTCTTTTTTTTTTGCAATTGTTTGACATTTCATAGACCAAATAACTAATCCGATAATCGAGAAAATAATTGATAATGAAAAATAATTAGTTAGTTAGTTGCAGCCTTAATACAATTACCAAAATTGTAACTTTAGTGAGGACATAACTAATCAAAGAATCTGTAAATAGGATTAAATATATGAAAAAGTATTCTGTGCTAGAAGGGTTTTAATACTGGAGGAGTAGTGGGAGGTCAATTTGACTTTACAGTAGAGCTCAAATATATAATTAATCAACAATTCATTCATTCATTCAGCAAAAATGCCAAACCCTTCACATTAACAACCTCTCTAATATGAGGATTTGCTGCTTTTTCTGTTTCATACCATTATAAAATGAATCTCTTTGAGTTTTGGACTGTTGGCCAGATGTTTTATTGCCTAATCATTGAATAATTTCATGTAAAAATAATCAACAGATTATTTGAAGATTAAAACAATGATTGGCTGCAGCAGTACTTCAAATAAAAACCTAATTTACACTGATTGAACACAACTATAACTAAGCATCTCCAGATCCCTTACATCTGCAATCCCAGCTGTCTCTGATACACATTAAATAGAATAAAACATTGGTTTAACATGTGTAAATATGCAAGATAGATAGTCAGATGGATTCAAAATACAAAAAAATGCTAATATGTGCCTGTGTGTTGCTGCTATGGATGTTATCCCTCCATGTAATGCTGCAGTGCTAGAAATAAATTATAATAAATTACCTAAAAACAATCATGAAGTAGAGGGGAGGGGCAGGACTGGCACATGTTAAAGGATAAATTACATGTTTTTCTTTTTAAATCTGATAAATCATGGAGGCTCCTCTGTCTCTCCACAGGTAGCTCCAGGTTAGAGGCTGAAATGTCCTACAGGCCTGTCAGCAACAAGGTATGATGCTGATGGATTTGATGGTGATGTCTGGGCTACTTTCCAATGCGTGCAGAGCAACAACAACAAAAAAACAACAATTATGAATAATGTGTGAATAAAAATTGGGGGAGCATGCATCCAGTCTGACCTGTTGTTGTTTTTGGTGACTTACCGGATTTTGGTGGATAACGATACACCGAATTGGACGGGATGTCCACTTCTTCCACGCCTATATTCTGCCTGCTGGTTAAAGCTCCCATTTCCAGTCAAATAATAAAGACCATACGGATTAACATGCATAACAGTTCAGGGCTCGCTTTTGTTTCACGGCGTCTCTTCACTCCCTCTCATTTAATCCAGTTCGTGCTGCTCTGTCCATTTTCTGCCGTGAATGTGACCGTCCACCGGGAGGATTAGTGGTTGTGGTTGTTCTCTGGCTGCTGCTTATCTATCTCCTCCTCCTCCTCCGGTGTGTGCAGCTCGTTTTTAGAGGCTAAAAACAAAAAACAGGCTTTAATAATGCCAGAGGAGCGTTGTCATGGTGGTGGTGCCACCGCAGTCGTAACAAGTCGAGCAATAAAGCATTAAAAAAAAAAATAAGAAAAAAATCTCTACTCCGGGCTTTAACGTTACTTCACCGTGAGGCGCATAAAATCGGCGGTGTTCTACATCGGCGGTGGTCGACATATAACCGGGCCCTGGTGGGTGTTGATCGGTGTATCCTCCCCGGTGATCGGTGTATCCTTCCCGGTGATCGGTGTATACTCCCCGGCGTCAGAGAGGTCGGTGGCTCCCCGTGACGTCACCACGGCACAAATCCGGACCGTGTTTTTTTTTTTTTTTTTTTTTTGCGCAGTCCTCCCTCTCTCCCTCCCTCTCTCCAACAGCAGCTACCGACCCGCTTTATAACGTGACCTTCCTCCACCGACTGCAGTACATCGCCCTCATCCTCCCCGATATATGTGTACAGCTGATGCCGTTATAGGCTCAATCATTTAGCGTTACCATGGAGACCCAGATGGTTGCTATGAAAGAAAGCCCAGATGCTCCCTATCAACGCTATTAACGGCTGATTTGAGCTTTTTATTTTTCGCAACAAGTTAAGAGTGATATAAATCAAACTATGAGATAAAAATATACCGTGATAAACTACACAAAATAATAGTTAACTCCTTGTGATATACCGATAATATAATGGTGTATTTATTTTAGGAACAAAGGGAGAATTACTTCATTTTCTTCTTCTTCTTCTATTAGATTTTAATGGCGGTTGGCTACCAACTTTTTTAGGTGCATTTACCGCCACCTACTGGACTGGAGTGTGGGACGTGAGGTGGTCAGAACTATACAAGATAACTAAATAAATAAAACATAAAAATAAAGAAACACAAAACAAAACAAAACAAACCTCTATATCCTATGGCCTATTTTTCTACACCCGTGTCCTTTAAATATTTAATTAAAATACCCAACCCTTTTTTTGTGATGTACTCCCTAACAGATTCCCTAATGTCAATTCCAGCTTTTATTTCAAAGGAATTATTTCCAATTTTTGTTTTTGTTCATTGTATATATGCGACTATTTTTTGGACTGACTTTCAAGTGGATCTTAAAACATATCTCAAGAAGGACATCACTCTCAAAGAACATGATTTGTTACTTATATTCAAAAATCCTAATTTTTCCAGCAACGAACAATTTGTCATTAATTGCTCATTATTTTAGCCAAATTCTAGTCATAAAATGAAATTCTTAAAGGAAAATTACCATCCTATATTATCCTATACTATCCTATGCCATCCTATACCATCTTATACCATCCTATACCATTTTATACCATCCTATACCATCCTATACTATCTTATACCATCTTATACCATCCTATACCATCCTATACTATCCTATACCATCTTATACCATCTTATACCATCTTATACCATCCTATACTATCCTATATCATCTTATACCATCCTATACTATCCTATACCATTTTATACCATCCTATACCATCCTATACCATCCTATCCTATACCATCTTATACCATCCTATACTATCCTATTAAAACTATTAATTTGTGCAAACATTTCAACTTTTTATCTGAATAATCAAACCTCGTGTGTGTCTTTATTTGTTGTATTTTAATTTCACTGTTTGTGATTGTGTTATGTTATTCAATGTTCAAACAAAAAATACTTTAATTGTTTTGTTTTTGCTTTATTTTGTTATTGTTGTTTTAGCTCCTTTGGTTTGCTTGTATTGTTTGTTTTATTTGTTTTTTGTTTGTTTATTTATTTATTTTTATGTTATGTTGTTATGCTGTGTTACAATGTTATTGATCAACAATCTAAATAAACGTTTAAAAAAACACTGCCGTTAATAAAGCGTCTCCAGGGCAACAGATGGCGCTGTAACGGCTGCTGTGTGAAGGAAGCCGAGCAGCCAATCAGAGGAGGCCACCACGGGGCGCAAAGAAAAGGGGAAAAGGAAGCTTTATTGCCGCCATTTCACGTGAAAGCAGCGCGGTAATAGCAACGTCCACGGCGAAACTATTTTGTAAAGAAAACAGTTTAATTTCTGTTTAAAACACGATTTGGAGGTTAGTTAACCGACAGTGACCGTTTAAAGCAAACGGTAGGGCGTGACGGTTAACGATTTTTTAACGGGCCTACTGTGTTGCTGGGAGACGGTGGCGGAGAGAGAGGAAAATATGAGCTACGGAAGGCCGCCGCCAGACGTGGAGGGGATGACCTCCTTGAAAGTGGACAACCTCACTTACCGCACCTCACCGGAGACTCTTCGCCGAGTTTTCGAAAAGTACGGCCGAGTTGGAGACGTGTACATCCCCCGCGATAGATACACCAAGGAGAGCCGCGGTTTCGCCTTCGTGCGGTTCCTCGACAAACGCGACGCCGAAGACGCAATGGACGCAATGGACGGCGCGCTGCTCGACGGCCGGGAGCTCCGGGTGCAGATGGCCCGCTACGGACGGCCTCCTGACTCCATGTACAGCCGCAGAGGAGCCCCGCCACGCAGATACGGAGGGTGAGAACAGTAGAAATAGTAGAGATAACTCTGCTTTAGTGTGGCGAAGGAGCTAAATGTTAGTGTTTAGGCTACATTAAAGAGGAGCACATGGTGTGGAGCGATTGTGTAACGTAAACGAAAGTAGTTGCTCATTTTTGCACTCCCATTTTGGCTTGTTGCAACACGTTTTTGGGTTAATTTTACACCTCTAATTTACTTTCACTGCATTTCATTTTACATCGTATACAAGAAATTGGTGAAATATTATAATCAAATACACAACAGAGCATTATTGAAGGTACTGAAACTTGGCTTCTTCGAGCTCCAGCTCCGATTACAATAGATTATAATAAGCTTAAACAGCAGCCAAGTCAGTTGTTTAATGTTTAGTCTAATACCACAAATCAGAGGGTTTTTAAGGCATTATGGGGACTTTACCAATCTGCAACACATCACCTGGCCCTTTATACACTTAAAGAAAAAACTCCATGTTTAAGCCCTTTATGGAAGAAACTCAAGGAAGAGCAACAGAGGAAGATAAGAAGTTTATTGATCCCACAGTAGGGAAAATTCACCACTACAGCAGCTCAAAAAGATGTGTATAAAGATGTATACAACCACAATAAAAAGGACCTTAAAGTGCAGGAGTGCAATTCTCTCCCAAGAAATAAACCATAATAATCATAAATGCGTATAGAATAGAACAAACACACATTCCAGAAATACCACATGAACAAATAGGGTTGCAAATGTATGATAGATTTATTATATATATGATATAATAGTATTAGTTTAGCTTGTGTTAGTTACATGTGATTTTCAATGTGTATGTATTTTGGTATTAATGATGTCCTTCTCTCCGTATACAGCAGCCGCTCAGACAGCCCCCGGCGCCGCAGACGTAGCCGCAGCCGCTCCAGGAGCAGAAGTCGTTCCCGCTCCAGGAGCCGCCACCACTACAGCCGCTCCAGGTCCCGCTCCTACTCCAGATCCAGGTCAAGGTCCAGGTCCAAGTCCAAGTCCAGAACCCCCAGGCGGAGCAAGTCCAAGTCCAAGTCCCCCTCCAGGTCCAGGTCCCGCTCCAGGTCTAAGTCAAGGAGTCGAACCCCGCCTTCCAACAGGGGATCAAAGTCCAGGTCCAGGTCCAAATCCAAGAGCAGGCCTAAATCTCCAGAGGACAACGGCGCAGAATCTTAACCCAAAGTTGGACACGATAAGACGGTATACAGGGGAATGGGGGGGAATGTATAGTTTTCTTCTAAAATTATATTAGATTGCAAATCAGTCATTAGTTGTCATCACTTGGCAAACCAAGTCGGCAGAATCATTAATATTTTTTTAGCAATTAAACAGCAAATATTGGGACTGATTTGGTCTACAGTGATGGAGCTGTGTGCGCTTTACTTGGCTTTATATGTTAAGCCAATCTAAAGCGCACACACGGGCAACAAAGGGTTTGGATTGATGTGATCTACTGTTGTACAAATATCAAATTGGGGTTGATGGGAGGGGGAGGGGAGGGGTGGTTGGGGCGTGGGGTGCTTCACTCAAAACGTTCACCTAAATGTGGAATTCTTTCCTCCAAGCTGCGGAGTCCTGTTTGCAAAGAGAGGAGGAGGAGGAGGAGATGGGGGTGTGGCAGTGTGAGAGCAGTTAGTGTGTGACCCGCCCATGTGACCTGCCTGTTGCTGAGAGCGATGGCAGTTGCTAAAGGAGCAGGTCACCAAGGCAACGGTGGTTGCTATGGAAGCAGGTCGTCAATGGCGGTGGTTCGGGCTGTCAGGTGGTGTATGAGGTGGTGTGGTGAGGTACGTTCACGGGGATCACAGGCAGATGCACTGAGCACTTGTTCCCACCCGTGCCTGTGGTTTCCTCCGCCTCTCACAAAGGGAACGGACCCCCGAGGTTTGTTTTTCAAATATGCCCGAGTGTAAGAGACTTCTTAGAGATAGATTTGGGGAGTGTGGAAGCCAAGGAAGGTGTGTTTTAATAAATAAAAAAAAAGAGAACATTACTAGAAATGTTAGGTATACTACAAGATGGATGCCCAAGAAAAAAGAGCCATAGAATTTAATAAATGTTAGTGTCAGGGGAAAAAAGAAAAATCAGACCATGCTATTAAATGTCCAGGTCAGCTGCAGGAGTTAAAGTAGTAGACTTTTTTTTATTAATTTGTTTTATTTTGCACTTGTCAACTCTGCTCTCTCTTTCCTTCCAGATCTCAGATGATTGAGCCTTTGCTGAGGACATCAGGAAGAGTCTCACATTGAGCAAGTGGACTCCACTATTACCACTGAATGCAGACTGAAAGGTTATTGGAACTTGGTCTAAAATGTTTTAAATGTTTCATTTTGAATTTAATTTACCTAAACAAATTCTGTAACTTTGATGTGATCATTGTTTGTAAAGTTGAGCATATTGAAAGGGATTTGTATGGTTTCCCCCAACCACCACCGTCATTTAATTTGATTTTTTTTTTTTTTTTGCATTTTGAATTTGTACTTAATAAATTCTTTTTTTTGAATTACCGTAGATTTATTTTTAATGAAATCCCTCATTTTATAATGCTCCTTTCCAGATGGATAAGTTTTTAATTTTGCAGGTTTGATGTAGAAAAGGTGTCTTGTTGGATGTTTAAAACCTTTTGCAGCTATGTTATACCACACTTATTGGAAAATGGCATACTGTACAGTAACAACAAACAACAACAAAAAAAGCAAAACATTAAAGTACAGCAGTGCCACTTAATTTGTGACTCTCTAATCCGGCAGCATAACTATTTTTGTTTCTTTTCTGTCAGATCTTTTTTTTTTTTTTTTCTCTGTCTGGTTAAAGTTGCTTCCTATGACTCTAACCCTCTTTCTTGTGTATCTTTTGTGCACTAGGCGCAGTTGTGTAGCAGTTGAGTAATGCTGGTTAGCTGTTAAGATGCGGTGCAGTGCGGTGGTGACATGGTGTGGCGTGTTGCGGTGCTGAGTGCCCGGCACTGTTCCGGGGCTCGACCCTCCGCTGCTGTTTGCCGGTTTGTAAGCTCACAGGTGTGGCAGATCATCCATCCTCTCCTGTCTTGTGACCTCTGCTTCCCTCCATGTGCTGTACAGATTCTCTCCTTCCTCCTTTTTTTCCCCCCCCTCTTCTCTTTCTCTTTACTCCCTCCTTCCACTTTCCCCCTCCTCCTTCTGTGGTTTATCCACTGTTAACTGGTTTTGCTCGCTTTTTTGAAAATTAAAGTCCAGTGTGACTCCTAGTGAAGGGTTGAGAGGGCAGTTATGGCTGCTTCATGAATCATTTTTGTGTATTGCATTCCTCTGTGAACCTCTCAATGTCTTGTAATTTGCTTCAGGTGAATGCTAATAAACATCTTTGTGGTAAATATGTTGCCAGTCTGAATGCTGTCATGCTTTTTCTGCACTCTTTGCTTCGCTTTGTAAAGCAGGATTTGTTACCAGAGCTGCACCGATTAGTCAATAGGCAGGAAATGTATTATCAGATACTTTTGCATTTTGCTGGTTGCAGCTTCTCAGATCTGAGGATTTGAAGCTTACTGTTGTCACACATAACTGTAAACTGAATATATCTGGAGTTTGAAGGCACCATGAAATAAAGGGTTTTTCTCTTTCAAAATAAAACAATTTAGAGTTAGACAATCTGATTTAACAACTAATGGAAATAATAGTTGCAGCCCTATTTGATGCACATTAAGCAACCAGTTATCAACCCTTTGAAACACTTTCAGGTGAGGTATTGGAGGATGTAACTTACTACAGTGTGTACAAAGGTATATCACAAAATTGACATGATATAGGAGGGGGTAATGTTATGGGGCCCTGACTGATTTCAGACAGCCGTTTTAAATTCCTATAATACTTCAATCAGTGGTCTCCAACCCTGCTCCTGGAGAGCTACTACCCTGCATGTTTTAGGTATCTCTCCACTCTAATGATTTTAATGATTAACTCATTATCAAGCCCTTTGACAAGCTTCAGCTGCCTGATAACGAGTTAATTATTAGAATCGGGTGTGTTAGAGTGCAGAGATAATACATAAAACATGCAGGGTAGTAGCTCTCCAGGAGCATGGTTGGAGATCACTGCTCTTTCTTCCTGATCAACTCAGACTCACAAACTGTTTTCCTGCTTGAATCCCTGAGTACACTTAGAGGAAAATCAATTTAGAAACCAATATTTAACAGATAGGTATGTCTGGTCATGGCTAATCCTGTAAATTAAAAACCTGAAGAGCATTATTTTTACATGGGCTCACAATTTGTCACATCACATTATAATCTTTAAATCCTAACCATCTAAGCATGTTTGCTTATTGCTCCACATTACAGATGTTTTACCATCATTGTACATAATTAAATACATGCTGTTTGATACTGAGAGATTTTAACATCCATCTACTGAAGGGGGACATTTTCTGTGCTCGTCTTAAATCACAGTTGAACTCTTACGTAGAGCAGGATTTTGTCAGATCACAGCTAGTTTTGAAACCAGTCGTGGTCCAGTATGCAACTAACACAAGTGTGATGTTGAGACTTGAAGCCTCCACTACACAAACACTGAAAATGGACTTCACAGTGACGTGGGAGACATCTTGTATCCAGCAGTTAAACTTGTTAAAGATATTTTAGATTTTCCAGTAGAAAAGATTGAGTTTTTATAAGGTAATTGAATTTTATGGTGGAAAACATCACGTCATCAAATGCTAATGTTATATTACAAATTATGTTTTCTCTTTGAAGGGGATTAATGGGACCAGGGTTAGAATATAATGAAACTTTTAGAGCTGCAATGAGTCGATTAACAGCAAATTGATTGCCAACTATCTTAATAATTATGATTTGATTATTTCTGTCATTTTTTTCTTAAAGAGCCATAATTCTCTTCTATCAGCTTCATAAATGTGAATATTTTTCATTTTGCTTTCATAGAGGACACAAGAAACTAGCTGGTATCACACAGTTTCAGTATTTCATTTTGTTCAAAACAATTAATTGATTAACCATCTCATTGTTGCAGCTTTAAACTTGTCAAAAATATTGGTTTAAGTGGTTCAACACAGTCATGAACAAGTTTGTAATTAATTACATGTGGCTTTATGGCCTCCCTGAGGGTCTGAGGTAGAAGCCCACTTTACCCTGTTGGTAATTTACTGTGCCTTTATATAATATATAAACTTACAGACACATGAGAAATTAAAGGGAAAAACAACAATGAGTGCTTTTATTCTTCATGTCTATGAACTCTTTACATCATCAAACCATTCAGCGACCCCTCATGCCCTTTGGACGGGGACATTGTTACCCTGGAAGAGACCACCCCCATCAGGATTGACCATGTTTCATCACAGGTTAAAGGTGACTCAGAACAACTTTGTACTGATCAAAGGGGATAAGTGGACTCAAATCATGCAGCACAATGCTCCTCAACCACAGGATCAAGCAGTCAGACCTGTAACATGTTGTCCTTTCATTTCAGATAAAATAGGATGTATATTTATTGATCTCCCGCGAGAGAAATTCAAATTGACACAAGCAGTATAGTGGAGAAAAGAAAGTAGGAGCGTAAGGGTGAAAGTGATCAAATAAAATAGGCAAGGCAAGGCAGCTTTATTTATGTAGCGCACTTCATACCCAGGGACAACTCAATGTGCTTTATATAAAAACATACAATTTAAAAAAAAATAACCCAATTATAGTAAAAACTGGCAACATTAAAACATACAATAAAAAAATAACCCAATTATAATAAAAATAAATACAGAAAAATAGAAAGAGAGAAAGAAAATAAAAAGCTAGACTAAAACAGAGCATAAAATAATGATTTGCTTTAAAAAAAATATTAAAATAACACAACAGTGGAAATGAAAGATTCAAATTTAAAGTGCTTTTAAATTAGCTCAATTATAAGCACATGAAAAGAGAAACTTTTTAACCTGGATTTAAAAATAAAATACTATATACAATAAAAAATAATATATAAATGTGTAATGTGCATACATTCCTGAGATTATATACATGTGTGCAAATGTTCCTGGGATTAATAATCAGGAGTCAGTCTTGGTCATCCAGTGTGCTTTTATGTAATATAAAGTTTCCCTTCTCTTAGCTGTTTACTGCCCTGATTAAATCCCTGCAGCAGAAGCTGCTTCCTTCAGGTGAGAGCACACCTGTCCTGAGCACACTTTTCTCCCCCTCTTGCTGGCTCTAAAACCCTTTTCTTTGGACTCCTCATCCTGCACGGGTCCTGTCACAAACCATTTCCATCTCCCCACTATCTCTCCCACTTTGCTTGCTCTGATGATGGGATTAAAAGGGCGAGAGAGAAAGAGAGAGAGAGATCCGGGCACGTTGCAGCGAGCCGTGCCAACCCACCTGCAGCAGTAAAGTGAGGAGGGAGGAGGAGGAGGAGGAGGAGGGAGGAGGAGGAGGAGGGAGGAGAAGGAGGGAGGAGCAGAAGGATGTGACGCACAGGCCGAAAGAGGAGATTGTAAGCAGCAACATCCTAGTGTGTGTGATTGCTCCTCGTTAAGGTTGATGTTTGGTGAGGATTACCACAAGTTGCGGGGATGAGTTAAGAAGACAGAAAGCCGAACAGTAAAAGACAACTCCACCACCACCACAACAAATAAACAAACAAACAAACATGGATCTAACACTTGCATTATCCGCGATTATTTTCACTTTGCTCGCCATTGTCGTCGCCACGTCGCTTTTCAGCAGCTCCTCGTCTGTTGCACCAGACTTTGCAAACGCACGGAGTTATTTCGGCTGCAGAGGAGATAGTGCAACCTCAGGATCGGACCTGTCAGGAGGACCCAAACTGAATGGTTATGTACCCGAAATCAAGAAAAAGAAGAGCAAAAAGCCGGAGGATTGGTGTGAGATCAGTGGCAGCTCACATGACCACTGGGATGTAGTGAAATCTGTGCTTTCAGTAAGTAAGGGTCCTGTTAATATGGCTGTTATAGGCTATAGTTTGTGTGTTTAACCAGAGCTGTGTAAAACGGGTGTTTCACAAATCTCTCCTAATCTGTTTGACTATCCCCCTCCTGCTCAGCCTCAGGAAGAAAGCAGCACTCAAATCCTTTTACTGTGAATACAAGTAGCAATGTAAATATAGAAAAGAATACTGTCAAGATCCTGCATTGAAAGTGTTATGTAAATTCAATAAAAGAGAGAGAAGATAGAAGGTAAAGACAAGAATAACAGTCTTATCTCATGTAAATTGGGACATTTGAATGTGCAAACAAGCTACAGCTATTTTACAGTAGTAGAAGTACTAGTGCCTCAAAAGTACTTCTGTAGATCATTAACTTGTGTAAAAGTAGCAGTACAGTAAATTATAAAATACTTAAAGAGCAGCATAAAAGTGTTATCAGGAAAATGAACTTAATTATCTGCTATGTTATGAAGAGTATGAAAACTAAAAATAGAGCCAAAGTAAGTTAATAACAAATAATCAAAGTAAATGTCATTAAAATTAAATTTAAAATATAGTTACTGAATATAATTAAACAATTCAAACCTATTATTTAATTATAAGTAGTGATGCATTAACGAATGTAATTAACATTAATGTAAGCAGAATTAGTATAGTAGCTATCACTGTTAAATACATGTATCGGAGTAGAAAGTGTGTGATTTCCCTCTGATAATAAAATTAAAAGTACAAGCACATAAACTAGAACTGTACGTAGTTACACTTCACGTCTCAGTCTGTAGAGTAAATGGCATCCCACTCACGTCTCTAAAGTAAAGGGCACTGGGGTCATAAACATGCCATAACTGGTTTTAGTTATGTCCTTTAGTCTTAATTTGCCTAATTAAGGGCTTTCCTCCTTTGGCCGGGTGATGTATCGGAGCTGAAGGGACACTTTTTTCATCTAAGACAAATCTGGATGACTGTCTCTGCTCCTGGAGCTCAGAGTAGAAGAGTCATCATGATGGACAGAACCAGGGAGGACAGGGTGAAAGGTGTCAAATCAGCACCTGAGGGAGCACAGTATGCAAAGGTAACCGTGGCTGCTCCATCACTGACCCCCGGGGCGGAGTGTAGATCAGCATCCATGAGAGGTGGCAAATGAAGGTAAAACCAAGGAGTTTCCCCTGGTGTTTAATATCTGTATTTCCTCTGGGGGGGAAAGACTTGTGAAAAAATGACGGCGTTCACGCCTCATATGACCCCTTAATTCTCACACAGGAGGAGGCACAGCCCAACCTTCACACTGAAGAATTGGCAAAACCATCTAACTCATCTAGCCTGTCCGTCCCCAGGCATGGATCTAGGAACATGAGCTTAGATGTAGACCCGTCATTCGAGGCCTCGTCAGGGCGGATCCGTACGTCATTCATTGGGCTCTCTGATAAGGAGCTCTTAAAGTGTGCTTTCTCTCACCCCCAGACTGAAGGAGCCACAGAGAGCCCAGACATAAACGGTGAGCACTTTTATACATACAATCTCCTATTTCCCCCCAAAAAATAATTGTTAGGTATCGATTTCTAATCAAATGTGATTCTTTCTCATCAGATAAGGATGCGTCAAATTCAAACGATTCCCTGAAGTACGTCCCTGGAAAGGCGAGAGACCACCATCTGAAGATGATGATGTCCGAAGAGGAGCTGGAGGAGGAGCAGAGGTCAGTGAAAACTACAAATACTGTCACAATATATTTTAAAAAAAATCCAGAGTTGGGTTTATTTATAGCCACTAATGTGCTATATCTGTTTTTTGTTCTCCTGAAGTAATTAAAGTAACATGTCTGTGCTGTGTGCTGTCCAGCATCGACTCCTCATCTCCCTCCTTCTAACCTTCCCTACGCCTGGCTGTCTTCACGTGTTCATGTGTTGTTGGATTTCCACGTTTAGATGTTGTGTCACCCCCTCGGCTTTAGGCTAGACTGAGTAAGGCCAGATTGAGTCCCTGCCAGGTTGAGGATGAATGACACGAGGCTTAAAGAAATTGTGTTCAAGGTGTTCGGGCCAGTGAGTGTCTTAACACGGCTGCAGAATAGTGGGCAGGAGACGGATGTAGGGAACAGAGGAGAACCGAAATCACTCATTCGTTTATTGTTTTTCTGTAATGTATCTGCATATCTTATCATTGCAGGATACACTCCAACAAAGACTTTAGCTGTCTGTAAGCCTCTTGAGCAGGCAGGCAGGGACAGCGGAACATATATGTGGTAAAGTATGAGTATTATTCTCACCCGTTAACCTTAGAGGGGTCACTTTCTGGCCATTGTATGTAAAACTCATGTCAGGCCAATTTCACATTCACAGTTTTTAAACCTCAGCACTGTGATTTTGACTTCTTCAGCAAATTTATCCACAAGTGGCCATGAAGCGACTAACTGTGCCCACGTATCCACCTCCCGCTGTCCCATTATTCCACATTAGATGTGTGACTGTCAGGTGTCACAGCAGGTGCTCCATGGCTCTGTGGAGGTGTTGATTGCATCTCCAGTCATCACCTCTGACAGAGGAGTGTTAGTTAGTTAATCCTCTGAGGACTCTCCTCTGTTCTGCCACAAGGAGGAGTCGGTGTAACGCAACACTGTGTGCTGCTGACAGGGCAGTCACCTCCAAAACTATTCAGTCACACAGGAATGGGGGGAGGGATTGGTGGTTTATGGATTGAAAGGTAAATATAGTAAACCAGTGTACAAAATGAATTAGTGGACGCAAACTGTAATTCTTTATCACCTTTATCAGCATTTATGAACAGGTGATTTTCATGGAACGTCTCTGAGTTTACCAAAATCCACCCTGTGTTGTTGTTAACACACCAAATAAAAGCCATATAATCTTTATAAATCCACAGTGATGCAAACATAAAGAGAAACCAACATCACCAAAAGGTACAGGCCAGCTCACTGTAGTGCCATAAAGTTTAAGTGGCCACAATAAAAGGAAACACCAATATTCCATCTGGTTTCCAGCATGGGACGATCCTTGATTAAAGCTGTAAAATCCAGGAACAGTGTCACCTTCCAATGACATCAATGTTAACTGGCTGAGACTTCCTTGTCCCATTATAGAGCGCAGTCAGAGGCATTACAGGGAGAGTTAGGTAAATCCTGAAGGCTATATTCATGTTTGATGACGCGTTCATCTTCCTTATTAGCCGAAGCAAAGCCTGCACACTTTCATTTTCTTTGTTTCTGATCAGTTCTTTGAGCTGCTCTATTTGGGACCACATAGCGCATAATAATAAATGTGAGCTGGTCTGTGTGTGATACATCTACACTAACGGAAAAAAACATTTGGCTATATGAATGATATTTATAATTTCTGAGAGAACATGTTTCCCCATTAACCCAACAAACTCATCACATATTGTTGTGGTAAGATATGACGATGTGTCCATGCCTGAGTTCCTAAAACGTCTTCTTTTCAATAGGGGTCAAACTGACAAACTGATCAATCTAACCACCCAAATAATTGCCATTATGAGTGTGTGCCACTCTAAAAGCAAGTTTAACACCTCGCTCCAGTCCTGGCACTGAGTCTCAAACTGTTGACGTAGCCCAAAATCCATCTGTCCCATTGTCCGTGGTTCTGTTGATTCAGCATACACAACAACAAGCTGTCCTGCATGCTTCCACATTTTTTACAACCACACTCTGCAAACAACTGGCAGACAACACTAAACACACATCCTTTTGACGGCGAGTCAAGTAGCCTAAGGGTACAGAATCGCCCTTAAGGTTTTAAAGTAAATAAACATTTTGAAAAAGCTTCTCTTTTGATGTTTGTATTTTTGTTCAGATTCTGAAATGTTAGCCTCCCAATTCTGGCAGGTCTGGCAGATCTCATCAGGATCTCAGGGTTTGATTCTGAGGCCACAGTGTCATCTAGTTTGGGAGTTGACTAAAACACCACCTTGAAATTAGATTAGACAGGCTTCGTTAGCCTAGCATTAACTAATGTTCACTAGCTTAGCTAACGTTCAAACTCATAACTATCTGGAATTGCACATGACAATTGGTTTCAATTTATTTCAGCCAGTGTCCTCGTCGTTTCACTTGCAGGCTCTATTTTTAGTACTGCTGCAAAGTTAACAACAAACTGGTGAACATAGTCGAGCATTTAAGCTGCTAAAGGGCTTAAAGAGTGAATATTGGAATCACAACTTCATCACAACAGCCCAGTTAATTATGTGCTTAGAGCTTGTTTGGCTGCCCCCTGGTGGCCAAAACTTAAATTATTGTGAGTCAAAAGTTCAAATGGGAAAGGGCGCTTTGACCTTAAATGGATTCACATGCAGCTTTGATATATTTTATAATACCCCTGCTGTATGTGACCTCAGTTATAAAGCACTAAATAAAGGGTTGTAACTCCTGAACTGAAAGGTACATACAACAGCAACTCTTTTGTTGGACAATAAAGACAGGCACATCATATATTTACCAATCACAGAGGCTTTTTTTTTTTTTTTCAAAATGTTTTGTCCTTATGCAATTTTTAAAATTGTTTGGCAACATTTTACACTACAGCCAATGCTTTACTACTACTTTCTCATATGAATGATAAAAAATAATGACTGTTTTGCATTACTTCCTTGTTCCTCATTCTACTGAAATTGCACTCATTTCACCTAAGTACATAGATGGTTTATTATAGTAAAGTGGTTTTACTGGTCTGACCATTGAACTAAAATGAGTTTCAATTGGTTCCACCTATTTTTAACAATGAAACATGGGAGATGAAACCACTTTATGAGCGAAGCATTAAGAGACTGACCTATGAGTCAATGGAAAATCCGGCACTTTACTACCATAACAATATCCATCTGATTTGTGCTAACATGCAGTGTACATATTAACTTAATGGAACAGTGTTTGTTCTGCAAATTGCCTTATAGTTATATCTCTAGTCTCTATGCTATTTTATTTATTGTCTTCAATATTTACACTTGAGTCGTCTAGTTATAATTTAGCCTTGAATTGTATTTGTTTCCATCAACTTCCTCATTGGTCCTGTTTTGACACTATAATAACCCCCTTCATATTAATAATTTTCTCTCATTTATCTGAATGTTTGTGTGTTCTCACAGGGTGCAACGAGAGCAGCTAGCCGAAATCTTCCAGCTGCTGAAAGAAAACTCAGAGACATTTGGGGATGTGTCTGAGGGAGACATGGAGGAGCAGCTGAGACTTTACTCTATCTGAGACCCCTCCCCTCCTCTCTCATTCAGGTCTTCGTGCTGCGTGATACGCTTACCTGTGAGCGCTGCTGTGAAGGGACTCCTCCAGTGCACCAAATATGCTAACTCTCCAAACTTGTTCACAGTATTCAACACAGCTGTACAGTCTGCTCGACAATATTCAAGAAATGCCACCAACCGTCCTCGTTTTTTGTTTTAATATGACACACTCTTCTGTTGTGTCGTTTCCTTGGTGTCCCGTCTGCCCTTCATCCACACTCCAGTCCACATGAAGGCTAAACCAAAGCAGCTGGACCTCTACAACCCAGAGCAGGAATTTCTAGCTACTCATGCAAATAAGGACTAAAAGGGAAAAAGGACTGTTGTTTCTATTAGTTTTATATTATAATAAAATAAAAAAAAAGTTTAATTTATTACATAGACTTTTTTTAAATCCAATTTTATCTCCATTGATTGTGTCCCAGGTGTAAATCCTGTAAAAGCTTATGCATGACTCCCGTCTTCTGTTGTGCAATAAAGCAAACCACTTTAAATACCACTGTGAAGGTGTGTGCGTATGCATGAGCGGTTCTTGTTTTATTGTGTGTCAGCGCAGTTGCCCCACCCCAAAAAGTCTTGGTGACAAGGTTTCATATACTCCAGGAAGCTTTTACACCTGACCACACTTGTCTGTATTCATTTGAGCAGCTGTTGGTTCTCAGGGATGGCTGTCCAAACCTCCAGGATGTTTTCTTTGCTGGTTGTGATTTCAACTGCTGTTGTATTTTTTATTTTATCATGGGGAGGTATATCACAAAGTATCACGTGAGTAGTATTGTTTTTTCTAGAGAAATGTTAAGATAAAGAGGGAAATGTTTTAAAATCTGTAATATTTTGTGGTTAAAAAATCTGATCAGCTAATTCTTTAAAAGTTTATTCACTGAAATATCTATCAGCACATTCCCAGCTACACTATTTTTATGATAGTTACCTAAAGTGTATTTTTCTAATTCTTGTATGTTGCATCCATTGCTCTTTTGTTAAATTTTCAATTCAGCTGGACTGCTTTCTCAGGAAAACTGTTACGCACATATGGAGGCAGTTGGTATGACAGTAACTTAACAGTCTTGGATAATAAAGGGGAATGGACTCCGCCACCTGATGGTTTTACCTCAACAATTAAAGCAGAAAAGACAAACTTTAAAACTGATGTACCGAGAGCCTCTACACATCGCCCTGTAGCTGAGACTCCTATGCCCGTCCTCTCCATAAAAGCCTTCAAGAAACTCCCCAAATGGGATTTTGAGGATAAATATAACCAGGATGCTCCACCCAGAGAGCCCGTAAGCATACCATGACAATATAGGACAAAAACAAATAAAGTTTCTGGTTTATCTTAATGGGAGTGGGTAAGCATTGTGGCTATGGGTTATTTGTTTTTGGTGTGACTTGAATGGACATCCTGTTTGCATTTCCCTTTCATTCGCTGTCTCTAATGGATGAGTTCACAACTTTCCACACTTGAAACAATAGTCATGTTGTAGTCACTCCTCTTGTTCTTGTTCCTTCTACCCCAAATCTGTGCAAAAATGAATTCAAAAGTTCATATGAGGCTTCAGCAGTCTGAGTTTTAGTCATATCTAGTGGATATCTGCCAAACTTAGTCTTTTTTTAGCAACAAATTCCCTCTTTGTGTTTCCCTGTTGAGCTGTGGTGGAAGTATAGTAACAAAAAGACGGACTTTGGCCCTAAAAAGATAAATATAAAGATTAACTTTTTTATTGATCCCACAGTGGGGAAAATGTATCGCTACAGCAGTTCAAAAAGATAAGGATATGAGAAAAACATTTTTTTTAAAACATGTATACAACAACAATACAATTAAAAACTAAAAAAGTGCAATTATAGTCCAGCATTGTACAGTCTGACTGCAGTGTTCATACTTAAAGATATGAATGAATTAAAATGAACTGAGATCACTAAAGCTTCATTTTATCTTCATGTTGTTTTAAGGGTTAGGGTTGAGAAATTGTGAACCTCACCCTTTGTCTGCAACATTTTAAACGTCATCTCACTGATTACCAATCTTCCCCTACCTGTTTGTCTTATCTTCTATCTCTTCACCTGATTCTGTCTGCTGCTTCCTCAGCTGTATGGGACTTTCACTAAATCAATGTCATTAATGAGATGATCGTGGGGATAATCCCATTTGCTTTCTGTTAATGATAATGTAATATATTTTTTAACATTCTCAGACATGCGCCCAGTCTCTACGGATGTCTAACGATGAGAAGTTTAAGAAGGCTTTCCTTCCCAACATACGCTTGTTTCTGCACAAAGACAATATCAACATGAGCGAGTGGAACCGACTCTCCCATTTTAACAATCCTTTCGGTTTTATGGGGTTCAAGTATGATGGTAGGTGCATTATTACTGACTGTGGTTGGCAATGGACACCAATTCTGTTACTTTTCCTGGTTATTACCTAATACTACTTAGTACTTTGGCACTATAAACAAACAAACCACACCTGTAATAAAGTTTTGGTAGCACAAAACTTTTCTGCAAATTTCACAAGGACTTATTTTTTCCTGCCAATGAACAACGTTGTTTAGAAACTTTGATTAAAGTCTCTACTAAATATTTTCACATAAGCAAATATTGGTCACATGTAGAGATCAATCCACAAATAATTATCCACTGCAGCTTCAACTCTGCAGGAACTTTTTGAATCTTTCAGCTATCGTTTTGGTTGTACACTGAGCAGCTTTACAGTATCTCCGCTCACACTTACTGCTGTCATCCCTGTTATTTCCAGAGGCAGCAGGTTGCAAATGAATGAATTATGTTAAATCTGTGCTTACAGCTTGTTTGGATGCCCTCAGGTGGCCAAAAACTAAATGAGTGTGAATCAAAAGTTCAAATGGGTCACCACAGTTTGATTCTAATTATATTTGATCAGCCTTTTGATATAATATTCCTGCTCTGTGTGTGACCTCAGTTTTGAAGAACTTCTGAACTGAAAGGTATATTGAACAAAGAACTCATTGTGTGATAACAGTACATAAAGCACATGGCATTTATATGGTGGCGTTAGCAAAGACACACCTTCAAGTAACACAGATATGCTAACCTGCTGTCAGCAAACAATGAGGACGTCACGAAAAAAAAGACAAGATGCTTGAGCAGTGTGCACGTTCTTATCTTTAACAATGATGATTAGGATCTCTCTCTTTCTCCTTATTTCTCTCTGTATGTCATAGGCCACATTCAGGGACCAATTTTAAGACTTAAAGGCCAGAAAACTGAAATAATGAGATTAAAGACTCTAAAGGGCTCTGTAGATCTGAGGGGAATTCAGTCATTTTAAGCAACACCCATTACATAAAGTTTATCCATTATTAATATAAAAATCTCAGTTAGTGCAACTTTAAATTTATAAAATATTAGCTAACACTTTTGAGATGTAAGTACAAACATAGTAAGCTGTTAGCAATGCAGTACTGAGGTTCGCTGACATGTTAACCATGCATGAATGCATTTTCAGAAAATGTTTTAATATCATAAATGTATCAATCATAAATAAAATATTGATAAAATCAATAATGGCATAAACTGTCACCATGAAACTGAATTCCTTCATTTTATTTTTTTAACCTTAAAATCCCATTAATTTACCCATTAATAACAATGGAACTGAGGTGTTTTATTGGGTTTTAAGGAGATAATTAAATTATAAATTAATAAATTCAAATAAAGGGTTTTTTAAGAGTTAATAAAAACTTCAATGAATACCACATCTTACTGTAATTTATACGTTAAAATGCCCTTAATAAGAAAATAAGAGCTAAAACCCCACTCTGTGAATGGTGTGTTGGGGACGGAGATAAAACAAAGAGTAGATGAAACATTAGTCTAATGTTAGAGAATTAGATGTATAAATAAGGGGAAAGTCATGAACTCCATGAAATCGACTTAATTGAAAAATAAAAAGGTTTTAAGAACACTTGATAACTCCTTAAATTGAGGACTAAGAATTATGTTCCCCTTAAATTGTACTTTAGTAGTAATTACTGGTATTTTAAGGGATTCTTGTTTCTTACTATGTTGTCCATCATAAGATTATTAATGTATTCATGTTTTTTGGTTTGCAGATGTGATGGACTCAGTGAAATTCATCCCAAAGCCAAAGGAGCCACTTCTCCGTCCAGGCAAAGATGGATGTATTCGCTGTGCTGTGGTGGGCACTTCTGGGATCCTCTATGGCTCTAAATTGGGGAAAGAGATCGATGCACACGATTATGTGTTCCGGTAAGAAAGAGGAGGTGAACAAGTTTGTCGTCACATCTGGCATGCTGTAATGTTATGCAACTGTAATATGTAAACAACTGGAAAGGTCATTCACAGGAGACGGTTTTAAGGTTGCTTTTTATTGATTTTATTGCTTCATATCTGTTTGAAGTAACAGTTAGTCTAGGAGCTTTAGTTAATACCTTTAATCAATATTTAACTTTGAGAACTATATGAAATGCCGGTTGAGAGTTGTGTCCAGACTCATATAGTGAAGACTTTGAGAGAAACATGCTGTCATCACTTAGAGACTATCTGACATTTGTGTGAAACCTTGTTATAATTACTGGTAGTGTACTAATTCTTGAGTTATGGCCAAAAAATAGTATTTTTAGTATCTTTTACCTTTGACACCAAATTGTAATCACTTCATTCTTGAGTCTCAGTGGATAGCTGTGCCGAATTTGAAGAAATTCCCTTTTTTCCCATTGCCTTAAACCTCCGCTGTTACTGCATGGAGCCGTTAAAAAAAGTCCACAAATAAAACCTGATTTGGAGATTATTTACAGTATACAGTTAATTGTTGATACTGCAGTTTCAATGAGCCTTCAATATCAGGTGAACCCAGAAATATTTCATATAAGAAGTCACAGATGCTTTATTTTCTGTTGCACTCATCTGTGTTAGGGAGTTTTCCATATTTAGGGTCAAGTATGGTCCTTGAGGTCACAGTAAGGGCCACACTATCATCTTAGCAGAAAGACATACTGATTCTCTCTTTGAGATGACGAAGGCAGCTGACTGTGGTGTTTTGGGGAATGTAGGAGTCACTTTGGCAGCCAAGGTCAGAGGATATGACTGTCTGACTCCCTAAACCCACCGATGGGTAACTGTGTTTCCTTGTTCGTAGAATAACGAACCAATAGGCGAATTCCATTACTGTAGATGCATTGAGTATGACCATTTATGGGCATATAGTATTCATGGTATTATCCAAGGAGGACAGTTTCATCAGTATCGTTGCGGCATCATGCATTAGATAATACTTTGATTCTCTTTGGCCAAGCTTCAATAAACATTTTCAGCGTAAGACTTCTTGGACTCGTGGGCACTTTCTCCACAGATGAGGTTAACCAAACACAAACAAATTCTCAATAACAATCTGGGTTTGGCCGGGTTCACTGTAAATATGGCCTTCATGGTGGTTAAACAAAACTTGTATTTCAGTATTTTTTTCTTTCCAAACATATGAGCCAAATGTACAATAGCTGTTTGATGTCAGCCATGATCACCTTATAGTCACCACTATCTTTAATTTATGGAGCCTATAAAAATGTTCAGTCCTTTTGTAGTTGTTAATGTTTGATTGGTTTCTCAAATTGAATAACAGACTGAACATAATCCATTGAGCATATTTGGCAGCAATTACAGCCTTGAGTGTATGCATATCTTATCAGGGACTCGTCAGGTGTGAACATAAAGATTATAAATATGTTTTTCTTTCATTCTCTGTACCTTTGCACGGAAACTTTGAGTTAACAGGAATATTGTATTGAATTTGGACTGAAGCCAGGACTCAGCCATTCCCGGAAACATTGGAGATTGCATCCGCTTCATTAATAAGTCTTCCAGGATGTATTATGAAACTTTTAAAAGCAACCAGATATTATTTTTTTAGCTATATAACACAGCTCTACCAGGGTGCTCGGGCTTAACGTATAAAGTGGAAATAGTATCAAAAAAGTGCCACATGTAAAGATGCTATTATGGTGAACATGCATTTCACCGTTCTCCTTGATACAAATGATCAAAATTGGCAAGCTGCATTTTCATTTTGATTTTCTTTTGTACCTCTCTGCCCCTTTCTTCTATTTGCTTCATGCAAGTAATTCAAGTTTGTCTATTATTGCCCAAATTACTTCTACAGCATGTACAGGCATGTTCAGACCAGTTTAGATGTGTATAAAGTCGATGAATAGTTTCAGGTTCAAGGCACGAGTAATCTCATTAGCTAACTTTCTAAGAATAGCTATGTTAGGTCACGATGAAGTCCAAAATGTAATTCTCTACTTTACAAACATCAACTTGCTAGCATTGACGTACTTGCCATGTTATTACGCGTCTCACTGCTTGCACTGATATTCTGACCCTAACCCCAATCGATCTCACTCCTCATGCCTAAACCTGACCAACCCAACCGAAAAAGGTATCGAGTACTAACAAGTGGGAGGCAGAGTAGGATGAGTCTCGCCAAAAAGAGCATGGGATCCATAAGACCACGTAATTGCCTTGTTTAAACTTTTAAAGCTGTGTTGACAGATTTTTCAGAGTGCGACAAGCTGACGTATGATGAGTATGTTAGCATATATTTGCTTATTTACACATCCGGCTCTGTATGACGTTAGCCTTCGTGTTTCAGTCTCCACCTACTCCACCAAAGGGAAATATTTGGCTTTTAAGCTGCTAAATTCTTCACTATGTTCACCAGCTAGTCACCTTTGTCTGTCTGTGGTTTGGTTCTTGGTAATGATGCCGAAGTTGCAGGCTGTAAAAACAAAGCAATGAGATGGAAGATGCTAAAATGTTAACAGCAACCAGTTTCAAATTAACACTTAGCTAATTGTTAATGTCATTTTACGGATAAAATTGAAATGCAAGAAGCGCCAGAGGTATTGCATTCATAATAACCACAATGGCAGAACTGTGACTACCTAAGAATGGAGAACAATAGCGACTTTTATTAGACGTTGACAGCAGGAAGCTCCCGGTTTAAGCCATGCCAGGAATCAATGGCCACAAAACTGACACACCTCTTTTTATTTAATCTCACTGATCAAATATCTGCTGGGAGAAATACCTATTCAAACATCACAGGGATTGTAATGGTAGTGATACGGACAAAACACCAGAGAAGAAAAGAAAAGACGCTATTTATATATTGAATATTGAGATCGTTATTTTTTAAGAAGTGCTGCCACATACTTTAAAACCTTTTGTTTTTAATAAAATACACTGATATCACCATATTGTTCTTGGCAGTTTATGTAAAGGAACATTTTCAGCCAGAAAGGAGCTATCAAATTCCACTTGGCCAAACAATTAATCTCTTCTCTACACACTTCGCCTGATTTAGACCAGCCTCAGATCATAAAAAAAGCATTGTACAGTATAATCAACAATAAGGATTGATGAGTGGATAATCTGTTCCACCCAGCCTACCCTCAAGGGCATGATTAATCAAAGAGGGAAATCATCAAAGACCGATTCCACCTGGGCCCAAAACCGTCTAGCCAGCAGTACAAATGCCCGTAATCTACAACAAGTGGACACAAGAACATCTTATATTTTAGACGTGACAATATAAACTCTAATATATGTTTAGATGCAATTGCAATTAGTAAACTCCTGAATGCCAACTCATACGTATTCACACATAACAAAAAAACAGAATATAAAATAGATAATAAGCAGAGCCGCGATACAAACATCCATAACTCCACCAATCTATCCATGTTCAAACACAAAAATCAAAATCCCCCTTTTAAAAATTGTTTTTAATGTGTGATTAATGTCTTAATGATCCTTTTAATTATTGTTAAGGGTGTACCTCAGAAAGTATAAGATAAAATGTATTCTTATTATTATTACTATTATTGGAAATACTGAGATTATGAGTGCATTATGGGAATTTTTAGTGTATTATTATTTCAGGTTTTTCAGATTTTATTATATTTTGCGTACGTTATATTTTAGCCCATAAAGGTGTAAATGCTGTGTCAAAGTCACATCAACTCTGACAGGATGAAAAGAATATTCAATTATTATAATTATTATGTATTTATTTAGATTTTCCTAAAAGTAGTCAATTTCACCCTTACAAAAACACATGTGAAATATGTGAAAAACACAATCCTGTTATGCATATTCATCACAAATTCTAATCTACATACATGTTTGTCAATTTATTACATCATCTTACATATTAAATAGATTTCTATTAAAAATATATATATATCTAATGTCTTATATGTCACGTGTGAAATGTCTTTTAATTGTGTTTTTGTGTGTCTGTGTGTGTATTAGGATAAATATACAGTATAATATCTTAAAATACTGGAATCAAACTATATAGATTTTTAAAAGGCATGTAACACTTTGATAAATCCACCCATATATCCAGGAAAAATATATTGAACTTGAACGTAAGAGAAAAAAGAAGAAAAGTTGAAAGGGTAACAAAAACAGATATTACAGTTAATGATATCTTGGAAGTCCAATAGTAAGTTACATAATGTATGATAAACACTGCATCTCATGGTCATTTTAAACATAAAAATATATGTGTAGTTGGAAATATATGCTCAGTCTGTCTTTGTAGATTATAATCAGTGATCCGATCTCAATAACCAAACCAGTACCTGAATCAATTTGTTTGCTCAGCTGTTCACCGTTCTCTTTTATAGCTTACCTTTTGTGTGATAGCTTTTTATTGCAGTAATCTGTTTTGCTTGAGTGCACTGACTACTCACAACTGCAGTCCTTGTGTGTGATCATGAGAGGTCAACAAACTCAACTCAAATTGTTTATGGGAATCATAGAAATGACTTCTTAAGGCACGTGGCACATTCCTGAAAGCTCCTTTGACTGTTTGATCTGTTTGTGCGGCAGGATGAACGGCGCTGTCATAAAGGGTTACGAGGAAGACGTAGGAAACAGAACGTCAGTGTACGTTCACACGGCCCACTCCATCACTTCATCCGCGTACGTGCTGAAGAAGTTCGGATACAAATCTGTCCCACATGATGAGGTACTAAAACTCACACAACATTGGTCCACCTTGTAATGCTTTAGATCTTCATGCACTCTTTCAGCTGTCGTCCTCTTCATTTTTGCAGGGTATAAAATTTGTGATGATTCCTGAGGGGATGAGGGATTTCCAATGGCTTCAGGGTCTTCTCAAAGGAGAAAGGGTCTCTGAAGGTCCATATAAAAACCGGCGGTAAATATCAACTCTCAACATATTATGTTCGAAGTGTAATATGCACACACAAATACAACAAATACAAATACATCCACTGCTGGAACATATTTGCCCTGGAAATAGTCTAATATGCAAGAAATGTTGGTTTTAGTTATTATCTACTCAGTTAATCGAAGAAGGCAAGCAGGCATAAGTTATTACAGTTTATTGAGTTTGTTAAGATATACTTTGTACAGTCAGACAGTAAACAAATCCTCACAATAATATCTGATATGATATAATCACTGTGTATTATAACTTTAATGGTGCACAGCAGCAAAAACAAACAGGTGTGTTTCGTTCCTAGGCTTTCCTCGGCGTTGCTATCACAATTGTGGGTTGGCCTTATAACACATAAAAACCAGCTGAAACACCATTAAAGTTGTGATGTAGAGTGATTTGCGAGTGCTGACATCTTTATTTGTTTACTTAGATTTTTGGCGGTTGGCACTTGTGTGAGTGGGTTAAGCTTCGTTTAACAGGCAGGCATTAATAAATCTCGCTTGAAAAATCGGGTGATTTAATTTTGCCCGTCTAGAAACAAAAATTATACAAGAGTATACTTTGTGAAACACTAGAACCCACAGTGTATTCTTCTCGTGTAAATTTTCATTTAGATGATACATTAAAATACATAAATATATTTGCAAATGTTGAAAATGGAAGCAAAAAAACAGTATGAAAATACAGCTTTGGGTTCTCCAAACTCTTTGAGTTTATGATTTCTTCAGTGGCACCCTTCAAACTCGTGGATCATTGCAGGTAATTTACTGTTGCTAGAGTTTTCAGTGCAAACTGAATGTGTATTGAAGTGTGCTGACAAGGCAGACTTCCACACATGTGTTAGCAGCTGTCAACAACAGTAACAACCTACAACACAGTGTAATTTAAGGTGGATTCATAATCTAATTTGGCCTAAAGCTACAGCAACATATTACATACAAGTACCAACAAAGCTCAGTTTACATCATGTCATCCTTTCATTATCAGAATTAACTGTTGTGTTTTAACCTTCTAGGCCAAGGACTTACTATGCCGATCAGTACAATGAGACCCGCTTCTACGTTCTGCACCAGGACTTTCTCAGATACGTGCGGAACAGGTAAACCTCATTAAACAAACCTACTTAAACTTTTTATTTTCTATGATTTATAACAATAATAAAAATATTGTTATTTGTATAACACCTTTTAATGCAAAGATGCAGTCCAGTGTCGCATTTTTAGGTAGTCGATAAAAAGACAATCACACCAATCTAAGCGACTAGTATTATACAGAGTTAGAAATCTTACTTGGTGATGTTTCTAAGATTAAAATTAGGTGTAGGGACATGGGGACAGACACTGACTGTAGACATGGGTACTGGTGCACAGGTAATAGGAGCATTCAAAGAACCAGGGTTGTCTGGTAAAACAGAGATATATACAGTAGTGTATCATCTGCGTAACATATCTGACATAATGATGACTAATAATGAAATCAGGTATAAAGAAAATAAAACAGGGCCAACAATGCTTCCTTTAAAAACATCATAATTAGTATCAAATGTTTCTGACACAAAAACCTTTTGTCTATGAACAAAATCCATCAACCACTGCACTCAAATCTCAAATCTACTGATACCAGGATAATTTCTATCACACGTAGTGATAAATATAAAAGAAAAAGGAGAGACACATTTCTGGAATCACTAGAAATTCTCAGGTCATTTCCTACCTTTTTGAAAAAAGCTGTTTTAACTTTGCGGTCATTTTGGAGGCTGTAATTTGTTTTTTAAAGGTATACAATAGATTTTTTAATGTATGTATACGTTCATTTGACACCTTTTCATTGCCCACAGGTTCTTGTTGTCTCGTAATGTGAATGCTTCATTCTGGGCAATAGTGAGACCAACCAATGGGGCATTCACTCTCTTCCTGGCTCTACACACCTGTGACATAGTAAGTTGATATTACTACTAGGCAGATTTTTTTAACCTTTAAACATTGCCATCATAACTGTTTGCCCCTGCTTTCTGTCTCATGCTAAGCTAGAAAACTGTCTACTAGTTGTAGCTTCCATGTTTTGAGAGATTTGAGAGTGGTATTGATCTTCTCATCTAACTCTCAACAAGAAAACAATTAGGCACATCTCCCAACATTTTAATTAATCCCTTTAATTACTCTTTTTTTTGTTGGTGTGATCTAATCCCAAACCTCTGTGTTCTCTCTTTCTGTTGTTCTCAGGTGGATGCATATGGATTCATTACTGACAACCATAACAAATACTCCAATTACTACTATGAGAAAAATGCTAAAACCCATATAGTTTTTTACGCCAATCATGATTACATACTGGAAAAGAATATGTGGAAAAAACTGCACGACAGCAAAATAATGAAGCTATATTTCAGACCAGACCCTGAAAACAAAAAACCATAAGCAATAGTAATACACTGTCAATGGCAGTAATAGTATCAAGAACTGAGGTTATTTTTACATGGAAAACCAGGTGCAGGAGGTCGCCCAAAAAGAAGATTATCAAAACCTTTGTGACAACAAGAGCTCTTGAAAGGTGCTACTGTATATAGTTAAAGTTACTTCAGGTGATTTAAATTAAAGTTACTGATTTACACTGTCTGAATTTGATGTGAATAGCACCTTGATCTAGATAACCAGTCTCCAATCAAGCTCTGACAGTGAATAGAAAACAACATTCCCCTTTTTTAAAATATGTTTTATGTTTTTATGTTCTCTTTAGTGCAAAATCCTTGAGGGGACTACACAGTATCTGTGTGCATAAAGTATCTCCACATATCGTTGTCCAAGTTCAATGTAAAACCTTATTAAATCCAAGTAATCAATAGTGAGTGTGTACATAGGATGACAGAGGGTGAATTCCCTAAAATTGAGAGCACAAATTACACCTTTTTTTAGGATCATGGAAAAATGCCAGGTCTTTGACTAGATCGCAGACACTAATAGCTAATTCCAAATTTACTTTTGGGGATATTGAAGATTTTCCATGCATGAAGTATTTAACTTTTGTTTACATTATGATTTTAATCAAATAATGTATTACTTTAAAGGTGCAGTGTGTAGGATTTAGTGACATCTACTGGTGAGGTTGTAGATTGCAGGCCCCTCCCGTCGCCCTTCCAAGCGTGTAAGACAAACTACAGTGGCCACAAAAATTGCAAATCTCTCTCCAGAGACAGTGTTTGTTTTGTCCGTTCTGGGCTACTGTAGAAACATGGTGGTGCAACATGGCCGCCTCCTTTGAAAAATACCCGCTCTCTATGCTATGTAGACTCATTTTAAGGTAACAAAAACACAACGGTACTCATTTTCATGTGATTTTACACTAAATAAAACGTACTTACAGATATTATGTTTAATTTCTGCTAGATGGTACTAAATTCTACACACTGTACCTTTAAAATAATAGAATAATTAATTTCACTTGGTGTCCATGCTTTGCTTCTATGTACATCGTTGTATTGTAAATTCTGGGAATTACGTACGTTTTTACTGTAAATGTCTTTGTGTGTTTTTATTGTTTTTCCAAATATTTCTATGTATTTATTTTTGGAGTTTACTTTATATCTATGGGCTACACATAGTTCCTCCTCTTTGTTGTTCGATGTTCTGATTGTAATTCATTGTCTGTTTAGCATTAGTATGCATGAAAGTAAGTTATGGTTACAAATGTATGAAAGGTTAAAGGTTTTATCTAGCGGGGAGGAGCTGGAGGTGTCATGACATGAAATTTCTGAGGAAACCAAGTGTGGCTGGTCCTCTAATTAAAAAAGTTTTATAAAATACCATGTTTTTTTTTTGTTTTTTTAAAGTCTTGATGTACATCGCTCAAAAACGGCATACCATTAAATTAGCTTAATTATTGCACACATAAATATGCCATTTAACTACAGCTCAACTATCATTATGAAAAAGGTAAGAAACATGTGTGTCCCAAATGTAAAACCTGATTTAAGCTGTAATGAAAGCTGTATATAAATGGAATATTTTGTTTTACAGTTTTTTAATCCAATTTAAAAACAAAAGCAGTGTTCGAAAGAAAGAACATTTATCAGAGAACTTAGTAAGAAAAGTACAGTTTGGGGGTATTTCACTGCTACTTTTCTGCTACTACAACAAATTCAAAAGGAAATATTATAGATTTTACTTCACTAGATTTATTTTACAAAATACTAAACTACACTATACTGTACAGCAAATTATGATTTTACATGCAAAACATATCAGCTTATATAATATTCTTTTTATTTTATTTATATTAAACAACCTAACAAGGTATGAAGTTGTTAAAATGTGTTCTCTAAAATGTTGGTTTTTGTGTTGACATGTTATAATACTCCATTTTTTATAATCATATAACACTGATAAGGGCCATTATGCTGTATATTTAAATACATTTTGCCAACATAACTTCTGTATTTTTAGTTAAGTAGTTTAAAATGCAGTAAAGTATCTGAATGTTTCTTTTCAAAGACAAAAATACTGGACCTGGAAATGTATTAACACAACTGAAGTGAAATGAGGTGTGCTAATGGCTGAAACCAGTTCTGCAAAGGTGTTCTTCCATTGTGTTCTTCTTTCCCATGAATGTCACATACCAGGATTTGATAAAGGTCATGGACAACAAACAAAGAACATCATGACATGTAATTGCAAGGCTTTTGGCACCTGTGTCAGAAGGTGTGAGTGTTAAAGAGTGTTAAGGCGTCTCCTTTTTGGCTTTTATTGCACCTCGTTTAGACAAAAGCATAAATAAATGTCATTTAATGTAAAATAGGAGGAAGCTGTTGGGGGATATATCTGTATTATGGAAGATGTTTTTTCAATTCAATTTTATTTATATAGCACCAAATCACAACAAAGGTTTCATATAGAGCAGGTCTTGACCCTACTCTATTTTAGTCCCCTTTAACAGGAAGTAACCTAAAGCAGAACCAGGCTCTTTGTGAGCAGCCATCTGCCTAAACTGGTTTGGTTGAGACAGAGAGAAGTTGGGAAAGAGACTGTCATGCCTCTACAGCCGTGACAAAACAGAGAGGGGAATGCAGGCTAAAGGCAAATATAAGAGACTTATTCTAAAATAAACAGAGATAATCATCGCAAACCAACTACAAAAAACCCTTAGGTGTGAGCATCAGTCAAATCAGTGGTGAGTGCATGTGTGTCTAAAATAAAGACGTTGAATGGATGAATAGTAAATGATGAAATACGATGTGAAGCAGAGAGAGAGACCAGGAAGGCATTGTTTTATAGGCTGACAGCACCAGGTTCAGGTTATTCCAACTATGGTGTTGAAAGACTCTGCCCTCCGGTTAATAACCTGCTGCTCAAAAACAAAAAACAAGGTGAGAACAAGCCGCTGAGAGACAGAGCAACCTAGAGACGAGCCAGGGGGCCGTCGCACAGACAGAGAGGCAACACTAATCTCTCTGAGATTCAAGACGCTGATTGTCACTCCAGTTGTACAAGTAAAGTACACTCGTGAGAAATTCTTTGGCTGAGAGGCTCCATTACAGGAAACCGTTTAATAAATGTTATTTATGGAGCATATGGATGTTAAAATAGAGCAAAGACAATAAAGATATAATAGCAATCAAAGATGCATTTGCAATCATTAATCAGATATCACACAGATGGTTAGATTGCACTTTGGTTAGGAAAGTAATGGTTATTATTAAAATTAGGGTAAATCTCCAATAAATGAATGTACCATTTGCATAACCCTGCTAACCCATCTCTTTCACATAGAGTTGATCAGGTTGTTGATCCAGCACCTTTGCACAGCCATTGAAGAGGAGTGGACCAACATTCCACAGGCCACGATCAACAACCTGATCAACTCTATGCAAAGGAGATAGGTTAGCAGGGTCACACCAGATACTGACTGGTTTGCTGACCCCCCCAGACCCCCTCAATAAAGCACAACTGCACATTTCCGAGTGGCCTTTTATTGTGGCCGGCCTAAGGCACACCTGTGCAATATTCATGCTGTCTAATCAGCATTTTGATATGCCATACCTGTGAGGTGGGATGGATTATTAGCAAAGGAGAAGTGCTCACTAACACAGATTTAGACAGATTTGTGAACAATATTTGAGAGAAATAGGTCTTCTGTGTATATAGTTTTAGATCTTTGAGTTCAGCTCATGAAAAATGGGAGCAAAAACAAAAGTGTTGCGTTTATATTTTTGTTCAGTGTATGTATATATATAAAGTTTGATTAATTGATTGATTGATTGAGAGCCTGCAGGGAGAACAGGCTGTTGTGTAGGTGATCTGGGTCCTTAATGACCCTCAGTGACCTCCTGTGGCACAACTGGGTCTGACAGTTCCTGCAGGATGTGCTGGTCCATGTGCACCACCCTCTGCAGCACCTCGTGGTTCACGCTGGGACAGCTTACTGCCAGGTGAGGAAGCAGTCTGTCGCCATTCTCTCTGAGGTGCCACCTTACGTTGACGCTGTACTGTCTGTAATGGAAAACTAAATCCAGAAAGGTAAAGCAAATAGAGTCAAATCGGTACCATGTAATGGAAAAACAGCATAAGTGAGGCAATGAGACAAGTTTTGATCTGATTCTTCAGAAGTTAACCTTTTCCAAGTGTTCAATTAAATCAAACGCAATGTGAGATTTCCAAAAGTAGTCTCACGTTATCCAGTCAGACTTTAGAATATTTTTTATTTTTTTTATTTATCCTTTATTTAACCAGGGGAAGTCCCATTGAAATATTAAAATCTCTTTTACCAAGGAGCCCTGGGGCAACAAGTTACACAGAAACATTGATGACAAGACTGATAAGAACAAAAATAACATGGAAGAAAGACATGATGACAAGACAGGCCAACAGAAAAACAGCAACACAAGCCAACACAACAAAACAAAACAGATTTACATATATTACATGTAAAAGCTATTTAAAAATGAGGGGGGTCATTGAAAACATGTGCATTGTTCAGATTTGGATTGTTTAAGTAATTGTTTAAAATGTCCAAGTGGGATAAAAACAGAAAGCTTCAAAACTTTTTGGAGCAGATTCCAACACCAAGGAGCAGCATAACTAAAAACTGAAAGCAGTCTTACCAAATTCGGTTGTAATACGTGGAGTATTTAGAACCAGAGTGTCAACGGAGCGGAGATTGTATATGGAGTGATTCCAGGTCAATAGACTAGCGAGATAGCTAGGTAGATTACCGTTAATAGCTTAATAAATAAAAATGTGCCAGTGAAGCCATCTACGCAGACCTAAGGAGCTAAAACCAGTCATCTCATAAAGACGACAGTGATGAGTGCGTGGCTTGGCATTAGTAATAAACCGTAGTGCACCATGGTATACTGTGTCCAGTGTGTGCAGCGTGGTAGAGGCAGCATGCATATAAATAACATCACCATAGTCCAGGACTATTATAATATATAAATAATAGCTGCAATACTTTGATAATACAATCTAGTGCAAAGTGGTTCTCAACCTGGAGGTCTCGACCCCAACAAGGAGTACTGTAAGTGGTTGTGAAATGATTATTTGAGAGGAAAATGAGAAAAATAAAACTTTTATTCATAAATTATGCTTGTTTTTTCTTTACTTTCTTATTGTGACATTAAGTTTATCTCTTCAGGTTCCAAAAAAACACTCAAAGGAAACAATAAGTTGACCATTCATGAGGGTCACAGGCACGCCAGCCGATAGGGGGGGACAAACGGGTCTGTTGTCCCGAGCCCAGGATAGGGGGGGGCCCAGAACTGGGCCCACATTAAATTATGGAATAATTTTTCAAAATAGGCCTATCTGTGGAAAAGATGTGTAATATTTGAGTTACATAAAAGCTTTTAATTGTTTTCTTCCTAATCGCTCTTGAAATAGTGGTCAAGAACCACCCCACCCCCAACACAAAAATGGTTTGGCCACTGATCAAAATTTGATGTTGTCATTTGAAGTTCAGTACGCTAAAAATGTCCGGTCAGCCCAAGTCCGGTGCTCAGAAAAGTAAAGAAAAGATAAGAGGAAAATAGAGGCCTTAGAGATTTTCTAAACAAATATTTAAAAAAAAAAAGGTGGTGACGGTGAAGCTGGAACTAGTAAAGTCAACGTAGAGCAAGGTAAGAAACAGCGCAGCCAACGTTTACCGGCAGCCTTGTAACGTAACCTAACAGGCCAGCTCTAATGTTAACGTCCATTAGCTTGTATAAAAGCCTGACACACAACACGTTATCTTTGACAGAAACAGTTGAGTTTGGTAGCTCCGTCAGAGAGGAGAGAGATCCAGCTGCAGTCAGGTGACCTAGAGAGTGATGCGGGAGAGCTGCCCCGCGCAGAGAGTCTGAGCAGGATGGATCAGAGACTGATCAGACATTTAATTTCAGAAACTTAGGTAAAGTTAGAAAGAGATTGGCAGATTAGAACTTCAGCGATCAATAGCTATGTTAAAACATAAAAAATGTCTCTTTCCTATCGTAGTAAGGTAGACTATTGACTACAAACTCATTTTCGCCAAAACGAGTCGTCCTCCAGGCTGCAGGAAATATATTGCTCTCTATGCGTTGCGGGCGGAGAGGCGAGCGCTTAGGGACCGTCTACAAAGTGCAGTACCAAAGCAAAAAATATTCAATATCTCCACTTTTATTCACTGTAGTCTCACCAAATTCACTCCACACATCAACGGTCACCTGATAATCACACTACAACAGTTATTTCATAAAAGTCATTGCATATTTTTGGGGAATTTTATTGTGAAAAATCTTCAATATCGTCAATATTATACACTGTATACTCACCAAAATCATGCTACACAACAATGGTCACCTGATAATCATACTACAACAGTGATTTCAGGGGGAAAAAAGTTTGCATATTTTTGGGGAATTTTATTGTGAAAAATCGTCAATAGCGTTAATATTATACAGTGTAGGATGACCAAAATCATGATACACAACAAGGGTCACCTGATAATCATACTACAACAGTGATTTCAGAAAAAAAAAATCTTTTTGCATATTTTTGGGGAATTTTATTGTGAAAAATCGTCAATAGCGTTAATATTATACACTGTATACTCACCAAAATTATGCTACTCAACAAGGGTCACCTGATAATCATACTACAACAGTGATTTCAGAAAAAAAAAATTGCATATTTTTGGGGAATTTTATTTTGAAATATCGTCAATAGCGTTAATATTATACACTGTAGGATGACCAAAATCATGCTACACAACAATGGTCACCTGATAATCATACTACAACAGTGATTTCAGAAAAAAAAAATCTTTTTGCATATTTTTGGGGAATTTTATTGTGAAAAATCGTCAATAGCGTTAATATTATACACTGTATACTCACCAAAATTATGCTACACAACAATGGTCACCTGATAATCATACTACAACAGTCATTTCAGGAAAAAAAAAAGTTGCATATTTTTGGGGAATTTTATTTTGAAATATCATCAATAGCGTTAATATTATACACTGTATACTCACCAAAATCATGGTACTCAACAAGGGTCACCTGATAATCATACTACAACAGTCATTTCAGAAAAAAATAAATCTTTTTGCATATTTTTGGGGAACTTTATTGTGAAATATTGTCAATAGCGTTAATATTATACACTGTAGGATGACCAAAATTATGATACACAACAAGGGTCACCTGATAATCATACTACAACAGTCATTTCAGAAAAAAAAATATCTTTTTGCATATTTTTGGGGAATTTTATTGTGAAAAATCATCAATAGCGTTAATATTACACACTGTATACTCACCAAAATCATGCTACACAACAATGGTCACCTGATAATCGTACTACAACAGTCATTTCAGAAAAATCTTTTTGCATATTTTTGGGGAATTTTATTGTGAAAAATCGTCAATAGCGTTAATATTATACACTGTAGGATGACCAAAATTATGATACACAACAATGGTCACCTGATAATCATACTACAACAGTCATTTCAGAAAAAAAAATATTTTTGCATATTTTTGGGGAATTTCATTGTGAAAAATCGTCAATAGCGTTAATATTATACACTGTAGGATGACCAAAATCATGGTACTCAACAAGGGTCACCTGATAATCATACTACAACAGTCATTTCAGAAAAAAATAAATCTTTTTGCATATTTTTGGGGAATTTTATTGTGAAATATCGTCAATAGCGTTAATATTATACACTGTATACTCACCAAAATCATGCTACACAACAATGGTCACCTGATAATCATACTACAACAGTCATTTCAGAAAAAAAACTTTTTGCATATTTTTGGGGAATTTTATTGTGAAAAATCATCAATAGCGTTAATATTATACACTGTAGGATGACCAAAATCATGATACACAACAATGGTCACCTGATAATCATACTACAACAGTTATTTCAGGGAAAAAAAAATTGCATATTTTTGGGGAATTTTATTTTGAAATATCGTCAATAGCGTTAATATTATGCACTGTAGGATGACCAAAATCATGCTACACAACAAGGGTCACCTGATAATCATACTACAACAGTCATTTCAGAAAAATCTTTTTGCATATTTTTGGGATATTTTATTGTGAAAAATCATCAATAGCGTTAATATTATACACTGTAGGATGACCAAAATCATGATACACAACAATGGTCACCTGATAATCATACTACAACAGTTATTTCAGGAAAAAAAAATTTGCATATTTTTGGGGAATTTTATTTTGAAATATCGTCAATAGCGTTAATATTATACACTGTATACTCACCAAAATCATGCTACACAACAATGGTCACCTGATAATCATACTACAACAGTCATTTCAGAAAAAAAATATCTTTTTGCATATTTTTGGGGAATTTTATTGTGAAAAATCATCAATAGCGTTAATATTATACACTGTATACTCACCAAAATCATGCTACACAACAATGGTCACCTGATAATCATACTACAACAGTCATTTCAGAAAAAAAAAATTGCATATTTTTGGGGAATTTTATTTTGAAATATCGTCAATAGCGTTAATATTATACACTGTAGGATGACCAAAATCATGATACACAACAAGGGTCACCTGATAATCATACTACAACAGTCATTTCAGAAAAAAAATATCTTTTTGCTTATTTTTGGGGAATTTTATTGTGAAAAATCGTCAATAGCGTTAATATTATACACTGTATACTCACCAAAATCATGCTACACAACAATGGTCACCTGATAATCATACTACAACAGTCATTTCATTAAAAACAAATTTTTTTTTTGCATATTTTAGGGGAATTTCATTGTGAAAAATCGTCAATAGCGTTAATATTATACACTGTAAACTCACCAAAATCATGCTACACAACAATGGTCACCTGATAATCATACTACAACAGTCATTTCAGGAAAAAAAAAATTGCATATTTTTGGGGAATTTTATTGTGAAATATCGTCAATAGCGTTAATATTATACACTGTAGGATGACCAAAATCATGATACACAACAAGGATCACCTGATAATCATACTACAACAGTCATTTCAGGGGGAAAAAAAGTGTGCATATTTTTGGGGAATTTTATTGTGAAAAATCGTCAATAGCGTTAATATTATACACTGTAGGATGACCAAAATCATGATACACAACAAGGGTCACCTGATAATCATACTACAACAGTCATTTCAGGAAAAAAAAATTTTTTTGCATATTTTTGGGGAATTTCATTGTGAAAAATCGTCAATAGCGTTAATATTATACACTGTAGGATGACCAAAATCATGATACACAACAATGGTCACCTGATAATCATACTACAACAGTCATTTCAGAAAAAAATAATCTTTTTGCATATTTTTGGGGAATTTTATTGTGAAAAATCGTCAATAGCGTTAATATTATACACTGTATACTCACCAAAATTATGCTACACAACAATGGTCACCTGATAATCATACTACAACAGTCATTTCAGGGGGAACATTTTTTTTTGCATATTTTTGGGGAATTTCATTGTGAAAAATCGTCAATAGCGTTAATATTATACACTGTATACTCACCAAAATCATGCTACACAACAATGGTCACCTGATAATCATACTACAACAGTCATTTCAGAAAAAACTTTTTGCATATTTTTGGGGAATTTTATTGTGAAAAATCATCAATAGCGTTAATATTATACACTGTAGGAAGACCAAAATCATGATACACAACAAGGGTCACCTGATAATCATACTACAACAGTCATTTCAGAAAAAAAACTTTTTGCATATTTTAGGGGAATTTTATTGTGAAAAATCGTCAATAGCGTTAATATTATGCACTGTAGGATGACCAAAATCATGCTACACAACAATGGTCACCTGATAATCATACTACAACAGTTATTTCAGGAAAAAAAAATTGCATATTTTTGGGGAATTTTATTTTGAAATATCGTCAATAGCGTTAATATTATACACTGTAGGATGACCAAAATCATGATACACAACAAGGGTCACCTGATAATCATACTACAACAGTCATTTCAGAAAAAAAACTTTTTGCATATTTCTGGAGAATTTTATTGTGAAAAATCGTCAATAGCGTTAATATTATACACTGTATACTCACCAAAATCATGCTACACAACAATGGTCACCTGATAATCATACTACAACAGTCATTTCCGGGGGAACATTTTTTTTTTGCATATTTTTGGGGAATTTTATTGTGAAAAATCGTCAATAGCGTTAATATTATACACTGTAGGATGACCAAAATCATGCTACACAACAATGGTCACCTGATAATCATACTACAACAGTCATTTCAGGGGGAAAAAAAGTTTGCATATTTTTGGGGAATTTTATTGTGAAAAATCGTCAATAGCGTTAATATTATACACTGTAGGATGACCAAAATCATGATACACAACAAGGGTCACCTGATAATCATACTACAACAGTCATTTCAGAAAAAAAACATCTTTTTGCATATTTTTGGGGAATTTTATTGTGAAAAATCGTCAATAGCGTTAATATTATACACTGTATACTCACCAAAATCATGCTACACAACAATGGTCACCTGATAATCATACTACAACAGTCATTTCAGGAAAAAAAAAATTGCATATTTTTGGGGAATTTTATTTTGAAATATCGTCAATAGCGTTAATATTATACACTGTATACTCACCAAAATCATGATACACAACAAGGGTCACCTGATAATCATACTACAACAGTCATTTCAGAAAAAGAAATATTTTTGCATATTTTTGGGGAATTTCATTGTGAAAAATCGTCAATAGCGTTAATATTATACACTGTAGGATGACCAAAATCATGATACACAACAAGGGTCACCTGATAATCATACTACAACAGTTATTTCAGGAAAAAAATAAATCTTTTTGCATATTTTTGGGGAATTTTATTTTGAAATATCGTCAATAGCGTTAATATTATACAGTGTATACTCACCAAAATCATGCTACACAACAAGGGTCACCTGATAATCATACTACAACAGTCATTTCATGAAAAAAAAAAAATCTTTTTGCATATTTTAGGGGAATTTTATTGTGAAAAATTGTCAATAGCGTTAATATTATACACTGTATACTCACCAAAATCATGCTACACAACAATGGTCACCTGATAATCATACTACAACAGTCATTTCAGGGGGAAAAAAAGTTTGCATATTCTTGGGGAATTTCATTGTGAAAAATTGTCAATAGCGTTAATATTATACACTGTAGGATGACCAAAATTATGATACACAACAAGGGTCACTTGATAATCATACTACAACAGTCATTTCAAAAAAAAAACTTTTTGCATATTTTTGGGGAATTTTATTGTGAAAAATCGTCAATAGCGTTAATATTATACACTGTATACTCACCAAAATCATGCTACACAACAAGGGTCACCTGATAATCATACTACAACAGTCATTTCATTAAAAACAATTTTTTTTTTTGCATATTTTAGGGGAATTTCATTGTGAAATTCGTCAATAGCGTTAATATTATACACTGTATACTCACCAAAATCATGCTACACAACAATGGTCACCTGATAATCATACTACAACAGTCATTTCAGGAAAAAAAAAATTGCATATTTTTGGGGAATTTTATTTTTTAAATATCGTCAATAGCGTTAATATTATACACTGTAAGATGACCAAAATCATGATACACAACAAGGGTCACCTGATAATCATACTACAACAGTCATTTCAGAAAAAAAACTTTTTGCATATTTTTGGGGAATTTTATTGTGAAAAATCGTCAATAGCGTTAATATTATACACTGTAGGATGACCAAAATCATGATACACAACAATGGTCACCTGATAATCATACTACAACAGTTATTTCAGGAAAAAAAAAATTGCATATTTTTGGGGAATTTTATTTTGAAATATCGTCAATAGCGTTAATATTATGCACTGTAGGATGACCAAAATCATGCTACACAACGAGGGTCACCTGATAATCATACTACAACAGTCATTTCAGAAAAAACTTTTTGCATATTTTTGGGATATTTTATTGTGAAAAATCATCAATAGCGTTAATATTATACACTGTAGGATGACCAAAATCATGATACACAACAATGGTCACCTGATAATCATACTACAACAGTTATTTAAGGAAAAAAAAAATTGCATATTTTTGGGGAATTTTATTTTGAAATATCGTCAATAGCGTTAATATTATACACTGTAGGATGAAAAAAATCATGATACACAACAAGGGTCACCTGATAATCATACTACAACAGTCATTTCAGAAAAAACTTTTTGCATATTTTTGGGATATTTTATTGTGAAAAATCATCAATAGCGTTAATATTATACACTTTAGGATGACCAAAATTATGATACACAACAAGGGTCACCTGATAATCATACTACAACAGTCATTTCAGAAAAAAAATATCTTTTTGCATATTTTTGGGGAATTTTATTGTGAAAAATCGTCAATAGCGTTAATATTATACACTGTAGGATGACCAAAATCATGATACACAACAATGGTCACCTGATAATCATACTACAACAGTTATTTCAGGACAAAAAAAAATTGCATATTTTTGGGGAATTTTATTTTGAAATATCGTCAATAGCGTTAATATTATACACTGTATACTCACCAAAATCATGCTACACAACAATGGTCACCTGATAATCATACTACAACAGTCATTTCAGGGGGAAAAAAATTGCATATTTTTGGGGGATTTTATTGTGAAATATCGTCAATAGCGTTAATATTATACACTGTATACTCACCAAAATCATGCATCACAACAATGGTCACTTGATAATCATACTACAACAGTGATTTCAGAAAAAAATCTTTTTGCATATTTTTGGGGAATTTTATTGTGAAAAATCGTCAATAGCGTTAATATTATACACTGTAGGATGACCAAAATCATGCTACACAACAAGGGTCACCTGATAATCATACTACAACAGTCATTTCAGGAAAAAAGATTTTTTTTTTGCATATTTTTGGGGAATTTCATTGTGAAAAATCGTCAATAGCGTTAATATTATACACTGTATACTCACCAAAATCATGCTACACAACAATGGTCACCTGATAATCATACTACAACAGTCATTTCAGGAAAAAAAAAATTGCATATTTTTGGGGGATTTTATTGTGAAATATCGTCAATAGCGTTAATATTATACACTGTAGGATGACCAAAATCATGATACACAACAATGGTCACCTGATAATCATACTACAACAGTCATTTCAGAAAAAAATAAATCTTTTTGCATATTTTTGGGGAATTTTATTGTGAAATATCGTCAATAGCGTTAATATTATACACTGTAGGATGACCACAATTATGATACACAACAAGGGTCACCTGATAATCATACTACAACAGTCATTTCAGAATAAAAATATCTTTTTGCATATTTTTGGGGAATTTTATTGTGAAAAATCGTCAATAGCGTTAATATTATACACTGTATACTCACCAAAATTATGCTACACAACAATGGTCACCTGATAATCATACTACAACAGTCATTTCAGGGGGAACATTTTTTTTTTGCATATTTTTGGGGAATTTCATTGTGAAAAATCGTCAATAGCGTTAATATTATACACTGTATACTCACCAAAATCATGCTACACAACAATGGTCACCTGATAATCATACTACAACAGTCATTTCAGAAAAAAAACTTTTTGCATATTTTAGGGGAATTTTATTGTGAAAAATCGTCAATAGCGTTAATATTATGCACTGTAGGATGACCAAAATCATGATACACAACAAGGGTCACCTGATAATCATACTACAACAGTCATTTCAGGAAAAAAAAATTGCATATTTTTGGGGAATTTTATTTTGAAATATCGTCAATAGCGTTAATATTATGCACTGTAGGATGACCAAAATCATGATACACAACAAGGGTCACCTGATAATCATACTACAACAGTCATTTCAGAAAAAAAACTTTTTGCATATTTTAGGAGAATTTTATTGTGAAAAATCGTCAATAGCGTTAATATTATACACTGTAGGATGACCAAAATCATGCTACACAACAAGGGTCACCTGATAATCATACTACAACAGTCATTTCAGAAAAAAAATATTTTTGCATATTTTTGGGGAATTTTATTGTGAAAAATCATCAATAGCGTTAATATTATACACTGTATACTCACCAAAATTATGCTACACAACAAGGGTCACCTGATAATCATACTACAACAGTAATTTCAGGGGGAAAAAAAGTTTGCATATTTCTGGGGAATTTTATTGTGAAAAATCGTCAATAGCGTTAATATTATACACTGTAGGATGACCAAAATCATGATACACAACAAGGGTCACCTGATAATCATACTACAACAGTCATTTCAGAAAAAAAATATCTTTTTGCATATTTTTGGGGAATTTTATTGTGAAAAATCGTCAATAGCGTTAATATTATACACTGTAGGATGACCAAAATCATGATACACAACAATGGTCACCTGATAATCATACTACAACAGTTATTTCAGGACAAAAAAAAATTGCATATTTTTGGGGAATTTTATTTTGAAATATCGTCAATAGCGTTAATATTATGCACTGTAGGATGACCAAAATCATGATACACAACAAGGGTCACCTGATAATCATACTACAACAGTCATTTCAGAAAAAACTTTTTGCATATTTTTGGGGAATTTTATTGTGAAAAATCATCAATAGCGTTAATATTATACACTGTAGGAAGACCAAAATCATGATACACAACAAGAGTCACCGGATAATCATACTACAACAGTTATTTCAGAAAAAAAACTTTTTGCATATTTTAGGGGAATTTTATTGTGAAAAATCGTCAATAGCGTTAATATTATACACTGTAGGATGACCAAAATCATGATACACAACAAGGGTCACCTGATAATCATACTACAACAGTCATTTCAGAAAAAAAATATTTTTGCATATTTTTGGGGAATTTTATTGTGAAAAATCGTCAATAGCGTTAATATTATACACTGTATACTCACCAAAATTATGCTACACAACAAGGGTCACCTGATAATCATACTACAACAGTCATTTCAGGGGGAAAAAAAGTTTGCATATTTCTGGGGAATTTTATTGTGAAAAATCGTCAATAGCGTTAATATTATACACTGTAGGATGAAAAAAATCATGATACACAACAAGGGTCACCTGATAATCATACTACAACAGTCATTTCAGAAAAAAAATATCTTTTTGCATATTTTTGGGGAATTTTATTGTGAAAAATCGTCAATAGCGTTAATATTATACACTGTATACTCACCAAAATCATGCTACACAACAATGGTCACCTGATAATCATACTACAACAGTCATTTCAGGGGGAAAAAAAGTTTGCATATTTTTGGGGAATTTTATTGTGAAAAATCGTCAATAGCGTTAATATTATACACTGTATACTCACCAAAATCATGCTTCACAACAATGGTCACCTGATAATCATACTACAACAGTGATTTCAGAAAAAAATCTTTTTGCATATTTTTGGGGAATTTTATTGTGAAAAATCGTCAATAGCGTTAATATTATACACTGTAGGATGACCAAAATCATGCTACACAACAATGGTCACCTGATAATCATACTACAACAGTCATTTCAGGAAAAAAAACATTTTTTTTGCATATTTTTGGGGAATTTCATTGTGAAAAATCGTCAATAGCGTTAATATTATAAACTGTATACTCACCAAAATCATGCTACACAACAATGGTCACCTGATAATCATACTACAACAGTCATTTCAGGAAAAAAAAAATTGCATATTTTTGGGGAATTTTATTTTGAAATATCGTCAATAGCGTTAATATTATACACTGTAGGATGACCAAAATCATGATACACAACAAGGGTCACCTGATAATCATACTACAACAGTCATTTCAGAAAAAAAATATCTTTTTGCATATTTTTGGGGAATTTTATTTTGAAATATCGTCAATAGCGTTAATATTATGCACTGTAGGATGACCAAAATCATGATACACAACAAGGGTCACCTGATAATCATACTACAACAGTCATTTCAGAAAAAACTTTTTGCATATTTTTGGGGAATTTTATTGTGAAAAATCATCAATAGCGTTAATATTATACACTGTAGGAAGACCAAAATCATGATACACAACAAGAGTCACCGGATAATCATACTACAACAGTTATTTCAGAAAAAAAACTTTTTGCATATTTTAGGGGAATTTTATTGTGAAAAATCGTCAATAGCGTTAATATTATACACTGTAGGATGACCAAAATCATGATACACAACAAGGGTCACCTGATAATCATACTACAACAGTCATTTCAGAAAAAAAATATTTTTGCATATTTTTGGGGAATTCTATTGTGAAAAATCGTCAATAGCGTTAATATTATACACTGTATACTCACCAAAATTATGCTACACAACAAGGGTCACCTGATAATCATACTACAACAGTCATTTCAGGGGGAAAAAAAGTTTGCATATTTCTGGGGAATTTTATTGTGAAAAATCGTCAATAGCGTTAATATTATACACTGTAGGATGAAAAAAATCATGATACACAACAAGGGTCACCTGATAATCATACTACAACAGTCATTTCAGAAAAAAAATATCTTTTTGCATATTTTTGGGGAATTTTATTGTGAAAAATCGTCAATAGCGTTAATATTATACACTGTATACTCACCAAAATCATGCTACACAACAATGGTCACCTGATAATCATACTACAACAGTCATTTCAGGGGGAAAAAAAGTTTGCATATTTTTGGGGAATTTTATTGTGAAAAATCGTCAATAGCGTTAATATTATACACTGTATACTCACCAAAATCATGCTTCACAACAATGGTCACCTGATAATCATACTACAACAGTGATTTCAGAAAAAAATCTTTTTGCATATTTTTGGGGAATTTTATTGTGAAAAATCGTCAATAGCGTTAATATTATACACTGTAGGATGACCAAAATCATGCTACACAACAATGGTCACCTGATAATCATACTACAACAGTCATTTCAGGAAAAAAAACATTTTTTTTGCATATTTTTGGGGAATTTCATTGTGAAAAATCGTCAATAGCGTTAATATTATAAACTGTATACTCACCAAAATCATGCTACACAACAATGGTCACCTGATAATCATACTACAACAGTCATTTCAGGAAAAAAAAAATTGCATATTTTTGGGGAATTTTATTTTGAAATATCGTCAATAGCGTTAATATTATACACTGTAGGATGACCAAAATCATGATACACAACAAGGGTCACCTGATAATCATACTACAACAGTCATTTCAGAAAAAAAATATCTTTTTGCATATTTTTGGGGAATTTTATTTTGAAATATCGTCAATAGCGTTAATATTATGCACTGTAGGATGACCAAAATCATGATACACAACAAGGGTCACCTGATAATCATACTACAACAGTCATTTCAGAAAAAACTTTTTGCATATTTTTGGGGAATTTTATTGTGAAAAATCATCAATAGCGTTAATATTATACACTGTAGGAAGACCAAAATCATGATACACAACAAGAGTCACCGGATAATCATACTACAACAGTTATTTCAGAAAAAAAACTTTTTGCATATTTTAGGGGAATTTTATTGTGAAAAATCGTCAATAGCGTTAATATTATACACTGTAGGATGACCAAAATCATGATACACAACAAGGGTCACCTGATAATCATACTACAACAGTCATTTCAGAAAAAAAATATTTTTGCATATTTTTGGGGAATTCTATTGTGAAAAATCGTCAATAGCGTTAATATTATACACTGTATACTCACCAAAATTATGCTACACAACAAGGGTCACCTGATAATCATACTACAACAGTCATTTCAGGGGGAAAAAAAGTTTGCATATTTCTGGGGAATTTTATTGTGAAAAATCGTCAATAGCGTTAATATTATACACTGTAGGATGAAAAAAATCATGATACACAACAAGGGTCACCTGATAATCATACTACAACAGTCATTTCAGAAAAAAAATATCTTTTTGCATATTTTTGGGGAATTTTATTGTGAAAAATCGTCAATAGCGTTAATATTATACACTGTATACTCACCAAAATCATGCTACACAACAATGGTCACCTGATAATCATACTACAACAGTCATTTCAGGGGGAAAAAAAGTTTGCATATTTTTGGGGAATTTTATTGTGAAAAATCGTCAATAGCGTTAATATTATACACTGTATACTCACCAAAATCATGCTTCACAACAATGGTCACCTGATAATCATACTACAACAGTGATTTCAGAAAAAAATCTTTTTGCATATTTTTGGGGAATTTTATTGTGAAAAATCGTCAATAGCGTTAATATTATACACTGTAGGATGACCAAAATCATGCTACACAACAATGGTCACCTGATAATCATACTACAACAGTCATTTCAGGAAAAAAAACATTTTTTTTGCATATTTTTGGGGAATTTCATTGTGAAAAATCGTCAATAGCGTTAATATTATAAACTGTATACTCACCAAAATCATGCTAGACAACAATGGTCACCTGATAATCATACTACAACAGTCATTTCAGGAAAAAAAAAATTGCATATTTTTGGGGAATTTTATTTTGAAATATCGTCAATAGCGTTAATATTATACACTGTAGGATGACCAAAATCATGATACACAACAAGGGTCACCTGATAATCATACTACAACAGTCATTTCAGAAAAAAAATATCTTTTTGCATATTTTTGGGGAATTTTATTGTGAAAAATCGTCAATAGCGTTAATATTATACACTGTATACTCACCAAAATTATGCTACACAACAAGGGTCACCTGATAATCATACTACAACAGTAATTTCAGGGGGAAAAAAAGTTTGCATATTTCTGGGGAATTTTATTGTGAAAAATCGTCAATAGCGTTAATATTATACACTGTAGGATGACCAAAATCATGATACACAACAAGGGTCACCTGATAATCATACTACAACAGTCATTTCAGAAAAAAAATATTTTTGCATATTTTTGGGGAATTTTATTGTGAAAAATCGTCAATAGCGTTAATATTATACACTGTATACTCACCAAAATTATGCTACTAAACAATGGTCACCTGATAATCATACTACAACAGTCATTTCAGAAATTTTTTTTTTTGCATATTTTTGGGGAATTTTATTGTGAAAAATCGTCAATAGCGTTAATATTATACACTGTATACTCACCAAAATCATGCTACACAACAATGGTCACCTGATAATCATACTACAACAGTTATTTCAGGAAAAAAAAAATTGCATATTTTAGGGGAATTTTATTTTGAAATATCGTCAATAGCGTTAATATTATGCACTGTAGGATGACCAAAATCATGATACACAACAAGGGTCACCTGATAATCATACTACAACAGTCATTTCAGAAAAAAAATATCTTTTTGCATATTTTTGGGGAATTTTATTGTGAAAAATCGTCAATAGCGTTAATATTATACACTGTATACTCACCAAAATTATGCTACACAACAAGGGTCACCTGATAATCATACTACAACAGTAATTTCAGGGGGAAAAAAAGTTTGCATATTTCTGGGGAATTTTATTGTGAAAAATCGTCAATAGCGTTAATATTATACACTGTAGGATGACCAAAATCATGATACACAACAAGGGTCACCTGATAATCATACTACAACAGTCATTTCAGAAAAAAAATATTTTTGCATATTTTTGGGGAATTTTATTGTGAAAAATCGTCAATAGCGTTAATATTATACACTGTATACTCACCAAAATTATGCTACTAAACAATGGTCACCTGATAATCATACTACAACAGTCATTTCAGAAATTTTTTTTTTTGCATATTTTTGGGGAATTTTATTGTGAAAAATCGTCAATAGCGTTAATATTATACACTGTATACTCACCAAAATCATGCTACACAACAATGGTCACCTGATAATCATACTACAACAGTTATTTCAGGAAAAAAAAAATTGCATATTTTAGGGGAATTTTATTTTGAAATATCGTCAATAGCGTTAATATTATGCACTGTAGGATGACCAAAATCATGATACACAACAAGGGTCACCTGATAATCATACTACAACAGTCATTTCAGAAAAAAAACTTTTTGCATATTTTAGGGGAATTTTATTGTGAAAAATCGTCAATAGCGTTAATATTATACACTGTAGGATGACCAAAATCATGATACACAACAAGGGTCACCTGATAATCGTACTACAACAGTCATTTCAGAAAAAATAATCTTTTTGCATATTTTTGGGGAATTTTATTGTGAAAAGTCGTCAATAGCGTTAATATTATACACTGTATACTCACCAAAATCATGCTACATTTGCACAACTGAAACATCTGTACATAGTTTTTCATTATTTGATAGGTGATGGCAATCTAACCATTTATTAAGCTTTTCAAATGACTCTGACTCAGGTGTGAGCTCCTTTTACAGTATTGACAGTAATGTCTGAAACAATCAACTTTTTTTTTTTTCAGAACTGGAGTGATTTAAATATTTGCAACATGGGCATTGGTGTTCTCCTTAGGTCTATTACATTTTCTTATTGGTGGATAACATTTGACCTTGAATATAAAAAAATAGCTTGAGGAAAAATTATTGATATATATTCTAACACATGTTCTATATCGTGTCAAGACTATCTCTCCATTCTACATATTCCATATGTGGGGGGGGGGGTTTAGACGGCTTGTGTGCACAATATCCACTTACTTTGAGTTTGGGAGAGCTGGTCTACGGGCCCCTCTCTGGATTGCTGCGACTGTCTTTGCTACCCGGGCTGGTGAAAGCGTGGCGGCTTGTGACACCGGTTTGCCGGTCACACAAGAGATGTCTGGTATGATCCGGCGGGGCCGGGACCAGCCCCACAGCCAAGACCACCTCAATTAGGTTCTGCTGCTTCCAGTGATCTACGGGTGCTTTTGGAGCCCAGCCAACATGTGTGCTCGCTCGGAGGGGCAGTGCCGCAGAGATGTGGCTCGTCTCCAGCCGCACTTAGAGTACCTAGGCCTGCACCTCAACAGGAAGAAGAGCAGGCTCCAGCCCTCACAGTCCACGGAGTTCCTAGGCATGTGTTTGGATGCCAGGGCAGGGACTCTTTACTTGACTCCTGTGAGACAGGCCGCCCTCAGGGCTTGCTTGTCCCAGTTCCGGCTTGGGGCTAGGGTGACCTGGCTATGTCTCCGCCTCTTGGGGTTAATGGCAGCCACAGTGCATGTCATACCCCTGGCTCTTCTGAACATGCGCCCAGTGCAGCGCTGCCTCCTAGACCTTGGATTTTGCCCACAGAGGAATCTGCAGGCCAGCGTATTGGTGATGCGCAGACTGTGTGTGGCTCTCCGTTGGTGGCGGCGGCCGACCAACTTGGCACGTGGGACGATACTGGGGCTTGTGTTTCGTCGCCAGTGGTGTCATCAGATGCATCCCTGGTAGGCTGGGGAGCTGTCCACGAAGGCAAGGGCATCAGCGGCCTTTGGCACGGACCCTGGTTAGCGCAGCACATAAATGTTTTGGAGCTGCAGGCTATCCATTTGGCTCTTCTGCACTTCCTGCCAGAGCTACAGGACCGCCATGTGCTGGTGAGAACAGACAGTACAGTAGCGGCGGCATATATCAACAGGCAAGGGGGTCTAGGTTCCCCTCGCCTGTGCAGATTGGCTAGGGCAATATGGGAGTGGGCTCATCCCCAGTTCAAGTCCCTGAGGGCCACATACGTGCCGGGTCGGGAGAACCTTGCTGTAGATCGGCTCTCCAGGGGGGGACCCCTTCCCGGAGAGTGGCAGCTGCATCCAGAGGTTGTGAGCGGAATATGGGATCGCTACGGCACAGCCGTGGCAGATCTTTTTGCATCCAGGGAGAACACTCATTGTCCCCTCTTTTTCTCCATGGGGAGGGACAATCCTCCCTTAGGGACGGATGCGATGGCACATCAGTGGCCACTGGGCCTCCTGTATGCCTTCCCTCCGTTCCGTGAAGAGTGCTGCCGCTTCTTGCCTGGGAATGCTGGAGTGCTGCTGTGCCCTAATCCTGCATTCCATCCTAAGGTCTGGTCTGAGTCCCACGCCAACCAATCTCTTGAGCTGCGCCCTTTCCGCCCTCCTCAGGATGGGGTATACAGTGTATAATATTAACGCTATTGATGATTTTTCACAATAAAATTACCCAAAAATAAACAAAAACAAAATTTTCTGAAATAACTGTTGTAGTATGATTATCAGGTGACCCTTGTTGTGTGGAGTGAATATAGTGAAGACTACTGTGTATAATATTGAAGCTATTGAAGGGAAATCAATGGAACGACAGCACATGACAGTGATGATATTGAAGTATTATACACAAGCACATTTTGTAAAAATAACTGTTGTAGTGTGATTATCAGGTGACCGTTGGTGTGTGGAGTGAATTTGGTGAGACTACAGTGAATAAAAGTGGAGATATTGAATATTTTTCGCTTTGGTACTGCAATTTGTAAACGGTCCCTAAGCGCTCGCCTCTCCGCCCGCAACGCATAGAGAGCAATATATTTCCTGCAGCCTGGAGGACGACTCGTTTTGGCGAAAACGTGTTTGTAGTCAATAGTCTACCTTACTACGATAGGAAAGAGACATTTTTTATGTTTTAACAATGTTTCGTTTGTGAGCTATTGATAGCTGAAGTTCGAATCTGCCAATCTCTTTCTAACTTTACCTAAGTATTTCAGCGATCCTGCACTATGGCCCACTAAAATGACCGAGTCTGATAGAGTAGGAGTAGGAAGAGCAGAGGAGAGGCAGTGTTGGTTAGACTTAAACTACACGTAGTTGAACTACATAGCTTAACTACAATTTGCTGTAACTTGCTGGTAGTTAAACTACATCCATATGTTGTGCTGCGTCAAGTATTTCAACTACTTTTTGGGTCATTTTTTGTAGTTTAACTACTCAATTTACAAACTACAATTTTGGTCAATAACATGAAATATTTTTGTTGGCATGGACGCCTTTATTTAGCAGCGTATATGGCATGTGCTCTAACCACTCGACCACCTGCACATGAAATATTTTTTATTAAAAAAAGACCTATATAATATAAATGTTATTTTAAATAAAAAAAAATTAAAAAAGGCATGAATCATGTCATGACATGCCAACATTGTTGTTCAAGACACACCGATCTAGAATATGTCTGCCTCTTTGGGTTTTTTATTACATTTTTTGTAGACTGATTTACATTTCTGATTTACATGTGGGTATTGGGGTAGGATTTTCATTTTCTCTTTATATTACCCAACATGTCTATGGTGAACCTACAGTATGTTGACCAACATGTCAGCTTTTTTTCTTTAAAAAAATAAAACTGAGTTGAGAGGCATATTTCTGCTGGCATGTGAATTTTTTGTAGGCTATTATATTTAGTTTCATATAGACCACATGTTGATTTATTTAACGCTGAGTTAAATGAGTATAATGAGTATAAGTAGTTGCTAAAGCTGTAGTTTTACAAACTACATTTCTCCAGGGGTAGTTTGTTCAAACTACTGTCAGGCTGAACTACATGTAGTTTTACAAGGTATGCTTGCAAAGTAGCTTCCCCAACACTGAGGAGAGGAGAGGAAGAGCAGAGGAGAGAAGAGGAGAGGAGAGGAAGAGCAAGGGAAAATGACAAATCCGGGTGCGTGGGGGCCCATCTAAGATGATCTCTTCCCGGGCCCAGGCAAGACTGTCAGCTGGCCTGGTCACAGGTAGAAGAGGTTGAATAGTTCGTCTTTTGAGTTTATAGGAAGAAATAGCACCACCTGCTGACTCATTACAACTATGACTACAAATGAATGAATGTAGCCTATTGTTTGATCTCATTTGCACAAATGTTACACTTAAGCACAGTTAATTAGGGACTGCTTTGTCCTCAGTTAGTAAAACGCTGTTTTTTGGGGTCTGTGGTTAAAATTTGGTTAGGAAAGTAATGGTTATTGTTAAAATTAGGGTAAATCTGTGTGTGTGTGTGTGTGTGTGTGTGTGTGTTACGTTTAAGACACACACACACACACACACTTTAAATAAAAAATGAGATTATTAACACACAGCGGGTATAAATCATGCCATATAGTTGCCGTGTACGTTTCAGATTATGTTTGAATGCAAGTAAAAAACTTTTAAAATATTACGGTAATTTAAAGGTAACACCGTCCCATCATGCATTGCGGCTTAGAGCGATAAAGTAAATAATCACGTTGTTTTTTACATTTAAGTGTCGTTTTTAGCTGCATTTCCTCCTAATTGTTTCCTGACTTACTGAATCCTATAACTTTAGTGTGTTTGTGATACTTTTTTTTTTTTTTTTTAATTTATAACCATAATTGAAGGTGGTATCACCGTCAACCTCGTCTCTGTGTAAAACTTCAACAAGGCAGTACACTCTTGTTTCTCTTCAGATCGTATAAATCTTTCGCCTTTTACTAAAGATTTCCGTGGAGAGGAACACTAAGAGTTTCAATTAATTTTTTGATGCCCTGCGTATGTGGGGCTTCCTAATAATGTGAAAAACAAAAATAAACACTTCTAAACAAAGATAGACATCCCGAGCAAACACCAGTTAGTGGGGAAATATGTTACTGCAGCATTGAGTTGACACTAATAAATACAAAAAGCATCAATGGAAATTAATGAGAACATTAAAAATAATAAGTATACAAGCAAAATAATCCAATAGTAGTAAATTTAGTAGCAGAATACTAACATTATGTGTATCTGCCTCACTCCTAAACCCATTTACCTGGTAATAAGGTCCAGGTTTATCATCTCTTTTACTGTCAGACGCTTCTACTACCTCCGCTGCCACTAGAAGAGCTCCCCCTGCTGGTCTGGTGCCAGAAGAGCTGGTCACTCTATTAAATTACACTTGCACCAATAGTCTCCACTCTGTTACCCCTTTGAAAAGTCAGAAAACATGGAAGTTATAATTCAGCCCTGGTTTAAAGCTTGTGTATTTAAGCATGAGTTCAGGAGAGCAGAGTGCAAATGAGAAAAATATAAACTATCGTCTCCAAACAAGCCCATAGAGCCAAGTCCATAGTCACAAATAGTCCCGAAGCAGCTCCTGATACCTGTGATTATTTTATCAGATTCTTTGACAATAAATAAATTAACTTGACTTTTAATCTTCATTGTTTCCTGACTCACTAAATCCTATAATTTTAGTGTGTTTGTGATACTTTATTGTTTTAAATTCACAACCATAACTGAAGGTGGTATCACCGTCAATCTGGTCTCTGTGTAAAACTCCAATTAGGCAGTACACTCTTGTTTCTCTTCAGATCGTATAAATCTTTCGCCTTTTACTAAAGATTTCCGTGGAGAGGAACATTAAGAGTTTCAATTAATTTTTTGATGCCCTGCGTCTGTGGGGCTTCCTAATAATGTGAAAAAGTAAATTTAACTGGGTTAGACTTTCCCTTACCCAGTAAGTCGTTGGCTCTACACACGTATATGGTCATGATCTTATTCTAACTACTGTCTTTAAGTAAATTAACATTGTCGATTTATCTAACCATCGGGATTTTTTTTTATTCCCCCCCCTCTGCTTCACTCCTAAACCCATTCTACCTGGTAATAAGGTCAAGTCTTATCACCTCTTTTACTGTCAGACAAAACAATAAAAGCAATCATTAAAGTGGGATAGACTTCCCTAGAAAACACCAGATAGTGGGGAAATATATTATTGCAGCAGTGAGTTGACTAATAAATACAAAAAGCACCAATGATAGGAATAAATAACAATAAAAATGATAAGTATACAAGCAAAACAATCCAGTAGTAGTAAACATATAGTAGCAGAATAGTAACATTATGTGTATCTATTTATCTGTCTATATAAATATCGTATAACTGGTATAACTGGTCATTGTGTTTTTTTAGTAGCAAACTCATGTCTACTGTCGAATATACTTAAGTTTTGACTACTATTGTGCATGATTGAACGATAAGAGATAAGATATTCCTTTATTAGTCCCACAATGGGGAAATTGTTGCATTGTTACAGCAGCAAGTGTACAGCAAAATAATATAATAATAATAATAAATACAGCTACTTTTTTCACAGAAAACTGTTTGAATGCAAGTACAGAACTTTTTACATATGTGCAATATATTTAACTTTTTTTTTTTAATCATTACTTGAAATGTTTATATTCCTTTTACACATTGTTGCCCTTTTATATCTTTTATACTATTTTATGCTCAAAACTGCTGCACTTTACTTTCCTTGTTCACTTGATGGTGTTTTTATATTTTCTTGTTTCATGGTTGAAGTTTATGCAACGTAATTTCGTTCGGCACTGTATCTTTGCTGAAATGGTGTTTGAGTGACAATAAAATAAATCTTGAATCTTGAAAATAAAATATAAGAGCAGCAATAAGAACAAGTATAAAGAACAATACATAATAAATATAAACAATAAGAACAATAACAGTAAAAATACGTATTACAAATAATCGTGACATTATTTACAAGAGTAATATTGGTATTGAGTGGTAATAAATACCGGAGGTGATTTTCTTATTGCACAGATTAAAGTGAAAATGATGAATTCAAGTGCTTTGTTCACTTATACACTGACCTCCTTCATTTTTTAAGGATTTTGGTAGATCAACTCTGTGATTTCTTGTTTTTTATAACACCCAAATCCAAAAATATGCACATCTGCAGTCTATTAAACACTGTAATATTATTTTTAATGGGCTCTTTCAGTCTTACCCAGTCAGTCGTTGGACCTACACATGTACATGGTCATGATTTTATTATAACTAGTCTTTCTTTTTTAAATTTACAACCATAACTGAAGGTGGTATCACCGCCAGTCTCGTCTCTGTGTAAAACTTCAACAAGGCAGTACACTCTTGTTTCTCTTCAGATCGTATAAATCTTTCGCCTTTTACTAAAGATTTCCGTGGAGAGGAACACTAAGAGTTTCAATTAATTTTTTGATGCCCTACGTTTGTGGGGCTTCCTACTAATGTGAAAAGCAATAAATACATTCATTAATGTAGGATAGATTTCCATTGAAACAGTGGGGAAATATATTATTGCAGCAGTGAGTTTACTAATAAATACGAAAAGCATCAATGATCATTGTCAGACGCCTCTACTACCTCCGCTGCCACTAGAGGCTCCCCTGCTGGTCTGGACCCAGAAGAGCTGGTCACTCTATGAAACTACACTTGCACCAATAGTCTGGACTCTGTTACCCCTTTGAAAAGTCAGAAAACATGGAAGTTATAATTCAGCCCTGGTTTAAAACTTGTGTATTTAAGCATGAGTTCAGGAGAGCAGAGTGCAAATGAGAAAAATATAAACTATTGTCTCCAAACAAGCCCATAGAGCCAAGTCCATAGTCACAAATAGTCCCGAAGCAGCTCCTGATACCTGTGATTATTTTATCACATTCTTTGATAATAAATAAATTAACTTGACTTTTAATCTTCATTGTTTCCTGACTCTCTAAATCCTATAACTTTAGTGTGTTTGTGATACTTTTTTTTAAAATTCACAACCATGACTGAAGGTGGTATCACCGTCAACATCGTCTCTGTGTAAAACTTCAATAAGGCAGTACACTCTTGTTTCTCTTCAGATCGTATAAATCTTTCGCCTTTTACTAAAGATTTCCGTGGAGAGGAACACTAAGAGTTTCAATCAATTTTTTGATGCCCTGCGCATGTGGGGCTTCCTAACAATGTGAAAAACAATCCAAAATGTTATTAAACTGAGTTAGACTACCCTCAAAAACACCAGATAGTGTCGAAATATGTTACTGCAGCAGTGAGTTGACAGTAATAAATCCATCCATCCATCCAGCCTTCCTTCCTTCCTTCCTTCCTTCCTTCCTTCCTTCCTTCCTTCCTTCCTTCCTTCCTTCCTTCCTTCCTTCCTTCCTTCCTTCCTTCCTTCCTTCCTTCCTTGACTTGAGGACAACAGGAGGGTTGAACTGCACTCGCACCAATAGTCTGGACTGGAGCCAAGTCCATAGTCACAAATAGTCCCGAAGCAGCTCCTGATACCTGTGATTATTTTATCACATTCTTTGACAATAAATAAATTAACTTGACTTTTAATCTTCATTGTTTCCTGACTCACTAAATCCTATCATTTTAGTTTTAAATTCACAACCATAACTGAAGGTGGTATCACCGTCAACCTGGTCTCTCTGTAAAACTTCAACACGACAGTACACTCTTGTTTTTCTTCAGATCGTATAAATCTTTCGCCTTTTACTAAAGATTTCCGTGGAGAGGAACACTAAGAGTTTCAATCAATTTTTGATGCCCTGCGTTTGTGGGGCTTCCTAATAATGTGAAAAACAATCCAAAATGTTATTAAACTGAGTTAGACTATCCTTAAAAACACCAGATAGTGGTGAAATATGTTACTGCAGCAGTGAGTTGACAGTATTAAATACATCCATCCATCCATCCATCCTTCCTTCCTTCCTTCCTTCCTTCCTTCCTTCCTTCCTTCCTTCCTTCCTTCCTTCCTTCCTTCCTTCCTTCCTTCCTTCCTTGATTTGAGGACAACAGGAGGGTTGAACTGCACTCGCACCAATAGTCTGGACTGGAGCCAAGTCCATAGTCACAAATAGTCCCGAAGCAGCTGCTGATACCTGTGATTATTTTATCAGATTCTTTGACAATAAATAAATTAACTTGACTTTTAATCTTCATTGTTTCCTGACTCACTAAATCCTATCATTTTAGTTTTAAATTCACAACCATAACTGAAGGTGGTATCACCGTCAACCTGGTCTCTCTGTAAAACTTCAACACGGCAGTACACTCTTGTTTTTCTTCAGATCGTATAAATCTTTCGCCTTTTACTAAAGATTTCCGTGGAGAGGAACACTAAGAGTTTCAATCAATTTTTTGATGCCCTGCGCATGTGGGGCTTCCTAATAATGTGAAAAACAATCCAAAACGTTATTAACCTGAGTTAGACTATCCTTAAAAACATCAGATAGTGGCGAAATATGTTACTGCAGCAGTGAGTTGACAGTATTAAATACATCCATCCATCCATCCATCCATCCATCCTTCCTTCCTTCCTTCCTTCCTTCCTTCCTTCCTTCCTTCCTTCCTTCCTTCCTTCCTTCCTTCCTTCCTTCCTTCCTTCCTTCCTTCCTTCCTTCCTTCCTTCCTTCCTTCCTTCCTTCCTTGATTTGAGGACAACAGGAGGGTTGAACTGCACTCGCACCAATAGTCTGGACTGGAGCCAAGTCCATAGTCACAAATAGTCCCGAAGCAGCTCCTGATACCTGTGATTATTTTATCAGATTCTTTGACAATAAATAAATTAACTTGACTTTTAATCTTCATTGTTTCCTGACTCACTAAATCCTATAACTTTAGTGTGTTTGTGTTTGTGTTTCTTTTTTAATTTACAACCATAACTGAAGGTGGTATCACCGTCAATCTGCTCTCTGTGTAAAACTCCAATAAGGCAGTACACTCTTGTTTCTCTTCAGATCGTATAAATCTTTCGCCTTTTACTAAAGATTTCCGTGGAGAGGAACACTAAGAGTTTCAATTAATTTTTTGATGCCCTGCGTTTGTGGGGCTTCCTAATACTGTGAAAAACAACCAAGAAAATCTTCTGACTGGTTTAGACTTGCATTGAAAACACCACATAGTGGTGAAATATATTATTGCAGCAGTGAGTTGACAGTAATAAATACATCTTTCTTTCTTTCTTTCTTTCTTTCTTTCTTTCTTTCTTTCTTTCTTTCTTTCTTTCTTTCCTTGACTCGAGGACGACAGGAGGGTTAAACTACACTTGCACCAATAGTCTGGACTCTGTTACCCCTTTGAAAATTCAGAAAACATGTTATAAGTCATGTTATAAGTTATAATTCAGCCCTGGTTTAAAGCTAAGAGTTTCAATGAATTTTTGATGCCCTGCGTTTGTGGGGCTTCCTAACATTGTGAAAAACAACAAAAAAATCTTCTAACTGGGTTAAACGTTCCTAGAAAACACCAGATAGTGGAAAATATATTATTGCAGCAGTGAGTTGACTAATAAATACAAAACGCATCAATGATCATTGTCAGACGCCTCTACTACCTCCGCTGCCACTAGAGCTCCACCTACTGGTCTGGACCCAGAAGAGCTGGTCACTTTATTAAACTACACTTACACCAATAGTCTGGACTCTGTTACCCCTTTGAAAAGTCAGAAAACATGGAAGTTATAATTCAGTCCTGGTTTAAAGCTTGTGTATTTAAGCATGAGTTCAGGAGAGCAGAGTGCAAATGAGAAAAATATAAACTATTGTCTCCAAACAAGCCCATAGAGCCAAGTCCATAGTCACAAATAGTCCCGAAGCAGCTCCTGATACCTGTGATTATTTTATCACATTCTTTGACAATAAATAAGTTAACTTGACTTTTAATCTTCATTGTTTCCTGACTCTCTAAATCCTATAACTTTAGTGTGTTTGTGATACTTTTTTTCTTTTTTTTTAAATTTATAACCATAGTTGAAGGTGGTATCACCGTCAACCTCGTCTCTGTGTAAAACTCTAAGAAGGCAGTACACTCTTGTTTCTCTTCAGATCGTATAAATCTTTCGCCTTTTACTAAAGATTTCCGTGGAGAGGAACAGTAAGAGTTTCAATTAATTTTTTGATGCCCTGCGTCTGCGGGGCTTCCTGATAATGTGAAAAACAATTTAAAAAAGTACTAATACTGGGATAGACTTTCATAGAAAACACCAGATAGTGGGGATATATGTTACTGCAACAGTGAGTTGACTAATAAATACAAAAAGCATCAATGATGATTGTCAGACGCCTCTACTACCGCCGCTGCTACTAGAGCTCCCCCTAGTGGCCTGGACCCAGAAGAGCCGGTCACTCTATGAAACAACACTTACACCAATAGTCTGGACTCTGTTACCCCTTTGAAAAGTCAGAAAACATGTTATAAGTCATGTTATAAGTTATACGTCAGCCCTGATTTAAAGCTTGTTTTAAACTGAGTTAAACTTCCCTTGGAAATTAATAAATTAACTAGACTTGATTTTGTGTCTCTTCAGTCTCTCTTCATGTCCTGCTCCCATGTTGGAGGGTTGGGGGTCAATAGGGCGCTAATATGCTAAAATAATGAAATGAAAGATAATAAGTGCTGTTCTGGGGAATTTGAGTAACTTGAAATAATAAGTCATATGATTAGGTGTATGTGTGTGTCATAATGTGCTGATCATGACGCCACTTATGTTACATGAAATGCTGATTGAGTGAACACCATGTATGTTAAAATCTGCTGACTAACCATTGTCCTGATTGTACACACATTATGACGTGACTATTGTGATTACATTGTTCTGATGGTAGAACAAGATCATCCTTTCACGAGATAATGTATTGTATATAATCTGACTATTTCCTCTGCTCTGGGCTCACTCGTGCCATCTCAACACTTGAGACAGCAAGGAGTCCGTCTGCAGACGACTGAATAAACTATCAGAAAGACAACAAATTAGTTTGTGCTCCTTAATATAAAATTGCCAGAACAGTACTGAAATACAAGTTTGAGTGTCTCTTTTATGCTACTTCATACTTTGAATTTCACTAACCTATATGAAAGATGCTACACACATAAAATACATTTTATATAATTATATATATATATATATATATATATATATATATATTTTTTTTTTTTTAATGGTATTTTCACTCTAATTATTTATATTTATTGTAAGTCTGTTGATGTTGTCTTGAGTTTTTAGAAGAGCTCTTTGTATGAGCCTTTAGCTTCCTACCTCACAAGCATATGTTCACTGTGAATGTATAACTGAGCACATGGTAGTTAAACGTGTGCTTATATTATAATATATGAATGTCTTTGTGTACAAATCAAATCATATTTTTCTAAAATAACCAGCAACAACATTAAATGCATTTTACATTTGTATAAAACTGTAATAATAATCAAATGATGTAATGTTTATAATAATAATGTAATGGTCTGTTTAAATGGGCTGTTCTGTTAAT